>NC_138319.1:9117500-9192500 GCF_965601325.2 Salmo salar
TCCACGACCCATTTTCAATGCCCTGGCTGAGGGAAGGAGGTTTTCACCCAAGATTTGACGGTACATGGCCCCGTCCATCGTCCCTTTGATGCGGTGAAGTTGTCCTGTCCCCTTAGCAGAAAAACACCCCCAAAGCATAATGTTTCCACCTCCATGTTTGACGGTGGAGATGGTGTTCTTGGGGTCATAGGCAGCATTCCTCCTCCTCCAAACACGTTGAGTTGACGTCAAAGAGCTCCATTTTGGTCTCATCTGACCACAACACTTTCACCCAGTTGTCCTCTGAATCATTCAGATGTTCATTGGCAAACTTCAGACGGGCATGTATATGTGCTTTCTTGAGCAGGGGGACCTTGCGGGCGCTGCAGGATTTCAGTCCTTCACGGCGTAGTGTGTTACCAATTGTTTTCTTGGTGACTATGGTCCCAGCTGCCTTGAGATCATTGACAAGATCCTCCCGTGTAGTTCTGGGCTGATTCCTCACCATTCTCATGATCATTGCAACTCCACGAGGTGAGATCTTGCATGGAGCCCCAGGCCGAGGGAGATTGACAGTTCTTTTGTGTTTCTTCCATTTGCGAATAATCGCACCAAATGTTGTCACCTTCTCACCAAGCTGCTTGGCGATGGTCTTGTAGCCCATTCCAGCCTTGTGTAGGTCTACAATCTTGTCCCTGACATCCTTGGAGAGCTCTTTGGTCTTGGCCATGGAGAGTTTGGAATCTGATTGATTGCTTCTGTGGACAGGTGTCTTTTTTACAGGTAACAAGCTGCGGTTAGGAGCACTCCCTTTAAGAGTGTGCTCCTAATCTCAGCTCGTTACTTGTATAAAAGACACCTGGGAGCCAGAAATCTTTCTGATTGAGAGGGGTCAAATACTTATTTCGCTCATTAAAATGCAAATCAATTTATAAAATTTGTGACATCTGTTTTTCTGGATTTTTTTGTTGTTATTCTGTCTCTCACTGTTCAAATAAACCTACCATTAAAATTATAGACTGATCCTTTCTTTGTCCGTGGGCAAACGTACAAAATCAGCAGGTGATCAAATACTTTTTTCCCCCACTGTATATGTTATTTTCTGGAACTACTACATGTACCTATCTCATTGTCATAAAATTATTAGAGATACACATTGTTTTTGCACCCACCATGCGTCATGTCCGCAATGGTCAGGTGAGATGAAACGTGTATATTTTCGAATGTGCATTGGGAGCTTTAACCGTGTGCGGGCATTCTTGTTCTATACCAATACATGTTTACTATCATGAAAATGCAGTTACTTGCTGTATAACTCTTATAGTTCAGACTATGATCTTCTTCAAGAGGTGACTATATTAAAACCAAAGAGTTATAGCTAACATTTATTTAACAATCCCTTAAATGAAACGTAGTTGTCAATGGTTTAGCGCAGCTGGGGGTGTCCTTGCCCCCCCAGCAGCCAAATCAAACGCTCTGCACCACATTGTGATGTTTTATTGATAACGACCTATTCTCCACATTACATTCTTATACATGGAATCATGCTAGAATGACCACCACATTCCATTCCAATCTTTCTCCCGATGATGATATGTGGGTGCATTGACATTTTGGGTGACAATATACAGCACAGTAGAAACAGACGTAATGGGCTGCATTACTCAGCTTGCAGGGATGTGTGACGTCCTTGTGGAAAACTATCTTCCTGGAAAGCTTGCTCAGATGGGCCTTGGCTACGACGATGTACACAAAGCAGCCCCGAGACTGGTGTATTGCTCTATTTCAGGTACCTACCTCTGGCTCTGTGCTCATTCCTCTACACCCAGCTTTCAAATAATTCCAACATTATATTGAACACAACATGCACCTTTCTGTAACTCCATTTCTGTGATCAACATGTATGAAATACTTAGCATCAGAAAACCTAATAAAATCTCTGAATCATTTTCATTGGGATTCTATTTCCACACCCTGAAAGTAATATATGGAAAGGGAATTGACCCCAACTCTGGGTTTTAGCTAGTCAAATTGCGTGTGTGTGGTGTGGGAGAGCTGTAGTTTATGGCTTGCAAATCCTTAATTAAGGAAATGTAATGACTGGGTGACAATTTATACTCCATTATGTTGATGCCTCTAAAGAGTGTTCTTTTTTGTTTTGTTTTGCATGCTGTCAATCTTTACTATCCATGTTTTCAATTCATTTCAGTTTACTGTCTGCATTATTCACTCATAAAGCAAGTGAGGCTTCATGTGAAAATTGCTCCGTTGCCACACTAATCTGTAACTGATGGCGTATGTCCCCACGCTAGAGATTGGTTTCGCGTGTGGGCAAGCTGTAAATCCTGGAATCTTGTCACACTCTGTTCAAAAGCCCACGTCACCGTCTCCTGTGCGGTGATGTTGTGTCACCTTGGCATACCCTTCTGTGTTGAAGTGGTATTGCTATATGTTATCATGGGCCTTTTGCGTCAAATCAGATCAAAGTAAATGCCTAAAGTTCTCATTAATGGTCACAAGAGGGAGCCTAACACCCTAGTAAACATGTATTCCCCTGAATTTCTAGTTTCTTCAAACACCACAGTGTCAAGATAAAGTGTCAACCATTAGTTCATACCTCCTGTCTTAGTACCCACATACGTCAGATGTGGTGAGTTGGTTTAAGATTTGCCATTTTATTCCCTGTGGTAAGGAAAGCATTGAATTGCAGATAGTTTTAATTTCCCCAAGTCTTGTTGGAAGATTACTTATGTTGCCAAATTTCCAAGCCCCCTTTCTTGTTAAATGCTGGAGACATTACCCACGAGGCCTTAGTAAATTCTGGATGGTAACACTACAGTGAAATTGGGAAGATTTACAATGCTCATGTTGAAATGTTTAATTTAGCTGGATTTAGACAACTTCCTTTTTTGAATCTGTAACTAATGTGTTTTGATTAGCTTCATGTGGCCTTTGGCTCATAAACCATTTGAGTTTTTTGATGTCTCCAGATATTTATAGAATAGCTTTTTTAACCTTATTTACATCCATATACAGTTTTCAATTTCAAAGTTGTTTTAAGTGTTCTGATCTTCAGTTTGAGCAGACCACCTAGCTCTTTTTTCAGTATTAAGCAATTTAAGTTTCATGATAAGACACACTTAGGAAAATATACCCTTTATCCACCCCTATTTTTGATTTACCTTAGCTTTATGCTGCAATCAAGTGAAAAGGAAACCATTTATGCCTGTGACAGTTTAAAATACATTTTATTTCACTTAATGAGCCTGCTTGCTTTATGTGCAGTGCAATGATGTCATTCGATTTATTTTTGCTTATTGGTTGATTGCCTTGGACTTGCGGGCAAATTTAGCGACCTTGTGGCAATTCTGAGCAGCCATATTTTATTTGGATATTTTGTTTTAACTAAGCAATAATACATGGAGTATGCTTGCTTATGTAATCTTTCAGATCCCAGCGATGGCACATATTGGCAGTCCCACTCATGGAAACGACTTAAGACAGAGTGCCCACTTTGCAAAAGACTCAGCAGTTTTAGTGTCAGAAGTGGTTGAATTCTTCCAATATATTTAGCTTGTTGTTTCTAAAAACGACAAACTGTAGCCTTGCATGATATGTCCTTGCCAGTAACTTCAATGGCATTGTCACCCGACAATATACACTGCTTAATAGAATATTGTGTATTTCATTTTCTTAAAAGGGTTATGCAGACGCACATAGTCAAGCTATGTTGTGACCTCTTTACAAGATGCTTAGCTCCTTACAAAACATGGCTTAAACACTTTGTGGCCACATGTCTGCCCAGTTTTTTCCAAGAATCTAATTTGAAGACCGTGAAATATGGTTAGATTTCTTTTCTCCCCCTGGAGTGCTTATTTTGATTGGGCTGCAGTGGCTATAGCTTAGTACACGTAAACACTCCTGATTTTTCTTCTGCAATGTCTGTTTTATGAACTCAATCAAACAAGAGCAGTATTCCTTTTCCCTGTTTTAGTTAGTTTGTGTTATGCAACATACTGTATGTTTTCAATTTATTCCTTAAAAAAACATCTGTCTGCCTAAGGTGGGACCTTGTAAGCTAAAAGTTACTTGCTATTATTGAATTAATTACATCTTGAGCTGACACAAATCCTAGTCCCTGAAATCGGATAGTAGGCTGTTTATAGAATTTTTTTATTGTACTATATAAAACTGTCAGAAATATAAGTATGACATATGGCTGGTTTCAGCTTGCCGCTGTGCTTCAAATGATGTGCATTATACTGCAGTACAGTGGATGTCAGCGATACTACATTACCTAGTTTCATAAGAATCCCTGCTAAATGTCTGAAGCTCATGTGATTCACACAGTTCTGTGTCAGGTAGAGGGAACTGCAAGATGATGTTTTACTCGTCTGTTCTGGGAGAATCCAAAAACATGCATTTCGTCTCTGTAGGAATTTATATTTGCCCCCCAGACTTCTTGAAGGTAGACTCTGCTATATGACATCTGTACTGTATCTATCTTTTTTTTTTACAAGGATTTATAATTTCATAGTACATTTTAAAGGTATAAGACAAATAATCCGTCATGTCATGAACCCTCTGTTTGAAATAATATTTGTGATGGATTCAAAGGGTGAAAATACTTTTTCATTCACATGAATAATTCATATCATTTATTTGATACTCAACATTTTTATAGAAAAAAATAAACATTTGTGTCATGTATTTGAGCCTGTGCTGTGCCAATTCAGTAAGTCTTATACAAATATGGACTACAGCTCCCAAGTTGTCTGTGGATATAAGGGTTTACTAGTCTATTCTTTATGGCCCTCTATAGTTTCTTATATCCCGGAATAGCAAATATTGATTAAAATCACTCCAAGGTTGTCAGCTCAATTACATTTGCCCAATGTTGACATGGGACAACAGTTGCAATTGTGTTTACTTTGTGTAAAGGGGTTAATTATTTAGTGTGACTTTTCATAGGGGTTAATACCATGCTGCTGTTGTATAGTACAGAGGGGTTAGATGGTTTGTGTGTGTGTTTCACATTGGGGAAAAGCATTTCTGCCATGGTATAGAGGGGGAAAGGTTTCATGCTGAGGCTACAGAGTTAAAGCTACGATGTGAGCTTTTTGGAGGCGACCCAACCAAATTCACATAGACGTGAGTTATAGATCATTTGACATGTGAGTTATAGATCATTATCATTGAAAGCAAGTCTAACCTCTATGGGCTAGGTGGGACGCTTGCGTCCCACCTACGTAACAGCCACTGGCAGCCTGTGGCGCGATTTTCAAAACCTTAAAAATCCTATTACTTCAATTTCTCAAACATATTACTATTTTACAGCTATTTAAAGACAACTCTCGTTAATCTAACCACACTGTCCGATTTCAAAAAGGCTTTACAACGAAAGCAAAACATTAGATTATGTCAGCAGAGTACCAAGCCAGAAATAATCAGACACCCATTTTTCAAGCCAGCATATAATGTTACCAAAACCCAGAAGACAGCTAAATGCAGCACTCACCTTTGATGATCTTCATCAGATGACAACCCTAGGACATTATGTTACACAATACATGCATGTTTTGTTCAATCAAGTTCATATTTATATCAAAAACCAGCTTTTTACATTAGCATGTGACGTTCAGAACTAGCATACCCCCCGCAAACTTCCGGGGAATTCGCTAACATTTTACTAAATTACTCACGATAAACGTTCACAAAAAGCATAACAATTATTTTAAGAATTATAGATACAGACCTCCTCTATGCACTCGATATGTCCGATTTTAAAATAGCTTTTTGGTGAAAGCACATTTTGCAATATTCTAAGTACATAGCCCAGGCATCACGGGCTCGCTATTTAGACACCCGGCAAGTTTAGCACTCACCATAATCATATTTACTATTATAAAAGTTTGATTACCTTTTGTTGTCTTCGTCAGAATGCACACCCAGGACTGCTACTTCAATAACAAATGTTGGTTTGGTCCAAAATAATCCATCGTTATATCCGAATAGCGGCGTTTTGTTCGTGCGTTCCAGACACTATCCGAAATAGTAAAGAAGTGTCGCGCGCAATTCGTGACAATAAAATTCTAAATATTCCATTACCGTACTTCGAAGCATGTCAACCGCTGTTTAAAATCAATTTTTACGACATTTTTCTCGTAGAAAAGCGATAATATTCCGACAGGGAATCTCCTTTTCGGCAAACAGAGGAAAAAATCCCAAAGGCGGGGGCGGTCGGGTCACGCGCATAAGCCCAGTGTCCCTTGATCGGCCACTTGAGAAAGGCGATAATGTGTTTCAGCCTGGGGCTGGAATGACGACATTCTGTTTTTTCCCGGGCTCTGAGCGCCTATGGACGACGTGGGAAGTGTCACGTTAGAGCAGAGCTCCTTAGTAAATGATAGAGATGGAAAAGAAGTTCAAGAAATGGTCAGACAGGCCACTTCCTGTAAAGGAATCTCTCAGGTTTTGACCTGCCATTTGAGTTCTGTTATACTCACAGACACCATTCAAACAGTTTTAGAAAATTTAGGGTGTTTTCTATCCATATGTAATAAGTATATGCATATTCTAGTTACTGGGTAGGAGTGGTAACCAGATTAAATCGGGTATGTTTTTTATCCAGCCGTGTCAATACTGCCCCCTAGCCCTAACAGGCTAAGAAGCAGATCTGTTGTGTGCTATTTCTATGCTGTTAGTTCTTAGTGGCAATATGTAACTTTTTGGGAGATGCTGACCAAATGCACATAAGTTATAGATCTACCACTCTACTTGAAACCAAGTCTGAGAAACGGTAGAGCTGTTCTATATGCGCTATTTCTATGCTTCCCATTCTTAAGTTTTGTTTTCGCGTACTTTTATTTTCGGTTTTGTATACCAGCTTCAAACAGCTGAAACAACAATATTTTTGCTTATGGAAAATATATTTCACAGCGGTTTAGATGGTACAATGATTATCTATACTTTACTTGCTTATTTTGTCACACAAACTGAAATTAGGCGAACTATTAAAAGTTTTGGCAACCAGGGAATGGCAGAGCGATTTCTGCATAGTGTACTTTAATAAGCCATCACTTGTTAGTGTGCTTCTGGCTTAATCTATGAACATGATCAGTTGGCTCAGGGATTCGATCCAGCGACCTTTCGGTTACTGGCCCAACGCTCTTAACCGCTAGGCTACCTGCCGCCCTAATATTTGTAGAATAAAGCAATAATGCTCGAGGGGGCATGATTTATTGTAAATATACCATGGCCTAGGGGTGTTCTTAGGCATGAAGCCAAAGTCCTGCTATGGGAAAGCCATAAAGTGTGTGTGTGTGTGTGTGTTGGTTCCAAGGCTATGGACAAACTGGGCCGCTGTCCCAGCGACCAGGGTATGACTCAATCGCCTCTGCTGTCTCTGGCATGATGCACATCACTGGCCCTGAGGTGAGGTATGTTTCTCTTCCCAAGATATACACAGTGTACAAAACATTAAGAATACCTTCCTAATATTGAGTTGCACCCCCTTTTGTCCTTAGAACAGCCTCAATTTATTGGGGCATGGACTCTACAAGGTGTCAAAAGCGTTCCACAGGGATGCTGGCCCATGTTGACTCCAATGCGTCCCACAGTTGTGTCAAGTTGGCTGGATGTCCTTTGGGTGGTGGACCAATCTTGATACACACGGTAAATTGTTGAGCATTAAAAACCCAGCAGCGTTGCCGTTCTTGATACAAACCGGTACGCCTGGCACCAACTACCATACCCCATTCAAAGGCACATTTGTTGTTTTGCCCATTCACCATCTGAATGGCACACATGCATGGATTGTGTATGAATTGTCTCAAGGCTTCAAAAATATTCTTTAACCTGTCTCCTCTTCATCTACACCATTTAAAGTGGATTTAACAAGTGACATCAATAATACTGACCTGGTCAGTCTATGTCATGGAAGAACAGGTGCTCTTAATGTTTTGTATACTCACTGTACATTGTTTTCAACGTACATATTTTACTTTTTACTTTGACATGCATGACTACAATGTTTATTTATACAGTAATTATAACTTAGCGTGTCCTCACCTGGGATTTGAACTCACAACTCATCCATACAAAGATTTATACATTCACTACTGTAAGTTCCTTTGGATGGAAGTCTGTTTGTTTAATGGCATATATTATCATTTCTATGACTTTTGATTTGATTCTAATGATTGCTGGGCTTGAATTACTGGTTAATGATGTAGGTTAATGACATAGGTAAGGTTAAGAATTTATCAATATTTTATTTTTATACTTGCTCTTTTGCGCAGGATGGGGACCCAGTTAGGCCGGGCGTCGCAATGACTGACCTGGCCACAGGACTCTACGCCCACGGAGCCATCATGGCCGCCCTGCTGCAGTGTCACAGGACAGGAAGGGGTGTTCACATTGACTGCAACCTGCTTTCCACCCAGGTAACTCACGTTTATCACCAGTCTGGTTGAATCCAGTCCCTTAATAATGTAATAATGATATGGCAAAATGAAGATTCCTGCCTAAATAGACATACCCAAACGTAATAACTGGTAATGCTGCATAGTTTTAGAAAGGTCTGGAACTCACCTTTCTGGTAAAAATAGTTATAAATTGCTGAGGTCTACTCACTTTTGAAGACTAGCTCAAGGACAGTACAAATATTATAAAAGTATGAAAAATCATATTTCTTTCCCCTATTTAGTTAGTGGGGCAATAGAGCTTGAAATGACTGAAATGCTTTCTAAATATAGTAACAATCAAATTATAAATGACTTACTATAATATTTCACCTTTCGTATAACTGTAAAATAAATATGATCATATTTAGTTGACAGTACAATATTGGCACAATTTCATTTAACTGACGACAGATGCCAAACGTCTCCTGAGCGGCACTGAGACACCATTCAAATGTGTGCAGACTCATTCCAAAGTGATTTCATCCATCTGTGACCCACATCATCTGCACATCTATCACTCCAGTGTTAATGCTAAATTGTAATTATTTTGCCGCTATGGCCTATTTATTGCCTTACCTCCCAAATCTTACTATATTTGCACGCACTGTATATTGATTTTTCTATTGTGTTATTGACTGTACATTTGTTTATCCCATGTGTAACTTTTTGTCACACTGCTTTGCTTTATCTTGGCCAGGACGCAGTTGTAAATGAGAACTTGTTCTCAACTAGCCTACCTGGTTATATAAAGGTGAAATAAAAATTAAGTTACAGAATCCCTGAAGCCCAAGGCAAAAAAAATAAATAAACTTACTCTTGGAATTATCTTTTTTGAACGACTTAGTATTTTTGCTTGAACGGCTTAGTATCTGGTTAGAATGGCTAAGTCATTTGAACAACTTAATTGTTCTTTTGTCTAATTAGGTCTAACTTGTTATACAGGTTTTTTTTTATCTGTTTGAATTATGCTCTGCTCCACTTTCCCACTTACAAACTCTGGCATTCAAAGGAGCCCTGCTTTAGGCTATCAAGGAACTGTCAATGAATAATCATATCAATGTATGTAATACGTGAATTAATGGCTGCAGCAATCATTACATGGTTTGACAAGCTGCATAACAAAATTATTATTAGACAAAACAACAATTAAGTCGTTCAAACGAGATGACTTAGTGTGTGTGTATATGTATGTATGTATATATATATATCACTAAGTTATTCAAACTAGATACTAAGTCGTTCAAATGAGAATTCCAAGAGTACATTTTTATTTATTTTTTGGCTTTTGGTTTCAGGGCTTCTGTAAAGGTGATCATGTTTCAATTCTACAAAGTTATTTTGTGTGTTTTCTTTTTGAGAGCTATAAATCTGTCTGAGAACATCCCAGCAAAATCTGCTACACTCTCCCGTTTCATATGCACTATTGCAAGCACAGCTGTGAGTTTTGCAGGCATGATCCCTTAAAATAGCACATTTGAATTGGGACAACCAGCGCTTTTAAGGGACAACACAACACTAGAGGTAGTATGCATAGAAATAATTAACTGTATTTACAGTGCCTTCAGAAAATATTCACACCCCTTGACATTTTCCAAATTTTGTGTTACAGCCTGTATTTAAAATGGTTTAAATTTAGATTTTTTTTGCATAGACTTACTCTGTGTGCAATAAGTGTTTTTAACATGATTTTTTGAATGACTACCTCATCTCTGTACCTCACACAAATACAATAATCTTTAAGATTTTCAGTCGAGCAGTGAATTTCCAACACAGATTCAACCACAAAGACCAGGGAGGTTTTCCAATTCCTCGCAAATAAGGGCACCTATTGGTACTACAAAGATACAGACGTATTTCCTAACTCAGTTGCCGGAGAGGAAGGAAACCGCTCAGGGATTTCACAATGCGGCCATTGGTGACTTTAAAACAGTTGAAGAGTGTAATGGATGTGATAGGAGAAAACTGAGAATGGATCAACAACACTGTAGTTACTCCACAATACTAACCTGATTAACAGAGTGAAAACAAGGAAGCCTGTACAGGATTTAAAAAATTGTAAACATGCAACAAGGCACAAAAGTAATACTGAAAACAATGTGGCAAGGCAATTTAACATAAATCTGCTTGAAAATCTATGTCAAGACCTGAAAAAGGGTTGTTTAGCAATGATCAATAACCAATTGGACGGAGCTTGAATAATTATTTTTAAGAATAATGGAAAAATGTTGCACAATCAAGGTGTGGAAAGTTCTTAGACATACCCAGAATGACTCACAGCTGTAATCACTGCCAAAGGTGATTCTAACATGTATTGCCTCGCAGAATACTTATCTAATTTTTTCTTTGACAGGTAGTGCAGATATAGTGTCTAAGGTGCAAGTCTCTCCAGGGAGACTGCTAGGATTAGCTGTTTAGCAGTCTGATGTCCTGGTGGTAGAAGTTGTCTTGGAGCCTGTTGGTCCGAGACCCAATGCGCTGATACAGTCCGTTGCTCGGAAGACTGGAGTCCTTGATGATCTTTCGGGCCTCCCTCGCCTGGTGTAGATGTACTGGAAGCCAGACAGCTCGCCCCCAGTGACGCATTAGGCCATCCGCACCACCCTCTGTAGAGCCTTCCAGTTGAGGGCGGTGCAGCTGCCGTACCAGGAAGTGATGCAGTCGGTCGAGTTGATCTCGATTGTGCAGCTGTAGAACTTCTTGAGGATCCAAGGGCCCATGCTGCATTTCTTCAGTCTCTGTTGCACCTTCTTCACCACAGAGAAGCATTTATCTTGGCACCACTCTGCCAGGGCTCTAACCTCCTTCATGTAGGCTGTCCCGACATTGTCGGCGATCAGGCCGACTACCGTCGTGTTGTTTGCAAACTTACATTTACATTTTAGTCATTTAGCAGACGCTCTTATCCAGAGCGACTTACAGTAGTCAATGCATACATTTCATACAATTTCATACATTTTTTTCTGTGCTGGCCCCCCGTGGGAACTTAATGATGATGTTTGAGTCATGCATGGCCACGCAGTCATGGTTGTACAGGGAGTAGGATTTAATATTTTCCCGGTATTTTACAAATGTTCCATCCCGTGAAGAAATCACTTTTCTCCCGGGTAACCCGGTATTTCTCCCCAAAATCAGAAGTGTCATTCAAAAGCATTATAAAGCATATAAATAGATCTATGTCTGGATTTGATTAGAGCTTTGATCGAAAGTTCAATCTGATGCTAACTGAGCATGATGAGCCATACATTAAATAAAACATTTTAACACTACATTAAAGACATTTAATGAGCTCAAGCCCAAATGATTGTGCCGTTATCCAATACATACAGTGCCTTCGGAAAGTATTCAGACCTCTTGACTTTTTCCACATTTTGTTACGTTAGAGCCTTATTATAGCTTTTAGCCGTACCCTCATACTCATTCTTCTCTGCTCCTCTGGGGATGTAGAGGTGAATCCAGGCCCTGCAGTGCCTGGCTCCACTCCTACTCCCCAGGCACTCTCTTTTGATGACTTTTGTAACCGTAATAGCCTTGGTTTCATGCATGTTAACATTAGAAGCCTCCTCCCCAAGTTTGTTTTATTCACTGCTTTAGCACACTCTGCCAACCCGGATGTCCTAGCTGTGTCTGAATCTTGGGTTAGGAAGTCCACCAAAAACTCTGAAATCTTCATCCCTAACTACAACATTTTCAGACAAGATAGAACGACCAAAGGGGGCGGTGTTGCAATCTACTGCAGAGCTCTGTCCTGCTATCCAGGTCTGTACCCAAACAATTTGAACTTCTACTTTTAAAAATCCACCTCTCCAAAAACAAGTCTCTCACCGTCGCCGCCTGCTATAGACCCCCCTCAGCCCCTAGCTGTGCTCTGGACACCATATGTGAACTGATTGCCCCCATCTATCTTCAGAGCTCGTGCTACTAGGTGACCTAAACTGGGACATGCTTAACACCCCAGCCATCCTACAATCCAAGCTTGATGCCCTCAATCTCACACAAATTATAAATGAACCCACCAGGTACAACCCCAAAGCCGCAAACACTGGCACCCTCATAGATATCATCCTAACCAACGTGCCCTCTAAATACACCTCTGCTGTTTTCAACCAAGATCTCAGCAATCACTGCCTCATTGCCTGCACCCGTAATGGGTCAGCGGTCAAACGACCTCCACTCATCACTGTCAAACGCTCCCTGAAACATTTCAACGAGCAAGCCTTTCTAATCGACCTGGTCCTGGTATCCTGGAAGGATATTGACCTCATCCTGTCAGTAGAGGATGCCTGGTTATTTTTTTTAAATGCCTTCTTCACCATCTTAAATAAGCATGCCCCTTTCAAGAAATTTTGAACCAGGAACAGATATAGCCCTTGGTTCTCCCCAGACCTGACTGCCCTTAACCAACACAAAAATATCCTGTGGTGTTCTGCATTAGCATCGAACTGCCCCCGCGATATGCAACTTTTCAGGGAAGTTAGAAACCAATACACACAGGCAGTTAGAAATGCCAAGGCTAGCTTTTTCAAACAGAAATTGGCTTCCTGCAACTCAAACTCTAAAAAGTTCTGGGACATTGTAAAGTCCATGGAGAATAAGAACACCTCCTCCCAACTGCCCACTGCACTGAGGATAGGAAACTCTGTCACCACCGATAAGCCCACTATAATTGAGCATTTCAATAAGCATTTTTTTTCTACGGCTGGCCATGCTTTCCACCTAACTTCCCCTACTGCTTTCAACAGCACTGCACCCCCCACAGCTACTCGCCCAAGCCTCCCCCATTTCTCCTTCTCCCAAATCCATTCAGCTGATGTTCTGAAAGAGCTGCAAAATCTGGACCCCTACAAATCAGCTGTGCTTGACAATCTGGACCCTTTCTTTCTAAAATTATCTGCCGAAATTATTGCAACCCCTATTACTAGCCTGTTCAACCTCTTCCGTGTCGTCTGAGATTCTCATAGATTGGAAAGCAGCTGCTGTCATCCCCCTCTTCAAAGGAGGTGACACTCTTGACCCAAATTGCTACAGACCTATATCCATCCTACCCTGCCTTTCTAAGGTCTTCGAAAAGCCAAGTCAACAAACAGATTACCGACCATTTCGAATCCCACCGCACCCTCTCCGCTATGCAATCTGGTTTCAGAGCTGGTCATGGGTGCACCTCGGCTACGCTCAAGGTCCTAAAGGACATCGTAACCGCCATCGATAAGAAACAATACTGTGCTGCCGTATTCATTGACCTGGCCAAAGCTTTTGACTCTGTTAATCACCACATCCTCATCGGCAGACTCAGTAGCCTTGGTTTCTCAAACGATTGCGTCGCCTGGTTCACCAACTACTTCTCTGATAGAGTTCAGTGTGTCAAATCGGAGGGCCTGCTGTCCGGACCTCTGGCAGTCTCTATGGGGGTACCACAGGGTTCAATTCTTGGGCCAACTCTTTTCTCTGTATACATCAATGATGTCTCTCTTGCTGCTGGTGAATCTCTGATCCACCTCTACGCAGACGACACCATTCTGTATACTTCTGGCCCTTCTTTGGACACTGTGTTAACAACCCTCCAGACGAGCTTCAATGCCATACAACTCTCCTTCCGTGGTCTCGTAAAACTAAATGCATGCTCTTCAACCGATCGCTGCCTGCACCTGCCCGCCTGTCCAGCATCACTTCTCTGGACGGTTCTGACATAGAATTTGTGGACAACTATAAATACCTGGGTGTCTGGTTAGACTGTAAACTCTCCTTCCAGACTCACATCAAACATCTCCAATCCAAAGTTAAATCTAGAATTGGCTTCCTATTTCGCAACAAAGCATCCTTGACTCATGCTGCCAAACATACCCTCGTAAAACTGACCAATCTTCGACTTCGGCGATGTCATTTACAAAATAGCCTCCAATACCCTACTCAACAAGCTGGATGCATTCTATCACAGTGCCATCCGTTTTGTCACCAAAGCCCCATATACTACCCATCACTGCGACCTGTACGCTCTCGTTGGCTGGCCTTCGCTTCATAATCGTCGCCAAACACATTGGCTCCAGGTCCTCTACAAGACCCTGCTAGGTAAAGTCCCCCCTTATCTCCGCTCACTGGTCACCATAGCAGCACCCACCTGTAACACGCATTCCAGCAGGTATATCTCTCTGGTCACCCCTAAAGCCAACTCCTCCTTTGGTCGTCTCTCCTTCCAGTTCTCTGCTGCCAATGACTGGAACGAACTACAAAAATCTCTGAAACTGGAAACACTTATCTCCCTCACTAGCTTTAAGCACCAGCTATCAGAGCAGCTCCCATATCACTGCACCTGTACATAGCCCATCTATTATTCAGCCCAAACTACTACCTCTTCCCCTACTGTATTTATTTATTTAATTTATTATTTTGCTCCTTTGCACCATATTATTTATATTTTAACTTTGAACTTTCTTCAAATTACAAATCTACCATTCCAGTGTTTTACTTGCTATACTTTATTTATTTACTTTGCCACCATGGCCTTTTTTGCCTTTACCTCCCTTATCTCACGTCATTTGCTCACATTGTATATAGTCTTTTTTTCTACTGTATCTTTGATTATATGTTGTTTTTACTCCATGTGTAACTCTGTTTTTGTATGTTGTCGAACTGCTTTGCTTTCTTGGCCAGGTCGGAATTGTAAATGAGAACTTGTTCTCAACTTGCCTACCTGGTTAAATAAAGGTGAAATAAAAATAAATAAAAATTATAAAATGGATTAAAGACTTATTTTTCCTCATCAATCTACACACAATATCCCATAATGACAAAGCAAAAACAGGTTTTGAGACATTTTTGTAAATGTATAAAAAATTGAGAACGGAATTATCACAGTTTACATAAGTATATAAAACCTTTACTCAGTACTTTGTTAAAGCACCTTTGACAGCAATTACAGCCTCGAGTCTTTTTGGGTATGACGCTACAAGCTTGGCACACCTGTATTTGGGGAGTTTCTCCCAATCTCTACAGATTCTCTCAAGCTCTGTCAGGTTGGATGGGGAGCGTTGCTGCACATCCATTTTCAGGTCTCTCCAGAGATGTTCGATCGGGTTCAAGTCCGGGCTCTGGCTGGGCCACTCAAGGACATTCAGAGACTTGTCCCGAAGCCACTCCTGCATTATCTTGGCTGTGTGCTTAGGGTCGTTGTCCTGTTGGAAGGTGAACCTTCACCCTAGTCTGTGGTCCTGAGCGCCCTGGAGCAGGTGTTCATCAAGGATCTCTCTGTACTTTGCTCCGTTCATCTTTCCCTCAATCCTGACTAGTCTCCCAGTTCATACTGCTGAAAAACATCCCCACAGCATGATGCTGCCACCACCTTGCTTCAGTGTAGGTATGGTGCTGAGTTTCCTCCAGGCATGACGCTTGGCAGTCAGGCCAAAGAGTTCAATCTTGGTTTAATCAGACCAGAGAATCTTGTTTCTCATTGTCTTTTAGGTGTCTTTTGGCAAGCTCCAAGCGGGCTGTCATGTACCTTTTTACTGAGGAGTGGCTTCTGTCTGGCCACTCTGCCAAAAAGGCCTGATTTGGTGTAGTGCTGCAGACGGTTGTCCTTCTGGAAGGTTCTCCCATCTTCTCAGAGAAACTCTGGAGTTCTGTCAGAGTGACCGGGTTCTTGGTCACCACCCTGACCAAGGCCCTTCTCCCCTGATTGCTCAGTTTAGCCGGGCGATGGACACCACTGTGTTCTTGGGCACCTTCAATGTTGCAGGAAGTTTTGGTACCCTTCCCCAGATCTGTACATTGACACAATCCTGTCTCGGAGATCTACCGACAATTCCTTCAACCTCATGGCTTGGTTTTTGCTCCGACATGCACTGTCAACTGTGGGACCTTGTATAGACAGGCGTGTGCCTTTCCAAATCAATTTTCCTTTCCAGTCCAATCAATTTGAATTTACCATAGGTGGATTCCAATCAAGTTGTAGAAACATCGCAAGGATGATCAATGGAAACAAAATGCGACTGAGCTCAATTTCAAGTCTCATATAAAAAGGTCTCAATACTTAAGTATTTTTGGTTTTTGTTTGTAATAAATTTGAAAAAAATTCTAAAAACCTGTTTTCACTTTGTCATTATGGGCTATTATTTGGAGAATGATGAATTAAAAAAAATATATATATATTTCAGAATAAGGATGTAATGTGGAAAAAGGGTGTAGACAGCCGTGATACAAACTGATGTGAATTCTCTCGTGAGATAACGTGGTCAGCATTTGATCGTGATGTATTCCAGGTCGGGAGAACAGAAAGTCCTTAAGGGTTTTTACAATACTACAATCACACCATGAGTTGTTGATCATGAAACATACCCTTCCTTTGCTCTTGGTGGAATGAATCCATTCCCGCTAAGCATATAATTTGAGCCACCTGACCAATAAGAAAGCGATACTTGGGAACATACGTAAATAATCTCTCAATGACTGTGTAAGCAAATCTTATACGTTTTTGCTGTCTGACCACCTGCTGTTTTATTTCATAGGATGTTTAAGAGATCAAATCAATTTGTCACATGCGCCGAATACAACAGGTGTTGACATTACAGTGAAATGCTTACTTACAAGCCCTTAGTCAACAATGCAGTTTTAAGAAAAATACCTAAAATATTTGAAATAAGAGTAACAAAATTAGAGAGCAGCAGTAAAATGACAATAGCGAGGCTATATACAGGGGGTACTAGTACGGAGTTAATGTGCGGGGGCACCGGTTAGTTGAGGTAATATGTACTGTAGGTAGAGTTATTAAAGTGACTGCATAGATAATAACAGAGAGTAGCAGCAGCTAGAAGGGGGAGGGGGGGGGCAATGCAAATAGTCTGGGTAGCCATTTGATTAGATGTTCAGGAGTCTTATGGCTTGGAGGAAGAGGCTGTTTAGAAGCCTCTTGGACCTAGACTTGGCACTCCGGTACCGCTTGCCATGTGGTAGCAGAGAGAACAGTCTATGACTAGGGTGGCTGGAGTCTTTGCCAAAACAAATTTAGGGCCTTCTTCTGACACTGACTGGTATAGAGGTCCTGGATGGCAGGAAGCTTGGCCCCAGTGATGTACTGGGCTGTACACATTATCCTCTGTAGTGCCTTGCAGTCGGAGGCCGAGTAGTTGCCATATCAGGCAGTGATGCAACGCGTCAGGATGTTCTCGATGGCGCAGCTGTGGATTATTTTTGAGGATCTGAGGACTCATGACATCTTTTCAGTCTCCTGAGGGGGAATAGGTTTTGTTGTGCCCTCTTCACAACTCTCTTATTGTGCTTGGACCATGTTAGTTTGTTGGTGATGTGGACGCCATGGAACTTGAAGCGCGCAACCTGCTCCACTACAGCCCTGTTGATGAGAATAGGGGTGTGCTCGGTGCTCCTTTTCCTGTAGTCCACAATCATCTCCTTTGTCTTGATCACGTTGAGGGAGAGGTTGTTGTCCTTGCACCACACGGTCAGGTCTCTGACTTCGTCCCTATTGGCCGTCTCGTCTTTGTCGGTGATCAGGCCTACTACTGTTGTGTCATTGGCAAACTTAATGATGGTGGTGGAGTCGTGCCTGGCCATGCAGTCATGAGTGAACAGGGAGTACAGGAGGGAACTGAGCACGCACCCCTGAGGGGCCCCCGTGTTGAGGATCAGCGTGGCAGTTGTGTTGTTACCTACCCGTACCACTTGGGGGCGGCCCGTCAGGAAGTCCAGGATCCAGTTGCAGAGGGATGTGTTTAGTCACAGGGTCCTTAGCTTAGTGATGAGCTTTGAGGGCACTATGGTGTTGACTACAGCTCAGTGTTCAATGATTAGCATTCTCACATAGGTGTTCCTTTTTGTCCAGTTGTGAAAGGGCAGTGTAGAGTGCAATAGAGACTGCATCATCTGTGGATCTGTTGGGGCGGTATGCAAATTGGAGTGGGTCTGGCGTTTCTGGGATAATGGTGTTTAGACATGCCCAGCTTTTCAAAGTACTTCATGGCTACAGACATGAGTGCTATGGGTCGGTAGTCATTTAGGCAGGTTACCTTAGTGTTCTTGGGCACATGTACTATGGTGGTCTGCTTGAAACATGTTGGTATTACATACTCAGACAGGGAGAGGATGAAAATGTCAGTGAAGACAGTTGCTAGTTGCTCAGTGCATGCTCGGAGTACACATCCTGGTAATCCGTCTGGCCCTGCGGCCTTGTAAATGTTAACCTGTTTAAAGATCGTACTCACATCGGCTGCGGAGAGCGCGTTATCACACAGTCGTCCGGAACAGCTGATGCTGTCATGCATGTTTCAGTGTTGCTTGCCTCGACGCGAGCATAGAAGTAATTTAGCTCGTCTGGTTGGCTCGTGTGACTGGGCAGCTCCCGGCTGTGTTTCCCTTTTTGTAGTCTGTAATAGATTGCAAGCCCAGCCTCATCCGACGAGCATCGGAGCCGGTGTAGTACGATTCGATCTTAGTCCTGTATTGACGCTTTGCCTGCATGATTGTTTGTCGTAGGGCATAGCGGGATGTCTTATAAGCTTCCTGGTTAGAGTCCTGCTCCTTGAAAGCGGCAGCTCTACCCTTTAGCTCAGTGCGGATGTTGCCTGTAATCCATGGCTTCTGGTTGGGGTATGTATGTACAGCCACTGTGGGGACGACGTCATCAATGCACTTATTGATGAAGCTAATGACTGATGTGGTGTACTCCTCAATGCCATCGGAAGAATCCCGGAACATATTCCAGTCTGTCCTAGCAAAACAGTCCTGGAGCTTAGCATCTGCTTCATCTGACCACTTTTTTTTTTGACCAAGTCACTGGTGCTTCCTGCTTGTAAGCAGGAATCAGGAGGATAGAATTATGGTCAGATTTGCCAAATGGATGGCGAGGGAGAGCTTTGTATGCGTCTCTGTGTGTGGAGTAAAGGTGGTTTAGAATTATTTTCCCTCTGGTTGCACATTTAACATGCTGGTAGAAATGAGGTAAAACGGATTTCATTTTCCCTGCATTCAAGTCCCTGGCAGCTAGGAGCGGTGCCTCTGGATGAGCGCTTTCCTGTTTGCTTATGGTCATATACAGCTCATTAAGTGTGGTGTTTAGTGCCTGCATCGGTTTGTGGTGGTATGTAGATCGCTACGAAGTATATAGATGAGAAATCTCTAGGTAGATAGTGTGGTCTACAGTTTATCATGAGATATTCTACCTCAGGCAAGCAAAACCTTGAGACTTCCTTAGATATCGTTCACCAGCTGTTCTATCCTGCCGATAGTGTATAACCCGCCAGCTGTATGTTATGTCGTCGTTCAGCCACGACTCTGTGAATCACAAGATATTACCTTTTTTAGTGTCCTGTTGGTAGGCTGTATGTGCTTGTACTTCATCCACTTTATTATTCAGCGATTGTACGTTGGCCAATAGTACTGATGGCAAAGGCAGATTAGCTACTCGTCGCCGGATCCTCACAAGGCACCCCGATATCCTTCCGCGAAACCTCCATCTCTTCCTCCTGCGAATTACATTTAAGTCATTTAGCAGACGCTCTTATCCAGAGCGACTTACAAATTGGTGCATTCACCTTATGATATCAAGTGGAACAACCACTTTACAATAGTGCTTCTAAATCTTTTAAGGGGGGGGGGGTTAGAAGGATTACTTTATCCTATCCTAGGTATTCCTTAAAGAGGTGGGGTTTCAGGTGTCTCCGGAAGGTGGTGATTGACTCCGCTGTCCTGGCGTCGTGAGGGAGCTTGTTCCACCATTGGGGTGCCAGAGCAGCGAACAGTTTTGACTGGGCTGAGCGGGAACTGTGCTTCCTCAGAGGTAGGGGGGCCAGCAGGCCAGAGGTGGATGAACGCAGTGCCCTTGTTTGGGTGTAGGGCCTGATCAGAGCCTGAAGGTATGGAGGTGCCGTTCCCTTCACAGCTCCGTAGGCAATCACCATGGTCTTGTAGCGGATGCGAGCTTCAACTGGAAGCCAGTGGAGAGAGCGGAGGAGCGGGGTGACGTGAGAGAACTTGGGAAGGTTGAACACCAGACGGGCTGCGGCGTTCTGGATGAGTTGTAGGGGTTTAATGGCACAGGCAGGGAGCCCAGCCAACAGCGAGTTGCAGTAATCCAGACGGGAGATGACAAGTGCCTGGATTAGGACCTGCGCCGCTTCCTGTGTGAGGCAGGGTCGTACTCTGCGAATGTTGTAGAGCATGAACCTACAGGATCGGGTCACCGCCTTGATGTTAGTGGAGAACGACAGGGTGTTGTCCAGGATCACGCCAAGGTTCTTAGCACTCTGGGAGGAGGACACAAGGGAGTTGTCAACCGTGATGGCGAGATCATGGAACGGGCAGTCCTTCCCCGGGAGGAAGAGCAGCTCCGTCTTGCCGAGGTTCAGCTTGAGCTGGTGATCCGTCATCCACACTGATATGTCTGACAGACATGCAGAGATGCGATTCGCCGCCTGGTTATCAGAAGGGGGAAAGGAGAAGATTAATTGTGTGTCGTCTGCATAGCAATGATAGGAGAGACCATGTGAGGATATGACAGAGCCAAGTGACTTGGTGTATAGCGAGAATAGGAGAGGGCCTAGAACAGAGCCCTGGGGGACACCAGTGGTGAGAGCGCATGGTGCGGAGACAGATTCTCGCCACGCCACCTGGTAGGAGCGACCTGTCAGGTAGGACGCAATCCAAGCGTGGGCCGCGCAGGAGATGCCCAACTCGGAGAGGGTGGAGAGGAGGATCTGATGGTTCACAGTATCAAAGGCAGCAGATAGATCTAGAAGGATGAGAGCAGAGGAGAGAGAGTTAGCTTTAGCAGTGCGGAGAGCCTCCGTGACACAGAGAAGAGCAGTCTCAGTTGAATGCCCAGTCTTGAAACCTGACTGATTAGGATCAAGAAGGTCATTCTGAGAGAGATAGCAGGAGAGCTGGCCAAGGACGGCACGTTCAAGAGTTTTGGAGAGAAAAGAAAGAAGGGATACTGGTCTGTAGTTGTTGACATCGGAGGGATCGAGTGTAGGTTTTTTCAGAAGGGGTGCAACTCTCGCTCTCTTGAAGACGGAAGGGACGTAGCCAGCGGTCAAGGATGAGTTGATGAGCGAGGTGAGGAAGGGGAGAAGGTCTTCGGAAATGGTCTGGAGAAGAGAGGAGGGGATAGGGTCAAGTGGGCAGGTTGTTGGACGGCGTGTGAAAGGATGCCAGGTCCGCAGGGAGGCGAGTTTTCCTCCATTTCCGCTCGGCTGCCCGGAGCCCTGTTCTGTGAGCTCGTAGTGAGTCGTCGAGCCACGGAGCAGGAGGGGAGGACCGAGCCGGCCTGGAGGATAGGGGACAGAGAAAATCAAAGGATGCAGAAAGGGAGGAGAGGAGGGTTGAGGAGGCAGAATCAGGAGATAGGTTGGAGAAGGTTTGAGCAGAGGGAAGAGATGATCGGATGGAAGAGGAGAGAGTAGCGGGAGAGTGAGAGCGACGGTTGGGACGGCGCAATACCATCCGAGTAGGGGCAGAGTGAGAAGTGTTGACGAATGACGGGGATGAGGGCCTGTTCGGGTGTCTGTTGTAAAATCCCTCTTGTCGACTCATTAAAGAATAATTCTTCGTCCAATTCAAGGTGAGTAATCGCTGTTCTGATGTCCAGAAGATCTTTTCGGTCATAAGAGACGGTAGCAGCAACATTGTTTCTAACTTATTTTGTACATAATGTGAAAAAACAAACAAAATAGCACGGTTGGTTAAAAGCCCATGAAACGGCAGCCATTCCCTCCGGCTTCATCTTCAGTCTGACCTAACACTTTCTATTTGCTGAACTGTCGGATGTCCTCAAAGGTGCTACACATAGTGATTTTGATGGTACCTATGCTATTTAGTGCTTGTTTTCTCACAAACTGAAATTGAGTGAACTGTGTAGATTTTTAACTACCAGGAAATAAGCCATTTCCACTAGATAACACAGCCACAAAGTCAGAACGCTTTCTCAGTTTTACAACCGATGCTGCTCTGGCGGGAGAAATTAATAGGCGAATATCACAGCTAACCACAACACTGGCGGATAAGTACTACTGTAAAACACTGTCATTCCACTGTTAGTGAAATAATGTTATGGACATTTTCTGTAATTACAATGAATCAAAAGAAATGTGGCGCTTTTAACTTTTAGTTTGATAACTGTTCAGTTAGGAAATGTGCTATGATGTATTTTTTTGAAGAAACAAATATTTTGTAGTAAATAAATCCATAATGTTTTATGAATATTTTTATACAAAATACATGGTATGTTTTTCCCCACAGTCAGCTCTTTTGCAGCTACACAGTAAGATTTGGCCATGCGCAACCTTTGTTCCACTGTATTATTAGTGCCCACAAGCTTTCTGGTCCTATAGTTTCTGAGCAAAACTTTGGTTTTGCTGTTAGGATGACTGCCCATTAGACCCAGTCGCCACAATGCCTGAGATCTGAAAACACTCAGCATACACTAGACCTGATTCAGTGACTATCAATAGAGATTCTGTCTCCTGTTGAGAGCGGAGACCAGACCGTTCCGGCGCCAAGAACGTAATTCCATTTGAATCAATGGAGTGTGAAGAACGTCCGCGTTTACATGTCGGCCCGGCACTTGTGTCTCTCCTGACAGCATGTTGCCCTGATCTCTCAGACAGGACGAGTTCAAAGCTGGCTCATGTTAGGCTCCTTGTCTGCGTATTAATCTGAGGGATGACACTGTTGCTTTAGGAGAATGGTTTATGTCGTGCTCTCGTTTCTCTCACATCGTAACATGGGACCCATGTGACAATAAAGCTCCACTCGGGTACATTGATAAGGCATGCAGAGTAATCGGTCTAAGAAGCAGGCCTTGTTTAAATAGAACTTGGTGCTTTTTAAAATTTCACAAGATGGATCGATTAAATGTAGGCTTAACTGACAGGTAATCAGTGAACTAATTATTCAACTGTCTTGACATTGCTGCAGGGTATCGGTAGATATTCGTTTTGTAGCAGTCTTTACACATTTTGATGGCTGTGGTTGCTGTACCCTGGAGGCCCCACTGAAGTTAAGGATCCCCATCCTTCGAATGCGAGCGGTGTCACTTGCACTACTAGGCAAAGAGGTCATTTGAGATTTACTGAAGCCCTTACAAATAAATGTCCTCCTGGAACAGTACGAAAGCACATCGTATCTTTGTGAGAAATATCTACTTTCCTCCCACCAACGCCTGAAACATTCCAGTGTAACCTTTTCTATTGTCTTATCGTGGCAGGTCGAGGGAAAAGTAAAGCTCAACAAACATTTGTGAGGCTGTTTTCGGCAGATTGCGGGTGGATTGAACCAAAATACACATTTAAGGGGTCCTTAGGGAACTAACCCTAATTCACCCCTTTCTCACAGCAGATCTGATGTCCTTGTTTTGTGCCATACATCACTTGGCCAGGGACTGTTAAGTCATACAATGCCTTCAAAGTATTCACACCCCTTTACTTTTTCT
Organism: Salmo salar; assembly: GCF_965601325.2. NCBI lineage: Eukaryota > Metazoa > Chordata > Actinopteri > Salmoniformes > Salmonidae > Salmo > Salmo salar. Next base: position 9,141,375 of record NC_138319.1, read on the forward strand.
ACATTTTGTTGTGTTACAGGCTGGACTGGATTAAAAACAGATTAAATTGAGATTTTGTCATTGGCCTACATGCAATACCCCATAATGTCAAAGTGGAATTATGCTTTTAGAAATTATTACAAATTAATTAAAAATGAAACTCTGAAATGTCTTGAGTCAATAAGTATTCAACCCCTTTGTTATGGCAAACCTAAATAAGTTCAGCTGTAAACATTTGCTTAACAAGTTGCATAATAAGTTGCATGGACTCAATCTCTGTTCAATAAAGTGTTTAACATTATTTTAGAATGACTACGTCATCTCTGTACCGCACACATACGATTAACCTAAAGGTCCCTCAGTCAAGCAGTGAATTCCAAACACAGATTCAACCATAAAGACCAGGGAGGTTTTCCAATGTTCGCCAATGGGTAAAAATAAAAATACATTGAATATCCCTTTGAGCATGGTGAAGTTATTAATTACACTTTGGATGCTGTATCAATACACCTAGTCACTACAAAGGTACAGGCCACATTCCTAACTCCGTTTCCAGAGAGGAAGGAAACCGCTCATGGATTTCGCCATGAGACCAGTTACAGAGTTGAATGGCTGTGGTAAAACTGAGGATGGATCAACATTGTAGTTACTCCACAATACTAACCTAAATGACAGAGTGAAAAGGAAGCCTGTACATAATACAAATATTCCAAAAGATGCATCATGTTTTGAAACAAGGCACTGAAGTAAAAGTGCAAAAACGGTGGCAAAGAAATTGACTGAGGCCTGAATACAAAGCGTTATGTTTGGGGAAAACCCAACACTTGAGTACCACTCTTAATATTTTCTAGCATGGTGGTGGCTGCATCATGTTATGGGTATGCTTGTCATCGGCAAGCACTATGGAGTTTTTTGGGGGGTGAAAAGAAACGGAATAGAGCTAAGCACAGGCAAAATCGTAGAGGAAAACCTTGTCTGCTTTCCAATAGACACTTTCCAATAGACACCTTTCAGCAGGACAGTAACCTAAAAGAAATGCCAAATCTAGAGTGGATTTGCTTAGCAAGACGGCATTGAATGTTCCTGAGTGGCTTAGTTACAGTTTTGACATAAATTGGCTTGAATATCTATGGCAATACTTTAAAATGGCTGTCTACAACAACTTGACAGAGCTTGAAGAATTATTTAAAATAATAATGTGCAAATATTGTACAATCCAGATGTGTACAGCTCTTAGAGACTTACCCAGAAAGACTTCTGTAATCACTGCTAACATGTATTGAGATGTACTTAAGTAAATCACACAAGTAAATTTACATATGTAAATTAGATATTTCTGTATTTCATTTTCAATACATTTGCAAAAGAATATATAAAAACATTCTTTCACTTTGTCATTATGGGGTATTGTGTGTAGATGGGTGAGGAAAAAGTACACGTTTAATCCATTTTGAATTCAGGCTATAACAACAATGTGGAATAAGTGAAGGGGTGTGAATACTTTCTGAAGGCCCTGTACATCTCTACATCAATGGTAGGTTTTCCACATAATACACTTCTGAGGTACAAGATGAGGAGGTACATATACATCAAAGGCAGGTATCAGATTAAGTTCATATATGTGCGCTAGGGAGGGCAATCAGATGTCATAGCCAATTTATGATTCTATCTACCCACAGTATAAAAACAGGTATTGTTTTATAAATAGTTTTCGACTTTATAAATAAATAAAAATGGGCTATTTTAAAAATATTTAGTTTTGAACTATTACATTTCAACAGTGTACATTTCAACTTTCAAAGCTGCAGTTAGATTTAAACAATTTCTTCCTGCTGATTGTTGAATCCTGCAATTTGAATTTTGTTCAATAGGGGATTTGAATATTTCCAGGAATCTATGTTAGAGAGTTGACTTGTATTGCCCATTCTCACTCGTGAGCCTTCATATTGTATCAGACCACGTTGCAGAAATAACCGATCAGACTCTGTGTCCTTGGATGATACAAATTCACACAAAGGATGTGGTTTTGGAAGGTAGCTCCAATAATACAATTGTTTGTATCCCTATGTTTTTGGTCAGGGAATTCTTCCTTGGAAGTTTTTTTTCCACCCTTCATACATTTCTAAATGCACCCACTAATCATACAAGGCAGTCGCCTGATATCTGGTGTGGTGTTTGTGTGTGTGTGTGTGTGTGTGTGTGTGGATTGTGGTCGATGCATAAAGTCACATCTGAAGCTTTTAGGTCATGGTTGCTGTGGTTGACCCCCTGGGCTGCCAGAGATAAATATGTTTCCCCTCCATGTCCAAGTGTGCATTCCTACTGATGTCTTGTGGCCACAGTAATCTAACCTCTGAGCAATTTGATGGTGGCTGGACACAAACGAGCATAAAGGGATGGCCAATCCTGATGACCTTTTATTCCCAATCCTTTGGCTAAAAGGGTTGCCAGATGCATAATTATCAAACATATTTTTTTACTTTTTTTTTAGCACATTTGAAGTTTGTCTTCTGTGGCGATGGGTTGCCTGATGTAGAATATCCAATATGGTCATTAGCTGACAGTGAGTTAAAGGTTATACATGCTACATGCAGGTGGAAATGTTACGCCAATTGTCAATTACATACCAGTAGTAGCAAAGGAATAGAAATCCATGAGAGAACGTTTTAGAACGCAGCATGATACTGCAAATTACCTTTTTTTTTCTGTGACTAGTCGGTCCAACTGTTGTTTTGTGTACAACTTTGTATATTATGATTGGTTCCCATTCTCGATAGCAAAAATGTTAGCAATACAGTTTTGGATCATTGTATGAAGTTAAGAAGCAGTACTAAGACATTTCAGGTTGTTCTAAGCAGTGTCTTAAAAAAAAAAAGACATTTAAGTTATGGCTGAAATATTACTTATTGCTCCTTTTAATATATATGCATTATATAACTCTTGCATTTACATATAGTATATTTCCAAATTGAAATGAGAAACTTCTGCAATTGGCTATCAGAGTTTGGTGCATATTAACCAGCGGGTTAAATTTGTCATATAACATATTTTAATTATGTGATTTTCTGGTTAACTGATTTTGTGGTTGAGAAGAAGACGTTTGCCTAAAAATACAAACAAATATTATGCAACCATTGTTCAACCTGAGCATGATGTCATTGCAACCAGTTTACCACTGTTTGCCACAATATTAAGTGGTTCTTTAAACTCAAACAAATCCTTTGGAAATAACATCTGTTAATACTCTGAGGTTAATGTAAGGATGAGCTTTTTACAATCATGGTTTGGAATACAGACACACACATTACATGTGTAACCATGATTGCAGGATTGGCTTTTGAGTGCAAACAGTTCTCATGATATGGAGATGTCAGTGCTAAGGCAATGCAGCCTACAATCTGCTCACAATATGGATATTTAATTCTAAGGAACATTTGAACACACATCTGAGCATATTCTTAAGGTTACAGAACCGAGACTTATTTGATATTGTTCTCCAACCATGTTTTGATTTCTATAGATGGATGCATCTAATAATCCAACTCCATGATTAAGTAGGAACATGTCATGCAGGATGCTGAACTATGTGGATGCAGAGGGACAGTTGGCTCTGGAAGAGCTCTTGTGCGATCTCCCTGACAGGCCTAAGTGGCGGGGAGAGTGACTGCTGTTCTGGGACCACATTTCTGTTTCAGCCAGTGAGGGTGAACTCTTTATGGCTTACACTTTGTGGGACAATTACAGGACTCAAACCACACCAGCGGATAGTGGAATCGGCCCAAAACGGGAACCAGTGGAGGACTAAGACTGACCTATCAGAATGGAGCGCAGGCACAAAGAGGGACACAAGCTCAGCTTTTTAAAGACTTGTTTCTATTGTCCTCATTGCCAGTTTACCTACTTTACTTTAGTAATCCCTTTAGACCATTTTTTTATTTGGTATCGTCATCATGGCCCGCTTGTGGTTTCTGTCAGGGAAATTCATACCCTTCCAATCTAAATTAGGATAGCTCCTGGCAGGCAAGTAGCTCAAATAAATATGAGTTAGAATGAATGGCTTAGAGAAGTCAAATTAACAGAGCTGAAGGCATGGATGTCAAAAGCTAACAGTAATTTATTATTCTGCCAAAAAGCAACAGTGTGGAGCAAATGATAGGCATTGGAATTGCTACATGGTTCTTGACCTGTGGAGTAGTCTTGCGGTACTTCGTTCGGATGGGGGGGTGGTCATTCATACCAAGTCCCGACACAAGACGCAGTATAAAGACTGACTTGAGACATTCTTAATTAGAAGTCGGGATTGAATTGTCATGCAATACTATTCATATGGCATCCACTATTGTCATAATCAATCTTGCTATTATTACCAATTTACACAGATGTTTACACACTTTCGGGTGTGATTGTTTAACTTTGTTGAGAGTCCGTTAAAGAACAAACTATAGAAGTCAAGAAGTTGACCGGTGTTATTTAAACACGAAGAGAGACAGTATGTTCCAAAATTATGCAAACAGTGGACAATTACCTGAATGTAGAAGCTGTTGGGAGATGGATATGCCCAACGCATGGCTGTGTGCCAGGCCAGGCTTGCTGTGGAAGTTGGAATGGGGCTTAGAGGAAGAATGCAGATGCTGTGTGGAGACCCTCCATCCCATTTCTGATATTAAATCATCACTACAGGGCTTTGATCTTGGCAAACTCGCTGAATGTTCCTTTAAACATTTGCATCAACAGCTTCTAAAAGCATCAGTGTTTACATAGCTAAATGTTGTCTCAGCTGCAGAGCCTCTCATATGAGGTTTCATCTGGGCATTGTCAACTCACCCCGGGAGTCTGCCATTGACACAACAGGAGATATTGAAATGCTACTCTTAGTGCTTAAAACCTTCAAAACATCTAATATATATCAGCTGACAATAGACAGTTGCTATTTATTGAATGATAAATCGATAAAAAAAAATAGAGGTGAAGCATGTTGCAAGACGTGGTGGAGCTGTTGCTTGATTTCACAACAAAGTGCTGTGAAAGTTTTTAAAGTTAACTGGACTCATTAAGCAGCGAGGTATAATGAGCTTGCTGACAGGTCATAGATTTAAAGCACGGCTCTCACTGTCCCCTTCTCTTGCTCTCTCTCTCTCTCTCTCTCTCTCTCTCTCTCTCTCTCGCTCTCTCAGGTGGCTTGTCTCACACACATTGCTGCAAATTACCTAAATGCTGGGAGGGAAGCCAGGAGATGGGGAACAGCCCATGAGAGCATCGTTCCATATCAGGTGCAGTGCAACTAGCGTGCTTTCCACCTAACCAGGTTTCCTTCATTTATTGCCTTCAGTCTGATACAGTAGCTTTACCTGTGTCTTTGAGACCGGTGGCTTGATCGGTTGCAAAGGTTTCCAATATGCATAGAAAATGGATATGCATGGCCTTGTGACACAATGGTAAAATGTCAACACAACTGGATACACCCGTCATTTTTATAATTGATACGGCAGCGCTACAGTACCAAGCAAAAGAGTGTAGAAGCGATTGCTAACTAATTGTAAACAATTTTAGCTAGCTAGCTAAGCATCTTAGCTAATTGTGAGTTAAACAATTCACTTATTTAGCATTAATTAGCCACTGCAAATATCAGTGCTAGCTAGAGCGACGGTGTCTCCAAAACTTACATTTTTTACGTTCTATGATTTCTCCACTTTCCAAGCGCATTAGACACTGGAGGACCGGTCTTGGTCTCAGACCAAAATGTTAACATTTAATTTTCGGAGGTAAAATCAGGTGTGCAGAATATTTTTTTTTCACATTTCTACAATTTCAATTATTTGATACCTACTGTGGAAGAACGTTTTTAATTGCATAATTGTTGAATTTGATAACCCCTCAGTGAAAATTGCTCAGTAGTTTGGCTGGTAGAAAGTGTTTGAGGAGATTTGAAGAATGAGCTCACCAGCCTTCCAAACAGGACACAACAAGCTATTTAGTGTGATTTACAGTAGATTCTGTTATTGAAGTAGATGTGGTTAGCAACCCAACTGAAGTTTATGATGTGTCATGCCACTAAACCAAACTGCCCCCAAGCTGGTTTCAACTGTCACTCCCAGTTGGATTCTAACCACCATTACTTTTCAGTAGAGCAGAGGGCCCTGCTCAATCCACATTTTCGTTATTGTGCACTGCAATAATATCCGTTATGGATTTGTTTGAAACAATGTTAGCTGTGGCAATGTGGCTCAGGGAGTTCAACAACATCACACTTTGAACATTGTACTAACTTATGTTTCTCCTTTCACTTAAGCCAATTCATTCTTCACCACTTAGTGCATTCATTAATCTATTCCTGTTTGGACCCTGTTCATGCGACCATCATTCATACCAAATGAAATGTATTGGTCACATACACGTGTTTAGCAGATGTTATTGCAGGTGTAGCGAAATGCTTGTGTTTCCACCTCCAACAATGCAGTAATATCTAACAATTTCACAACAATACACACAAATCTAAAGGAATGCAGTTAAGAATATATACAGTTGAAGTCGGAAGTTTACATACACTGAAGTTGGAGTCATTGAAACTGGTTTTTCAACCACTCCACAAATTGCTTGTTAACAAACTATAGTTTTGGCAAGTCGGTTAGGACATCTACTTTGTGCATGACACAAGTCATTTTTCCAACAATTGTTTACAGACAGATTATTACACTTATATTTCACTCTACCACAATTCCAGTGGGTCAGAAGTTTACATACACTAAGTTGACTGTGTTTAAACAGCTTGGAAAATTAGAGAAAATGATATCATGGTTTTAGAAGCTTCTGGTTAATTGACATAATGTAAGTCAATTGGAGGTGTACCTGTGGATGTATTTCAAGGCCTACCTTGAAACGTAGTGCCTCTTCACTTGACATCATGGGAAAATCAAAATAAATCAGCCAAGACCTCAGAAAAATAATTTTAGACCTCCACAAGTCTGGTTCATCCTTGGCAGCAATTTCCAAATGCCTGAAGGTACTACGTTCATCTGAACAAACAATAGTACGCAAGTATAAACACCACGGGACCACACAGCTGTCATGCTGCTCAGGAAGGAGACGAGTTCTGTCTCCTAGAGATGAACGTACTTTGGTGCGAAAAGTGCAAATCAATCCCAGAACAACAGCAAAGGACATTGTGAAGATGCTGGAGGAAACCAGTACAAAAGTATCTATATCCACAGTAAAACGAGTCCTATATCGACATAACCTGACAGGCCGCTCAGCAAGGAAGAAGCCACTGCTCCAAAACTGCCATAAAAAAAGCCAGACTACGGTTTGCAACTGCACATGGGGACAAAGATTGTACTTTTTGGAGAAATGTCCTCTGGTCTGATGAAACAAAAATAGAACTGTTTGGCCATAATGACCATCGTTATGTTTGGAGGAAAAAGGGGGAGCTTGCAAGCCGAAGAACACATTTACATTTACATTACATTTAAGTCATTTAGCAGACGCTCTTATCCAGAGCGACTTACAAAATGGTGCATTCACCTTATGATATCCAGTGGAACAACCACTTTACAATAGTGCTTCTAAATATTTTAAGGGGGGGGTTAGAAGGATTACTTTATCCTAGGTATTCCTTAAAGAGGTGGGGTTTCAGGTGTCTCCGGAAGGTGGTGATTGACTCCGCTGTCCTGGCGTCGTGAGGGAGCTTGTTCCACCATTGGGGTGCCAGAGCAGCGAACAGTTTTGACTGGGCTGAGCGGGAACTGTGCTTCCTCAGAGGTAGGGGGGCCAGCAGGCCAGTGGTGGATGAACGCAGTGCCCTTGTTTGGGTGTAGGGCCTGATCAGAGCCTGAAGGTATGGAGGTGCCGTTCCCTTCACAGCTCCGTAGGCAATCACCATGGTCTTGTAGCGGATGCGAGCTTCAACTGGAAGCCAGTGGAGAGAGCGGAGGAGCGGGGTGACGTGAGAGAACTTGGGAAGGTTGAACACCAGACGGGCTGCGGCGTTCTGGATGAGTTGTAGGGGTTTAATGGCACAGGCAGGGAGCCCAGCCAACAGCGAGTTGCAGTAATCCAGACGGGAGATGACAAGTGCCTGGATTAGGACCTGCGCCGCTTCCTGTGTGAGGCAGGGTCGTACTCTGCGAATGTTGTAGAGCATGAACCTACAGGATCGGGTCACCGCCTTGATGTTAGTGGAGAACGACAGGGTGTTGTCCAGGATCACGCCAAGGTTCTTAGCACTCTGGGAGGAGGACACAAGGGAGTTGTCAACCGTGATGGCGAGATCATGGAACGGGCAGTCCTTCCCCGGGAGGAAGAGCAGCTCCGTCTTGCCGAGGTTCAGCTTGAGCTGGTGATCCGTCATCCACACTGATATGTCTGACAGACATGCAGAGATGCGATTCGCCGCCTGGTTATCAGAAGGGGGAAAGGAGAAGATTAATTGTGTGTCGTCTGCATAGCAATGATAGGAGAGACCATGTGAGGATATGACAGAGCCAAGTGACTTGGTGTATAGCGAGAATAGGAGAGGGCCTAGAACAGAGCCCTGGGGGACACCAGTGGTGAGAGCGCATGGTGCGGAGACAGATTCTCGCCACGCCACCTGGTAGGAGCGACCTGTCAGGTAGGACGCAATCCAAGCGTGGGCCGCGCCGGAGATGCCCAACTCGGAGAGGGTGGAGAGGAGGATCTGATGGTTCACAGTATCAAAGGCAGCAGATAGGTCTAGAAGGATGAGAGCAGAGGAGAGAGAGTTAGCTTTAGCAGTGCGGAGAGCCTCCGTGACACAGAGAAGAGCAGTCTCAGTTGAATGCCCAGTCTTGAAACCTGACTGATTAGGATCAAGAAGGTCATTCTGAGAGAGATAGCAGGAGAGCTGGCCAAGGACGGCACGTTCAAGAGTTTTGGAGAGAAAAGAAAGAAGGGATACTGGTCTGTAGTTGTTCACATCGGAGGGATCGAGTGTAGGTTTTTTCAGAAGGGGTGCAACTCTCGCTCTCTTGAAGACGGAAGGGACGTAGCCAGCGGTCAAGGATGAGTTGATGAGCGAGGTGAGGAAGGGGAGAAGGTCTCCGGAAATGGTCTGGAGAAGAGAGGAGGGGATAGGGTCAAGTGGGCAGGTTGTTGGGCGGCAGGCCGTCACAAGACGCGAGATTTCATCTGGAGAGAGAGGGGAGAAAGAGGTCAAAGCACAGGGTAGGGCAGTGTGAGCAGGACCAGCGGTGTCGTTTGACTTAGCAAACGAGGATCGGATATCGTCAACCTTCTTTTCAAAATGGTTGACGAAGTCATCCGCAGAGAGGGAGGAGGGGGGGGGGGAGGAGGATTCAGGAGGGAGGAGAAGGTAGCAAAGAGCTTCCTAGGGTTAGAGGCAGATGCTTGGAATTTAGAGTGGTAGAAAGTGGCTTTAGCAGCAGAGACAGAAGAGGAGAATGTAGAGCGGAGTGAGTGAAAGGATGCCAGGTCCGCAGGGAGGCGAGTTTTCCTCCATTTCCGCTCGGCTGCCCGGAGCCCTGTTCTGTGAGCTCGTAGTGAGTCGTCGAGCCACGGAGCAGGAGGGGAGGACCGAGCCGGCCTGGAGGATAGGGGACAGAGAAAATCAAAGGATGCAGAAAGGGAGGAGAGGAGGGTTGAGGAGGCAGAATCAGGAGATAGGTTGGAGAAGGTTTGAGCAGAGGGAAGAGATGATAGGATGGAAGAGGAGAGAGTAGCGGGAGAGAGAGAGCGAAGGTTGGGACGGCGCAATACCATCCGAGTAGGGGCAGAGTGAGAAGTGTTGGATGAGAGCAAGAGGGAAAAGGATACAAGGTAGTGGTCGGAGATTTGGAGGGGAGTTGCAATGAGATTAGTGGAAGAACAGCATCTAGTAAAGATGAGGTCAAGCGTATTGCCTGCCTTGTGAGTAGGGGGGGAAGGTGAGAGGGTGAGGTCAAAAGAGGAGAGGAGTGGAAAGAAGGAGGCAGAGAGGAATGAGTCAAATGTAGACGTGGGGAGGTTAAAGTCACCCAGAACTGTGAGAGGTGAGCCATCCTCAGGAAAGGAACTTATCAAGGCGTCAAGCTCATTGATGAACTCTCCAAGGGAACCTGGAGGGCGATAAATGATATGGATGTTAAGCTTGAAAGGGCTGGTAACTGTGACAGCATGGAATTCAAATGAGGAGATAGACAGATGGGTCAGGGGAGAAAGAGAGAATGTCCACTTGGGAGAGATGAGGATTCCAGTGCCACCACCCCGCTGGCTCGATGCTCTAGGGGTATGCGAGAACATGTGGGCAGACGAAGAGAGAGCAGTAGGAGTAGCAGTGTTATCTGTGGTAATCCATGTTTCCGTCAGCGCCAGGAAGTCTAGGGACTGGAGGGTAGCATAGGCTGAGATGAACTCAGCCTTGTTGGCTGCAGACCGGCAGTTCCAGAGGCTGCCGGAGACCTGGAACTCCACGTGCGTCGTGCGCGCTGGGACCACCAGGTTGGAGTGGCAGCGGCCACGCGGTGTGAAGCGTTTGTATGGCCTGTGCAGAGAGGAGAGAACAGGGATAGACAGACACATAGTTGACAAGCTACAGAAGTGTTGTTTCTTGTATTATTGTCTCCTGTGTCTTTAGAGAACTGTTTCACTTTGATATCCTTTTTCTTCTGTCCTAATTTTCTCTTTCTTTTCTTCTGTTAACTAGATATTCTTTGTTGTTCTTCGTTAGCTAGCTAGCTTCACAACACCATCACAACCGTGAAGCACGGGGTGGCAGCATCATGTTGTGGGGGTGCTTTGGTGCGCTTCACAAAATAGATGGCATCATGAGGCAGGAAAATGATGTGGATATATTGAAGCAACATCTCAAGACATCAGTCAAGAAGTTAAAGCTTGGTCGGAAATGGTTCTTCCAAATCGACAATGACCCCAAGCATTCTTCCAAAGTTGTGGCAAAATTGCTTAAGGACAACAAAGTCAAGGAAATGGAGTGGCCATCACAAAGCTCTGACCTCAATCATATAGAAAATTTGTGGAACTGAAAATCGTGTGCGAGCAAGGAGACCTACAAACCTGACTCAGTTACACCAGCTCTGTCAGGAGCAATGGGCCAGAATTCACCCAACTTATTGTGGAAAGCTTGTGGTAGTTACACAAAACGTTTGACACAATTTAAAGGCAATACTAATTGAGGTATGTAAAATTCTGACCCCCTGGGAATGTGATGAAAGAAATGAAAGCTGAAATAAATCATTCTCTCTACTATTATTCTGACATTTCACATTCTTAAAATAAAGTGGTGAACCTAACTGACCTAAGACTGGGATTAAATGTCAGGAATTGTGAAACTGACTTTAAATGTATTTGGCTAAGGTGTATGTAAAACTTCAACTGTAAATATTTGGTTGAGCAATGTCAGACACCTAATGCAAACATTATTAAAGTGACTAGTGTTCCATTATTAAAGTGGCCAGTGATTTCAAGTCCATGTATTTTATTTATTTTACCAGGTAAGTTGACTGAGAACACATTCTCACTTACAGTAACGACCTGGGGAATAGTTTCAGGGGAGAGGAGAGGGATGAGTGAGCAAATTGTAAACTGGGGATGATTAGGTGGCCTTGATGGTATGAGGGCCAGATTGGGAATTTAGCCAGGACACCGGGGTTATTAACACCCCTACTCTTACGATAAGTGCAATGGGATCTTTAATGACCTCAGAGAGTCAGGACAGAGTTTAGACCAGAGGAAAGAGTGCCTCCTACTGGTCCTCCAACACCACTTCCAGCAGCATCTGGTCTCCCATCCAGGGACTGAATAGGACCAACCCTGCTTAGCTTCAGAAGCAAGCCAGCAGTGGGATGCAGGGTGGTATGCTTCTGGCTATATAGGGCAGCAGCCTCGAATGTGCTAGTGATGGCTATTTAACAGTTTGATGGCCTTGAGATAGAAGCTGTTTTTCAGTCTCTCGGTCCCAGCTTTGATGCACCTGTACTGACCTAGCCTTCTGGATGATAGCTGGGAGAACAGACAGTGGCTCGGGTGGTTGTTGCCCTTTGATCTTTTTGTCCTTGTGACTTCAGGTGCTGTAGGTGTCCTGGAGGGCAGGTAGTTTCCCCATGTGATGCGCTGGGAAGACCGCACCATCCTCTGGAGAGCCCTGCGGTTGCAGGCGGTGCAGTTGCCGTACCAGGTGGTCATACAGCCCGACAGGATGCTCTCAATTGTGCATTTGTATAAGTTTGAGGGTTTTAGGTGACAAGCCAAAATTCTTCAGCCTACTGAGGTTGAAGAGGCGCTGTTGCGCCTTCTTCACCACTCTGTGTGGGTGGACCATTTCAGTTTTGCAGTGATGTGTACGTCAAGGAACTTGAATCTTTCCACCTTCTCCACTGCGGTCCTGTCTATGTAGATAGGGGGGGTGCTCCCTCTGCTGTTTCCTGAAGTCCACGATGAGCTCCTTTTGTTGTTGTTGTTGATGACATGGAGTGAGAGGTTATTTTCCTGGCACCACACTCCCTGGGCCCTCACCTCCTCCCTGTAGGCTGTCTTGTCACTTTTTGTAATCAGGCCTACTACTGTTGAGTCTTTTGCAAACTTGATGATTTGAGTTGGACGCGTGCGTGGCCACGGAGTCATGGGTGAACAGGGAGTACAGGAGGGGGCTGAGCACACACCCTTGTGGGGTCCCAGTGTTCAGGATCAGCGAAGTGGAGGTGTGTCACGTTCGTCATAAAAATGATCGGACCAAGGCGCAGCGTGAGTAGCGTTCCACATAATTTATTATAAAGTGAAACGTAAAACAAAATACAAAACAAATAAAGAATAGACGAACCGTGACTATAATACAACTATACATAAACAATATCCCATAACCCACCAGTGAAAAACAAGCTACTTAAGTATGATCCCCAATTAGACAACAATCATCAGCTGCCTCCAATTGGGAATCACACCAATCACCTAAACATAGGGTTATTTTTCTTTTACACCCTGACCTACTCTACCATAGAAAATAAAAGCTTTCTATGGTCAGGATGTGACAGTACCCCCCCCCCCAAAGTTGCGGACTCCGAACGCAAAACCTGAAAAAAATAAAATAAGGGATGGTTAGGGTGGGTGTCTAGTGTCGGTGGCGGCTCTGGTGCAGGACGAAGAACCCTCTCATCCTGTAAATCCGCCATCATCGGTATAGGTTCTGGACCGCCGGCCCTCTCAGGAGGCTCTGGGCTATGGACTGTCACCGGACTGGGCAGGCGCACAGGTGGTGCCAAACTGGTGACACGCACTTCAGGGTGAGTGCGGGGAGCAGACACAGGACGTACCTGACTGAGGAAACGCACTTCAGGAAGAGTGCGAGGAGGAGGCACAGGACGTACTGGACTGGGAATGCGCACTGAAGACCTAGTGCGTGGAGCTGGCACAGGTGGTGCCAAACTGGTGACACGCACTTCAGGGCGAGTGCGAGGAGCAGGCACAGGACGCACTGGGCTGTGGAGGCGCACTGGAGACCTGGTGCATGGAACCGGAGCTGGATATACTGGACCGTGGAGGCGCACTGGAAATCTGGAGCGTAGAGCTAGCTGGCACAACCCGTCCTGGCTGGATGCTCACTTTAGCCCGGCAAGTGCGGGGCGCTGGCACAGGACGCACTGGGCTGTGAAGGCGTACTGGCGACACAGTGCGTAGAGCTGGCGCAGGATATCCTGGACTGTGAAAGTGCGCTGGAGGCCTGATGCGTGAGGCCGATACAGGTAGCACTGGACTGGTGACACGCACGTCAGGGCGAGTGCGAGGAGCAGGCACAGGACGTACTAGACTAGGGAGGCGCACTAGAGGCCTGATGCGTGAGACCGGTACAGGTGGCACTGGACTGGAAACACGCACCTCAGGGAGAGTGTGAGGAGGCGGCACAGGACATACCTGACTGGGAACACGCACTTTAGGGCGAGTGCGAGAAGCAGGCACCGGACTAGGGACACGAACATCAGGGAGAGTACGAGGACGTGACACAGGACGTACTGGGCTGTGAAGGCGCACTGGAGACCTGGTGTGTATAGCCGGCATCAATGGTACCGGAACTTTAACACACTTCTCAGGACGAGTACGGGAAACAGGTGGCATTGGACGACTAACGCTCTTCAGGGTGAATGCTGTGCATACTACGCCAAACCAACAGCTCTCTCTCTTCACTCTCCTCCAATTTATCAAACAATTCCTCAAAAGTCTCTAAATCTTGTCTCCGTTCACTCTCCTCCAATTTATCCAATAACTCCTCAACAGACTCTGACTCACCCCAATATTCCTCTTCGCTCTCCGACTCGCCCCTCGGCCTCGCCGACCAACCCATGTGCCCTCCCCCAAAAATATTTTGGGTGAGCTTCTTGGGCTTGTGTCGTGGCCATGAACCCTGTCGTCGTCGCTGTCCTTCACCGCTTGCGTCTCCCGCCATGGAAGGCGGTCCTGTCCTGCCATGATTTCTTCCCAAGTCCAGGATCCCTTCCCATCCAGAATCTCCTCCCAAGTCCAGGACTCCTTCACCTGGTCACGCTGCTTGGTCCTGGTCGGATGGGATATTCTGTCACGTTCGTCATAAAAATGATTGGACCAAGGCGCAGCGTGAGTAGCGTTCCACATAATTTATTATAAAGTGAAACTTAATGCAAAATGCAAAACAAATAAAGAATAGACAAACCGTGAGTATAATACAACTATACATAAACAATATCCCATAACCCACCAGTGGAAAAACAAGCTACTTAAGTATGATCCCAATTAGACAACAATCATCAGCTGCCTCCAATTGGGAAACACACCAATCACCTAAACATAGAGAAAACGAAACTAGAACCCCACATAGAAAATAACAACTAGAAAAAAAACCTGTCACGCCCTGACCTACTCTACCATAGAAAATAAAAGCTTTCTATGGTCAGGACGTGACAAGGTGTTGTTTCCTAACTTCACCACCTAGGGGTGGCCCGTCAGGAAGTCCAGGACCCAGTTGCACAGGGCGGGGTTCAGACCCAAAACCTCAAGCTGATGAGCTTGGAGGTGTTATGGTGTTGAATGCTGAGCTATAGTCAATGAACAGCATTCTTACATAGGTATTCCTCTTCTCCAAATAGGATAGGGCAGTGTGCAGTGCGATGGCGATTGGATTGTCTGTGGATCTATTGGGGCAGCAAGCAAATTGAGGTGGGTCTAGGGTGGCGGGTAAGGTAGAGATGGTATGATCCTTGACTAGTCTCTCAAAGCACTTTGTGATGACAGAAGTGAGTGCTATGTAATTTTGTTCAGTTACCTTAGCTTTCTTGGGTACAGGAACAATGGTGGCCATCTTGAAGCATGTGGGGACAGCAGACTGGGATAGGGAGAGATTGAATATGTCCGTAAACACTTCAGCCAGCTGGTCTGCACATGCTCTGAGGACACGGCTAGGGATGTCGTATGGGCCGGCATCCTTACGAGGGTTGACATGCTTAAATGACTTACTCACGTCGGCCACGGAGATTGGTGGGAATGTGTGTTAAGCTTGTCCGGAAGCAAGACGTCAGTGTCCACGACGTGGCTGGTTTTCCCTTTGTAGTCCATGATTGACCCTGCCACATACGTCTCGTGTGTTAAACGCAGTGGTTCACGATTTCAGTTTTATTCGAATGCTGCCATCTATCCACGTTTTCTGCTTCGGGTAGGTTTTAATAATCACAGAGGGTACAACATCTCCTATTCACTTCCAGATAAACTCAGTCACTGTATCAGTGTATTCGTCAATGTTATTCTCGTAGGCTACCCAGAACATATCCCAGTCCGCGTGATCAAAACAATCTTGAAGCGTGGATTCTGATTGGTCAGGTATAATTTATCTACAGTGAGCTCCAAAAGTATTGGGACAGTGACAAATTTGATTTTGTTTTGACTCTGTACTCCATGAAGTGATGTGTATACCTCTAATAATGCCACTTTGTTTTTTGGTTTGTTTTCTTTCAAATACTGAAATAGCAACCTCATATGGGAGTAATTGGATTTACCTCCCTGGTTATTCTTAACAGTGCATTTTGTCTTATTTATACAATCCAATATTTGTCACATCTATTGTGCTAAACATTCCATGCACTTACTTAAATGTTAATATAAAGTTGCAAACGCTTGGCCTTGCAGGCTCAACAGTGGTTTCAAAGTCTGTTGGCAGCATGTGCTAGTTTGCTAACCCACTGAATGCAAAGTTAAGTGCCAAGCAGTGATGCATCGGGTCCCATTTTTATAGCCTTTGGTATGACTTGGCCAGGGATCAAACTCCCAACCTTCTAATCTGATGGCAGACACTAACCACAAGGCCACTGAGTTGGTACTGATAAAGGCCCACTCATTCATTTGAGAAACAACAAAATGGCAGACTCGGCACTTGGTTAGTATTAGTTTACTATTAGGCCTACCTCCTCCTATCACTTGTTTTGATGTTTGATTCTCATACAAAAATATACCTGAAAGAAGAAGCTTCACCACCCTATTTTGATATTGGCCTTATTTATTTTCTATTCATATTTCACCAAAGTCGCGCCTAGTCTTTTTGTCTCACTAAATGAAGATGCATTATTTGTTTTGTTGTACTAGAAAACAGCCCCACCACCTCTTGAACCCATTCGAAAAGCATTTGAATGGGTTCAAGAGGGGGCTTGGCCTTGGTTCAGGTTGCTTGCAGTGGAAGCTTGAGTGAGCACAAGTCTCTCATACTGCTCTTTTTAATAAGCAAAGACACTGGGAGGAATGGCGCACTCCATTTTGATCTCAATAAAGATTTTTTTACACTGCACCTCATAGAGATTTATGCAATCGGCAAAATCATTTTTTAAATGTTCTGTTTTGATTGTAGTGTTTTATGTTAGTGCTATTTAGACAATTATCATAAAACCTAATTAGTAAACCAATCAGAGACTACCATTGGATAGATAAAGGAGGTAGATGTGTCATGTAAAAAATGGTTGAACATTGAGGATAGATTTCAATTACATATTAGTGTGAATTACTTCTGTCCTTTTTTGTGGTAAGAAATTGCTGTTTTGCTTAAGGTGTAGTTTTTCCCCTGATTTCCTGTACTTAGCCGTTACTATACTTACAATTTGGATTGCATTTAGAATGGGGGCAATAAATAGGTGTTTTGTTCCTCATCCAAATCAATGTTGTCATTTCTATTATACATTGAGCTGAGCGGCGTATTTATATTATTCTGTCCCATCTGCTTTTTGAGCACTCTGGGTTACACTGTGTGTTGTTTAAGTGGTAGAGTGTCCCTGTCAAACATTTGGACACACCTAAACCACCCATTCAAGGGTTTTTATTTTATTTTTAGTATTTTCTACATTGTAGAATAATAGTGAAGACATAACAAATATGAAATAACACATTTGGAATCATGTAGTAACCCCCACATTTTTTTATTTATTTGAGATTCTTCAAAGTAGCCACACTTTGCCTTGACAGCTTTGCACACTCTTAGCATTCTCTCAACCAGCTTCACCTGGAATGCTTTTCCAACAGTCTTGAAGGAGTTTCCACATATGCTGAGCACTTGTTGACTGTGTTTCCTTCACTCTGCCGTCCAAATTATCCCAAACCATCTCAATTGGGTTGAGGTCAGGTGATTGTGGAGACCAGGTCATCTGATGCAGCACTCCATCACTCTCCTTCAAATAGCCCTTACACAGCCTGGAGGTGTGTTGGGTCATTGTCCTGTTGAAAAACAAATGATAGTCCCACTAAGCGCTAACCAGATGGAATGGCGTATTGCTGCAGAATGCTGTGGTAGCTGTGCTGGTTAAGTATGCCTTGAATTCTAAAGAAATCAGACATTGTCACCAGCAAAGCACCCCCACACCATCACACCTCCTCCATGCTTCACAGTGGGAACCACACATGTGGGGATCGTCTATTCACCTACTCTGTGTCTCACAAAGACACGGCGGTTGGAATCCAAAATCTCAAATTTGGAATCATCAGACCAAAGGACAGATTTCTACTGGTCTAATGTCCACTGCTCGTGTTTCTTTGCCCAAGCAAGTCTCCTCTTCTTATTGGTGTCCTTTAGTAGTGGGTTCTTTGCAGCAATTCGACCATGAAGGCCTGATTTCATGCAGTCTCCTCTGAACAGTTGATGTTGAGATGACTGTTACTTAAACTCTGAAGCATTTTTTTGAGCTTCAATTTCTGAGGCTGGTAACTCAAATGAACTTATCCTTTGCAACAGAAGTAACTCTTGATCTTCCTTTCCTGTGGTGGTCCTCATGAGAGCCAGTTTCATCATAGCGCTTGATGGTTTTTGCGACTGCACTTGAAGAAACGTTCGAAGTTCTTGAAATGTTTCTGGATTGACTGACCTTCATGTCTTAAAGTAATGATGGACTGTCGTTTCTCTTTGCTTATTTGAGCTGTTCTTGCTAAAATATGGACTTGGCATTTTACCAAATAGGTCTATCTGCTGTATACCACCCCAACCTTGTCACAATACAACTGATTGGCTCAAACATATTAAGAAGGAATGAAATTCCACAAATTAACTTTTAACAAGGCACACCTGTTAATTGACATGCATTCCAGGTGACTACCTCATGAAGCTGGTTGAGAGAATGCCAAAAGTGTGCAAAGCTGTCTTCAAGGCAAAGGGTGGCTACTTTGAAGAATCTCAAATATATTTTGATTTGTTTAATACCTTTTTGGTTACTCCATGATTACATGTGTTATTTCATAGTTTTGATGTCTTCACTATTATTCTACAATGTAGAAAATAGTAAAAATAAAGAAAAACCCAAACTTTTGACTGGTATTGTGTAATGTTGTTATAATGACCGATATGTTGGAGATGCATCAATGGATTCATATAAATGCCAGCCAGCCAGGCCAGTTCAGCTTTGATTTCTGTTTCTTTTGGTTTCCTTTTTGCTGTTGTGATTACTCTTGGGGAGATTAATTGCAGATTGATGGGTGGAGAGTTGGTCCAAACCTTGCCACTTGTCTGGATAATTTTTCTGGATTTTGAGCCTTTAGTGATAATACATGTTTTCCGGCACAATGGGTCAGGTCTTGCCCAAACACAGCAAATAATCGATGCCTCTTTTTGAAACATATCTCCTGTGTTTGTGTCCATGTATGAGAGCAAAGCAATATTGTCAAGTACTGTAGGAAGGAATGATATTTTATCGATGTAGAATTCTTTTTTTTTTGTATGCATTTTCAGACTAAAATGAAGTTATTTATTTTGTGGTGTACATAAACCCACATAGGCATGCAAAATGTGTTAAAATTACATGATTGCGGTGCGTTTGATGAAGTTGTGGTCAGGTGCTGTCTTTCCCCTAATGTCTTCATCTTGTCATGAAAAATACATCTTTACCTGCTTGTAACAGACCAGTTGGTTGTAATATACTTATATGAGGTCTTCTCAACTAGAACACCCATTTACAAACAGAAAAGAACATTGTGCCAAATTTAGTCAGCCGTATATTTTATTATGGCACAAGAGGGATCATGCGTTTTTGTTTTAATTCTGGTATTGGAGTTTGATTAAGTGCCTGTGCCCACAAAATAAGGCATATCTGTGGACAGAGATTTTTTGGTTTATCAGAAAATTAATTATGTGGGTTTTGCATCTGACATTTACATGTAATTCGATAGTTGCGTTTTACTCGCCGCAAGTAGGCCTACTGTGGGAATGGCCATAATTTATATTTTTCCTATAACCGTTTGGTCTCTGTATTGGGATAGAATAATAAAAGAAGGAAAATATATATCAATGTGGTGTGTTAGTGTGTGGGAATATGCATGATTGTTGTGATTCTGTATGTTTAAATAAGTAAATGTTATGGATTTGTGTGTGCGTTTTCAAATTCTTCTGTGCATGTCTTACATGCATATATTGCCAGTTTGAGAATTGAGCTATATTTTTTTCTCTGAATGTCAGTGTTGATATACAGTACATGTTTAGTTTATGTCCCCGCACATCTGTTTTTAGTAGGAGGGAGAATGTACATTCATTGGGTTGGGTCTTATTGTGTGAACATGATATTAAGGCCAGAGGCTGTATCTTTGGTCCAATGAGTGGCCCTTGTAGCGGCACTCCCTAAGTGTAGACTCTACCCATAATGCCATTCTCTCTTGTGCCTGGGATGAAACAGTGGCTTTGGTTTGGATTATGGTTGGGCTGTGTTATGTGCAGTGTGGCCAGTTCCGGTCCACAAATGAGAGGGGATGCGGCCCGCTTAACGGGGTATCCGGTTTTAGGATCAAGGAGATGGGTTCTCCTCTTGTTTTTAACTCTTTTTCCCCATAGCTGTGTGTAGCATTGACTAGTGACTTTTATGGAGGAGGAGGAGAGACATTAAACTCGTTCCACAGAAGTGGGAGACTTCAGAAGGACCTTCATAGTAAACAGTTTCTGCAGCCTTCTTTCATCTGGTGATCTTTGTCTGCACACAGTTCACAATCTGATGTAAAGTGATGACCTTTTCTGCTTTACTTCCATATTCAGTCCCATGCTGTTATGAATTGGCTTCAAGATTATATCATTAAGATTATATCATCATTATAGTTTTTATTTGCATCTTAACCCAGATAATTATTGCAGTGGATGATTTGACAGCCTATTGTTGTACTAGTGAAAACAGAATATTGTCAAATTTGATTACATTGTAAGTGGCAGGCTGTGGCACATATTGTCCTTGAAAAACCTTGTATCTAAATTGCAGTTATTTTCAATTCATTACAATAATGTGTCATGACTCTAATGCCAATCAAAGTAATTTAGGTCTTACATAGAGGTTTCACATATCGTCAGCATCCTGGAAAAACCTATTTTCCAAAATCTTTTCAGGTGTAAAGACAACGGTAAAACAAATTTCGCCCCAGCCTTTGCCAGAGACTGAGCTTGCCTCAGACTTCTCATGAGTCATTTGAGAAGACGACCTGGAATCAAAGCAAGCAGTACCACTAATTTTTATGTAACTAATTATTTCTATTGTTCTTTTTTTTACATCCGTTATTAGACAGTGGCAGCACGGAACACTAATTTAACCCACACATTTTCTAGAGAGACGGCTTTAGGCGGAACACAACAATATCGTACCACATGCATCTGCAAGTTTTTTTTTTTTCTATTCAGAAGTTGTAAGAAATTCCGCACGAATATTATAGTTCAAGCACAAAGAAGGAAATATAGAGGTGAGTAAAATTGTTTATGTTGTATTTGTATTAAATGCATTACAGAAGTGTAACGTTAGATCAGCTTATCTTAACCTGGCTGTTTGTTACTTTGTGGCAGTATGAAAGAGGATAAAATATATGATCGGAGTGTTTTTACTTAAACCACACTCCGTAAATGCATTGTAACGTAAAACGGTTAGACATAAAGGGTAGTTACCTAGCAAGTCAGTTAGTTTAAGTAAATGAATTAATAAGCGTGGTCCCCATTGCTTTTGCTCTTTAGTTTTCACCAAAATGAAGAGAAAGGACATCATGTCCTTCTTCCAAAGAAAAGACAAGGTAGACAGTGAGACAGAGCCAGATGGTTCAGGTGTGGAGAGAGCAGAGAGCCTGCAGAGAGAGAGCAGGAAGTCTTGTCCATTGGAGAGACTGAGAGTGAAGGCATAGTAGAGCAGGAAAGTGAGACAGATGGAGAGACTGAGGTAGAGGCTGAGAGTGAGACACCAACAGAGGAGCCTCGTGCGTCCACAAGCAGTGGACCATCAGGTTTGTGATGTTGAATAAATCTGTGGTTACTTGTAAAGCAGTGCAATTAGTCAGTTTATATGGTGTATAGAAATGAGTCGGTTTGTGATTGAAATTAATTCTTATTTAACATGCTATTGGGCTTGTGATGCAGATATCAGATGGATTTCAGTAGTTGCCTGATGGCAATGGTATATCTAAAATTACCCAAATAGATACTTTTAATTATATATTTTTTTCTTTGGCAGATATCAGCAAATCCTGGGAGGAACCACCGGTGCAGCCAATGATGAACATATACCCAAGAACTCTGATGGGGGACCGGAGGAGGAGCTTCAAGGCGGCCTGGTACCATATCCACCCCTGGCTTGAATATTCAAAAGAATCTGACTCTGTGTTTTGTTACTCCTGCAGGCATTTTAGCCCTCCCAAAGTCTCAGAGACTGTATTTGAGTCACAATTGGGTTTTAACAACTGGAGGAAGGCAACTTACAAAGAGGGGGGATTTGCAATTCATGCAAGGTCTGAGCGGCACAAACAAGCAATGATTACATGGAGAGACTATCAGAAAGCTGTAAAAAGTAATGCAACACTGGTAAATGCCCTAAACAAGGAACACAACAAACAGGTTCAAGAAAATTGGGACTATATTAAAACAATAGGAGAAGTACCACTACTTACAGCCACACAAAACATTGCACAAAGAGGACACGATGAGTCTGCAGAGTCAGATAATAAAGGGAACTTCATGGCAATCCTAGAAACAATTGCTAAGCATGACACAACTGTGAAAAAAAGATTGACTTCCATTCATAATGCAAAATATACAAGCAAAGGGATTCAGAATGAGGTTCTGAGTTGTTTGGCAGACATGGTTCGAATAAAAATTATAGAAGAAGTGAGAGACAGTGAGGTCTTTAGCATAATGGCAGACGAAACAAAAGATGTAAAAAAAATTAAAAAAGAGCCAATATCTCTAGTACTCAGGTACTATTTCAGAGGAGCTGTCCATGAGAGCTTTCTCCACTTTGAATCGGCTGATCGACTTCGTTTTAGTGGATACAGTCAAAGCTGTCCCTGAGGTAGGACAGTTCTTCTAACTAGAAAGACTTTACGTCTTCACATCTGGGTCATATGTGCATCAAAAATGGCTTAGCATACAAAAAGAGATGTACCCAGGTGCACCTAGAGAGCTTCAGCGACTAAGTGACACTCGCTGGGCATGTCGATTATATGGCTCTACATACTATTATGGATAGATTACCTGCCATTAAGCGAGTCCTGCAAGACATAGTCCAAGAACACAATGGTGACAGATCTGTTGAGGCACGAGGTCTGCTTGCACAGATAGATTAACAATTCATTGTGTGTCTTGTTACACTCCGTAAAGTGTTTGGAGAAGCAACATTTCTATGAGATATGCTACATTCTTCATCACTTGACCTGTCAAATGCTGTTGATTTAGTTGAAGCCTTAGTTCAAACTTTGAATGACTACAATCAAAAATGACTACGATCAAAAAAGCTAAACTCTCAATTTAATGGAGACTGTACTCAGTACAGGGGGTCAGATTCAGAACAAGAAAAAGGTAGTTTTCGTATAACCCTTTTCTACCCTGTTTTAGATCATATGCTCAATGAGCTTAACAGAAGGTTCCCTAGCAAAAACTGTGACATAATGAATGGCATCCAAACTCTAAACCCTACAAGTGATGTGTTTCTCAAAGAGAAGTCCCTGTTTCCATTTTCTAGAATGTATGAATCAAATATTGAGGACTTGGGGCATGAACTACATCAGTTCAGAAGAATTTTAGAAAGGAAAATACAGTGGCATGCAGAGACCCTCCAGTGTAGTAGAGCTGGCATTATTCATTGAGCCTTATAAATACGTTTTCTTTTAACTCTTTAAACTGTGCAAGATAGCTGTTTCTATCCCTGTTAGTACTGCTTCTTGTGAACAGAGTCTGCACTAAAGCTGGTGAAAACGTATCTCAGGTCCACAATGTCAGATGACAGATTAAGCAATTTAGGTGTATTGAGTCAAGGAGGGCAAAGGCCTTGAGTCTAGATGAATTTGCTGATCTTTTTGCAAAAAACCCCACAAAAACCGGAGAATACAGTTGACGTGACCTGATACTGAATATGTAATGCAAATGAAAATTATAATTGAAATGCAAATAAATTGTTGAATGATTATGAACATGGTCTTTGCAATGCAGTGAAGAAAACGATATGACAACAATAACGTCTAATGTAACTGGCCCCTCTAACAGTACATCTGGCCCCCCCAGTTGAAATGGTCTAGAACCGCCACTGCTTCTCGTCCCAGCTCAGCTCCAAACCTTAATGGTTAGATACTGTTACCTCCATATCTAGTCACAGCTGCCATAGTCTCTCAGTTTCAAATAAACAGACTACTAGACTCACTTAAGCCCTGATGCCCAAGGAATAAATAAAGAAATAAGCGTAGACTCTTGAAATTACCTAATAAAAAAAAAAAAACGTATCTTGTTAGAACAACTTTGTATCTCAGTCAAACGACTTTATCGCAGTCGAACAACTTTTTACTTAGTTCTTCAAAGGAGATACTAAGTTGTTCAAACAAGATACTAAGTCGTTTGAACAACTTATTATCTAATTTGAATGACTAAATTTGTATTTTGTCTAATAGGCCTCATTTGCAGCTTGTCAGACCGTGTAATGGTTGCTACAGCCATTTAATTTGTAGAGCACTTTTCCCACACTCAATGCACATGTGAAGCTTGTTGGTGCTTGCTTCTGTGTGCAAATCATTTGACCGCTGCAGTTTGAGTTTATTTATTCCCTTTTATTTATGAAAATAAATTAATACTGGCCTTTTATTATTTACAATTTATTTAAGATGTTTTAGCTTAATTGATTTATATTATGGTGTTAGTATTCCAAGAAAAATGTTATATATATATATATTACAGTAGCCTATGTATTGCATACCTAAAACCTCTGTTAATACATTTGAAGTCCTTAAAAATAGAAACTACATATCCTAATGTTAGAAAGTAGAATATAAAGTAGATATTGTGGGTGGGGTAGGATAAATAATTACAAACAAATAGGCTTAATTAAAATAATGGTGATAAAGGAAATGAAAAATCCTAGACAAAGCATTCCCAGAGCTTGTTGCTGAGCAGTACCAGAGCACAATTGGAATGGGAGAGAAGGCCAACACCATTTTTTAAATCTGCTCGAATTATTCTCAATTACATGCTGTGGCATACAAAATAAGCCCTGCTTTAGGCTATCAAAGAACTGTCACTGAATATTCATATCAATGGATGGAATCGGTGAATGAATGGCTGCAACTATCATTACACGGTTTAACAAGCTGCATAACAAATGATACCTAATTTGACAAAATAACAATTAAGTCATTCAAACGAGATACTAAGTCATTCGAATGAGAGAGTACCAAGAGTCTAGTTAATTTTTTTTGGGGGGGGGTGCTTGGGTTACTTAGCAAAATTGACAACATCAAACACTCTGGTAATTAAATGTTTCACCTATTATATATGATGTAGCATGGGGATTATGGGACTGGAGGATTATTTTGGGTTGTGGCCCATTCAGAGGGATAATACATTTTGTTAAAGGAAACCAGTTGTTGGTATGTGAAAGGTTGTCCAGGTTTGTAATTGAGTTCATATTCCATATTTTCAATGTTGTTGTTTTTTTATGAAATATTTCATGTTTGTTTTTTTATTAAATATTTCATGCTTGTTGTTTTATTAAATATTTCATAATTCATTATTATAATGAAAACCAAACCATTGGGCTGTTCTGTGAGTGAAGTGAGCTTAGCCTATTGTCCAATGAGCCACGGAAACTGACGACTCCATTTTAACACTGTTGTTCCTCGCTGTCCATTCCCGTTCAGGATTCATGCCAGCATGTGAGGTGCCCTGGTGGGAGGACAATCGAGGGAACCTGCATTAGGCCCAGTTTGATGCCTCTCTGACCTGTCTGTCTACAGAGCTGTCTGAGTCTAAAGTGTTACAGAGCAGTTTAAAGGGCGATTGTCTGGGCCCAGTGGGAAACTGGTTTGTCTCCCCTCTTTTCTGCCACAGTCCTCCACCATCGCTCCCCTTCCTTAATTTGAAATAATTTGATCTGATGGCTAAAAGTTTGTCAAAACAAAATCTCATTAACCACTGTCTGTGCACTTTGTTCCCTAGTTCCCTTTGTCCCACTGGCTGGCATGGAATATGAGCTGCGAAAATGTGGGGGCTAAAAGGGGATAGCAACATGAATCAAAGCTTTGTTTTAAGGTGTATCACCCCAGACAAACAATGAAGCATGTCTTGATTTACTCCAGAGTGAGGGTGGGTGGTTGCAAGGTTATGTCTTTTAAATCACTCCCCGTTGAGACAGCACTGTCAACAAATGCAAGACTGAAAGAGCGAAGTTGATGACTGTTTTGTCTCTTGAAGTAGTGAATGGGAATTGGGAAAGAAACTACTGGATCTCCACCGAACTCTCAAGGAAGTTTCGGTTCAAGGATCAGAGGTTCCTTGTTGTCATCTGTTGTTTTGTCCTCCATACCTGTTACCATATCATTGAGTGTCTCTGTGATTTAGCGAACCAAGTAATGTCCAGATCAGTAGCCTGATTGGTTCCCCTGAGAACATCTGGATGGTGAACTCATGGTCTCTTGCTCTGGATCTGCATGGAACTTTTAGAGGGGTTACTAAACCGTAAAGGGGTGTTCCACTCAAAATACAACAACTATATAACTACACGAAACAAAAATATAAATGCAACATATGAAGTGTTTGCTCCATGTTTCAGTAGTTGAAGTAAAAGATACCAGAAATGTTCCATATGCACAAAAGGCATATTTCTCTAAAATGTTGTGCACAAATTTGTTTACATCCCTGTTAGTGAGCATTTCTTCTTTGCTAAGATAATCCATCGACCTGGCAGGTGTGGCATATCAAGAAGCTGATTTAACAGCATGATCATTACACAGGTGCACCTTGTGCTGGGGGCAATAAAATGCCACTCTAGAATGTGCATTTTTGTCACCCAACACAATGCCACAGATGTCTCAAGTTTTGAGGGAGCCTGCAGTTGGCTGCTGACTGCAGGAATGTCCACCAGAGCTGTTGCCAGAGAATTGAATGTTCATTTCTCTGCCATAAGCCGCCTCCAATGTCATTTTAGAGAATTTGTCAGTATGTCCAAACGGCCTCACAACCGCCGACCACGTGTATGGTGTCGTTTGGGCGAGCTGTTTGCTGATTTCAACATTGTGAACAGAGTGCCACATGGTGGGTTATGGTATGGGCAGGCATGAGCTACGGACAATGAACACAATGGCATTTTATCGATGGCAATTTGAATGCAAAGATATATCGTGACGAGATCCTGAGGTCCATTGTTGTGCCATTCATCCGCCGCCATCACCTCATGTTTCAGCATGATAATGCTCTAGTTAAATAATCATCTACTTACAACGAACATTGTTGCATAAAATTAATGTTGGCCTTAGTCAATGACTGAAGAAACAGGGATTTAACCAAAGCAATAATTTTAAAACAAAATAACCACTCTCTCTGCTTCTCTGCCATAATTTATTTGTCCATTGCAGATCAGTCTCTCCAATGTATTGCTCCTTAAACTACACTACATGACCAAATGTATGAGGACACCTGCTCGTCGAACATCTTATTCCAAAATCATGGGCATTAATATGGGTTTGGTCCCCCTTTGCTTCTATAACAGCCTCCAATATTCTGGGAAGGCTTTCCACTAGATGTTGGAACATTGCAGCGGGGACTTGCTTCTATTCAGCCACGAGCATTATTTAGCTCGGGCACTGATGTTGGGCGATTAGGCCTGGCTCGCAGTCGGCGTTCCAATTCATCCCAAGGGTGTTTGATGGGGTTGAGGTCGGGGCTCTGTGCAGGCCAGTCAAGTTCTTGCACACCGATCTCGATAAAGCATTTATGTTTGGATCTCGCTTTGTGCATGGGGGCATTGTCATGCTGAAACGGGAAAAAGGCCTTCCACAAAGCACAGAATCGTCTAGAACATCATTGTGTTCGGCAGCATTAAAATGTCCCTTTACTGAAACTAAGGGGCCTAGGCCAAACCATGAAAAACGGACCCAGACCATTATTTCTCCTCCACCTAACTTTACAGTTGCGCTATACATAGGGGTGGGTAGCGTTCTCCTGGCACCCGCCAAACAAAGATTTGTCTGTTGAACTGCCAGATGGTGAAGTGAAGGCGTTTCCACTGCTCCTGACGAACAGTTCTTGTGCTGACGTTGCTTCCAGAGGCTCTTTGGAACTCAGTGAGTGCTGCAACCGAGGACAGACGATTTTTACGCACTTCAGCACTCAACGGTCCCATTCTATGAGCTTGTTTGGCCTACCACTTCGCGGCTGAGCCGTTGTTGCTCCTAGACGTTTCCACTTCACAATAACTGCACTTTAAAAAAAATTCAAATCATGATATTTTTTTATTTAACAAGGCAAGTCAGTTAAGAACAAATTCTTATTTACAATGACGGCGTACCGGGGAACAGTGGGTTAATTGCCTTGTTCAGGGGCAGAAAGACAGATTTTTAGTTCGGGGATTCGATCCAGCAACCTTTTAGCTACTGGCCTAATGCTCTAACCACTAGGCTACTTGCCGCCCCACTTACAGTTGATTGGGGCAGCTCTAGCAGGGTAGAAATTTGATGAACTGACTTGTTGGAAAGGTGGCATCCTATGATGGTGCCTTGTTAAAATTTACTGAGCTCTTCATAAGGCCATTTTAATGCCAATGTTTGCATGGCTGTGTGCTCGATTTTTAAACACCTGTCAGCAACGGGTGTGGCTGAAATAGCCGAATCCACTAATTTCAAGGGGTGTCCACATACTTTTGTATATACCGTGCTTTCGAAAAGTATTCAGACCCTTGACTTTTTCCACATTTTGTTACATTACAGCCTTAGTCTAAAATGGATTAAATAAATAAACATCCTCAGCAATCTACACACAATTAATTCCCCATAAAGAAAAAGCATCAACAGGGTTTTTAGAATTTTTTTGCAAATGTATAAAAATGAAAAACGGGTACCTTATTTACATAAGTATTCAGACCCTTTGCTATGAGACTTGAAATTGAGCTCAGGTGCATCCTGTTTCCATTGATCATCCTTGATGTTTCTACAACTTGGAAGAGTGGCCAGACGGAAGCCACTCCTCAGTAAAAGGCACATGCCAGCCCGCTTGGAGTTCATTGACTGGGACTGAACATCTCTGGAGAGACCTGAAAATAGCTGTACAGCTCCCCGTCCAACCTGACAGAGCTTGAGAGGTTCTGCAGAGAAGAATGGGAGAAACTCCCTAGGTACAGCTGTGCCAAGCTTGTAGCATCATACCCAAGAACACTCGATACCAAAGGTGCTTCAACAAATTCCTGAGTAAGGGGTCTGAATACTTACGTTTTTCAGTGATATTCAGTGATATTTCAGTTTTTTATTTATTTATAAATAAAAATAAATAAAGTTTTTTGCTTTGTCATTATGGGGTGTTGTGTGTAGATTGATGAGGCGAAAGAAACAATTTAATACGTTTTAGAATAAGGCTTTAACCTAAGAAAATTTGGAAAAAGTCAAGGCGTCTGAATACTTTCCGAAGGCACTGTATGTGTGTGTGATAGATATATACACTGTTTTTGTCCATTAAAATAACATCAAATTTATCAGAAATACAGTGTAGACATGAATGTTGTAAATGACTATTGTAGTTGGAAACGGCAGATATATATATATATTTTTTTTTTTGAATATCTACATAGGTGTACAGAAATCCATTATCAGCAACTATCACTCCAGTGTTCCAATGGCACGTTGCTAGCTAATCCAAGTTTATCATTTTAAAAGGCTAATTGATCATTAGAAAACCCTTTTGCAATTATGTTAGCACAGCTGAAAACTGTTGTTCTGATTAAAGAAGCAATAAAACTGTCCTTCTTTAGACTAGTTGAGTATATGGAGCATCAGCATTTGTGGGTTCGATTACAGGCCCAAAATGGCCAGAAACAAAAACCTTTCTTCTGAAACTCGTCAGTCTATTATTTTTCTGAGAAATGAAGGCTATTCCATGCGAGAAATTGTCAAGAAACTGAAGATCTCATACAACGCTGTGTACTACTCCCTTCACAGAACAGTGCAAACTGGCTCTAACCAGAATAGAAAGAGGAGTGGGAGGCCACGGTGCACAACTGAGAAAGAGGACAAGTACATTAGAGTATGTAGTTTGAGAAACCGACGCCTCACAAGTCCTCAACTAGCAGCTTCATTAAATAGTACCCGCAAAACACCAGTCTCAACGTCAACAGTTAAGAGGCGACTCCGGGATGCTGGCCTTTTAGGCATGATGGTCTGTCGTTTCTCTTTGCTTATTTGAGCTGGTCTTGCCATAATATGGACTTGGTCTTTTACCAAATACGGCTATCTTCTGTGTACCCCCCCTATCTTGTCACAACACAACTGATTGGCTCAAACGCATTAAGAAGAAAAGAGAATTCCACAAATTAACTTTTAACAAGGCAAACCTGTTAATTGAAATCATTCCAGGTCACTACCTCGTGTTATTTCATAGTTTTGTTGTATTCACTATTCTACAATGTAGAAAACAGTAAAAATAATAAACCCTTGAATCTTGTTTTCAGGGTTTCAGAACCAAAGATGGATACCTGGTTGTGGCTGCGGGCAACGACAAGCAGTTTGTCAAAGTGTGCAAAGTAAGTAACATGACCCCTCATGCATTATCAAACAGCATATAATACATAATCTTGCAATTTCATATTGGGCTTAAATGTTACTTTTAGTTAATCTTTCCTGTCGAAGTTTGCTATTAGGGTTAGTATTTCACAGTGCTACTAGTATCACTGAACTGTCACCCAGAATCCCTCCCAAGTGACTTAGTATTGACTTTGTGTTTCCAGATGCTAGGCCTGAATCATCTGTCTGACGAGCCCAAGTACAAAAGCAACACACTCAGAGTGCAGCATCGCCAAGAGCTGCTTCACATCCTCTCCCAGAGGTAAAGCCTCCTCCTTCACAGTAAACAAAGTTTTAAAAAAAATCTGACTTATGGCAAACATTAAAAATATAGCTGGCGGCTTGCCTCATCTATATTCATGTGTTGTTTGGTAAGTCTACAAGTTCTCAGTTTGGCCAGAGAGCCTGTAACGGATGTGGCGTAGAGAAAAGGCAACAGGACACGGAGACCACTCACACAGATGTTCTCATCTGCCCTCCCTTCCAGTCGCTTTGTCATGAAAAGCACTCGTTGGGCCCCAGGCCCAGTCGACTGTTTCCTCTCTAAGGGGTCAAGGGGCGCGATGGGATCGGAGGCATTTAGCAATGGGACGTTATCTAACACCACCGGAGGAGGGTGGCTCATTACGTGACACTGGCCTTGTCTGAAATCTGGCTTGTCTACTACTTATTTAAACTGCATACTGTGTACTAATTTTACTGCATACTATGTAGAATGTACTGTTAAGTAAAAACTAATGAAGTAAGCAACAAATAACATTCTAGTCTCATGCTACTTAGAATGTGTCAGCTAATGCACAATTGTGTTGATTCCCGCCAATCGTTCATTTTGGTACAGTGCGTCCCCAGAGCTGATTGTCAGCTGTGGTCAGACCCACATGGGTCTCAAAATACGATTCTCTTCCTCAGTATGTCCAGCGAATTGTACTAGATCAAAAGCAGAAATTAGTATGACATCCTGGCATTTAAAGCATACACATTTTTTTCATTTTCACTTACTATAAAAATAAAAAAAATGTGAAAATGACTGCTATTTAGAACGCTAGTACGGGTATTCGGACATGGCCTTATCGGACAGCAGTGTATTGTTTTGGGGTGCATATTTTTCTTTCTGGCTGCACAAAAGGCAAATCAGGCAAGTGTTTCTTTATCCCGAAGGTGTGTGTGTGTGTGTGTGTGTGTGTGTGTGTGTGTGTGTGTGTGTGTGTGTGTATATGGTGAGTGAAAAACTGCTGGGGATTGTGGGTGAAGCGAGAGAATGCTTCACTCTTGCCATCTAAGGATATTCTGCGATCGAGGGCAAGGCAGGAAGCTGAGTGCAGGGTCTACATATGACCACATACACCTGCTGGAGTTGTTGTGTCTCTGGAACAGCTCCAGCTGTGGCCTCCTCCTCCTCGTCCCCTGCTGTAATTTTGAAAGCTTCACTTTGCGGTCTCTTCAAACTCTTCAAACTCTTCAAACCACCCTTTCTTCTTCCTCCCCGGCTCCCAGGTTCTTGGAAGAGGTGACAGGCGAGTGGCTGAGGAGGTTTGAGGGGACAGGCGTGCCCTGCGGCCCCATCAACAACATCCAGCAGGTGTTCTCCGAACCACAGGTCAGTCCCCACAGTGCTTTGGCTCACACAGCCTCCGAGTCAGGTTCATCTGAGACTCACCCCCTCTACTTTGTTATTTTAATTTTATTAAATGTTAATCAATACAGGTAAGTGAATTAAGAACAGATATATTTATTTGCAATGATGACCTGTCAGAAGGCAAGCACAGCAGGTAGGGCAGGGTCTTACAGTTGATCTCTGTAATGACCATGGGTTGTGGGTTCCAAATTCTTGCATTGATATACACAAATAGCTATTGATTGGAAAAGCCAGGACATTATTCTCAGATTTAGATTTGGTAGATGCCAGAGGGAGTTGTGAAAATGAACAACCACTAGCTTGCTGCTTGATATCTCGTTATCATCACAGCTCCTCAACCTGTTTTTTGTTATTATGAGAGATCTTCAAAATAGTTACCCCCGACATCTTTAAATGGATCTCTATGCTAAATAAGGGTGGGAAAAAATAAGTGATTGAAAGAGATTACTACGGACAGTGTTTATATGATGACAGAAAAACATATATTTGATCTGTCACAGACATTAATTAAAAGCTTAAATGCTTAAAAGACTGTAGAAAACTAATGACAAACAAGGTATTATTGTGGATCTTCTGTCCAGGCTGTCATTGTAAATGTAAAATTTGTTCTTAATTGACTTGCCTGGTTAAATAAAGGTAAAAAAAAATATATACACACTACCGTTTGGGGTCAAAGTTTGGGGTCACTTAGAATTTTTTTTTTGGTCCATTTTTAAAATAACATCAAATTGATCAGAAATACAGTGTAGACATTGTTAATGTTATAAATGACTATTGTAGCTGGAAACGGCAGATATATATTTTTTATGGAATATCTACGTAGGCGTACCATTATCAGCAACCATCACTCCTGTTTTCCAATGGCACATTGTGTTATCTAATCCAAGTTGATCATTTTAAAAGGCTAATTGATCATTAAAAAACCTTTTTGCAATTATGTTAGCACAGCTGAAAACTTGTGCTGATTTAAATAAGCAATAAAACTGGCCTTTAGACTAGTTGAGTATCTGGAGCATCAGCATTTGTGGGTTCGATTACAGGATGAAAATGGCCAGAAACAAAGACCTTTCTCCTGGAACTCATCAGTTTATTCTTGTTCTGAGAAATGAAGGCTAATCCATGCGAGACATTGTCAAGAAACTGAAGCTCTCGTACAAAGCTGTGTACTACTCCCTTCACAGAACAGCGCAAACTGACTCTAACCAGAATAGAAAGAGTGGGAGGCCCCGGTGCACAACTGAGCAAGAGGACAAGTACATTAGTGTGTAGTTTGAGAAAGAAGACGCCTCACAAGTCCTCAACTGGCAGCTTCATTAAATAGTACCTGCAAAACACCAGTCTCAACGTCAACAGTGAAGAGGCGACTCCGGGATGCTGGCCTTCTAGGCAGAGTTGCAAAGAAAAAGCCATCTCAGACTAGCCAATAAAAATAAAATATAAAGATGGGCAAAAGAACACAGAGATATGGCTTTTTCTTTGCAACAAAAGACTCCGCTATGCAAGTAACCATTTCGGTGTGTTCGTAAATTCAGTCTAGCCATCTACTCCGATTTCAGAGCACTCTTGTCTGAGCATGCCAGAGCGCAGAATAACCAACAAATTTACGAACGCTCAACACCCATTGAATATGGCCGGTGTCAGTAAATGTTGGCAAAAAAGCGTAATTAAATTGTTGCCAGCAGCACAGTTACAGTCACCTACGCTCTGGATGACATGAGAACAGCCTAACCAGCTCTGCTAGGGCGAACAACATGGTCAGAGTGGGGCGTTCTCTCATTATGTGTCTGTAAATAGCTAGCAAGCTAGCCAATGTTAGCCAGTTAGCTTGGATGCTTGACTGCCGCTGTGAGGTCAGAATGTTCGGATCAACCTTACTCATCGGCCAGAGTGTCCAGTGTGCGCTCTGAACGCGAAATTCTCTGAATTTACGAACTGACAATCTGACAACACAGTCGCAGTCACCATTGCTCTGGATAACATAACAGCCTAACCAGCTCTGCTAGGGCGAGTAATGTTCAGCGAGCAGTTCTCTCATTTGTGTCTGGAAGTAGCGAGCAAGTTAGCTTGGGTGCTTGCCTGCTGTTTGTACAGAACGCTCGGATCAAACCTTAAAGAGATGGGTGGGGCTAAAGCTTAAGAGGGTGTGAATGATGCTGAATGGGTGTAGACAAAGAAGGGCTCTCCAGTAGTAGTACCAAAACTTTCAAATAACATTTTCTCAGTAGTGAGTTTACAAGTGTATCAACTTTCAAAGCAGTATTACTTAAAAATGGTTACTCAGTTGTAGTGTGTGAAATACCAATTTGTAGCTCTGAGTCTACTTTTATCCAATGGAAAAAATCGAATTTCTAATTTTGCTACATAACACCGATTTGAGCAGCTCGGTCACACACAGTACCAGTCAAAAGGTTTTTTATTTTTACTATTTTCTACATTGTAGAATAATAATGAAGACATCAACTTTGAAATAAGACATATGGAATCATGTAGTAACCAAAAAGTGTTAAACAAATCAAAATATATTTTAGATTCTTCAAAGTAGCCACCCTTTGTCTTGATGACTGCTTTGCACACTCTTGGCATTCTCTCAACCAGCTTCATGAGGTAGTCACCTGGAATGCATTTCAATTAACACGAGTGCCTTCTTAAAGTTGAATTCAAATCAAATTTTATTTTATTTGTCACATGCGCAGAAGAGTGAAATGCTTACTTACAAGCCCTTAACCTGTCTGGGAACCTGGGACGCTTGCGTCCCACCCTAGTCAACAGCCAGTGGAATCGCATCGCGTGAAATACAAATACCTCATAAATGCTATAACTTCAATTTCTCAAACATATGACTACTTTACACCATTTTATAGATACACCTCTACTGAATCGAACCACGTTGTCCGATTTCAAAAAGGGTTTACAGCGAAAGCAAAACATTAGATTATGTTAGAGTACCCAGCCCAAAATAATCACACTGCCATTTTAAAAGCAACTAGCATGCATCACAAATACCCAAAACACAGCTAAATGCAGCACTAACCTTTGACAATCTTCATCAGATGACACTCCTAGGACATCATGTTACACAATACATGCATTTTACATCGGCGCGTGACGTTCAGAAAATATTTTCCCTCAAATGCTTCCGGTGGATCAGCGCTACAATTTACAAAATTACTATTTGAAAACATTGTTAAAATGTAATATTGTCATTCAAAGAATTATAGATTAACATCTCGTGAATGCAACCGAATTGCCAGATTTAAAAATAACTTTACTGGGAAATCACACTTTGCAATAAACGTGGTGCTATGCTCAGAAAAATAGGCTAGGCGATACAGGTTAGCGCCATCTTGGAACCATCTAAAATCAAATATACTATTGTAAATATTCCCTTACCTTTGATTATCTTCATCAGAAGGCACTTCCAGGAATCCCAGGTCCACAACAAATGTAGTTTTGTTCGAAAAAGTTAATTATTTATGTCCCAATAGCTCCTTCTTGTTAGCGCGTTCCGAAGGCTACTCATAATGTACTGAAGCACGCGGGACTTGCACGAATGTGCAAAAAAAAAATATTTACATTCGTTCAAACATGTCAAACGTTGTATAACATAAATCTTTAGGGCCTTTTTCAATCAGAGCTTCAATAATATTCAAGGCGGACGATTGCATTGTCTTACTAAACGTTTCGGAACGAAAGGGTACCCACGGGCGCCCGCGTCATAGTAGTAATGGCCCTCCCCCCATGACCAACTTTCCAGGCCTCTCGTTCGGTCAGTTTTTACCGGAGAAGACTAAAACCACTTTGTAAAGACTGTTGACATCTAGGGAAGCCTTAGGAAGTGATAAATTAATCCTAACTCACGGTGTGTTTCATAGGCAAAGTGTTGAAGGTGATTCCACAAATCAGATTTCCACTTCCTGCATGGAATCTTGTCAGGGTTTGGCCTGCCATATGAGTTCTGTTATACTCACAGACACCATTCAAACAGTTTTAGAAACTTTAGAGTGTTTTCTATCCAAATCTACTAATTATATGCATATTCTAGTTACTGGGCAGGAGTAGTAACCAGATTAAATCGGGTAAGTTTTTTATCCGGCCGTGCAAATACTGCCCCCTAGCCCCAACAGGTTATGAACAATGCAGTTTAACGAACCCCCCCCCCCCCCCCCCCCCCCAAAAAAAAGTAAGAGATAAGAATAACAAATAATTAAAGAGCAGCAGTCAATGTGCGGGGGCACCAGTGTCGATAATCTGTTCATGCAGGTAGAGTTATTAAAGTGACTATGTATAGATAATAACACA
The DNA here is from genome assembly GCF_965601325.2 of Salmo salar. NCBI lineage: Eukaryota > Metazoa > Chordata > Actinopteri > Salmoniformes > Salmonidae > Salmo > Salmo salar. The sequence goes on from NC_138319.1 coordinate 9,177,772, forward strand.
GAGTAGCAGCAACGTGGGGGGGGGGGATTCAAAAGTTTGGGTAGCCATTTGATTAACTGTTCAGGAGTCTTATGACTTGGGGGTAGAAGCTGTTTAGAAGCATCTTGGACCTAGACTTGGCACTCCGGTACCGCTTGTCGTGCGGTAGCAGAGAGAACAGTCTATGACTAGGGTGGCTGGAGTTTTCGTCCATTTTTAGGGCCTTCCTCTGACAACCCCTGGTATAGAGGTCCTGGATGGCAGGAAGCTTGGCCCCGGTAATGTACTGGGCCGTACGCACAACCCTCTGTAGTGCCTTGCGGTCGGAGGCCGAGCAGTTGCCATACCAGGCAGTGATTCAACCTGTCAGGATGCTCTCGATGGTGCAACTGTAGAACCTTTTGAGGATCTGAGGACCCATGCCAATTATTTTCAGTCTCCCGAGGGGCAATAGGTTTTGTCGTGCCCTTTTCACGACTGTCTTAGTGTGCTTGGACCATGTTAGTTTGTTGGTGATGTGGACGCCAAGGAACTTGAAGCTCTCAACCTGCTCCACTACAGCCCCGTCGATGAGAATGGGGGCGTGCCCGGTTCTCCTTTTCCTATAGTCCACAATTATCTCCTTTGTCTTGATCACGTTGAGGGAGAGGTTGTTGTCCTTGCACCACACGGTCAGGTCTCTGACCTCCTCCCTATAGTCTCTCATCGTTGTCGGTGATCAGTCCTACCACTGTTGTGTCATCGGCAAACTTAATGATGGTGTTGGAGTTGTGCCTGCAGTCATGAGTGAACAGGGAGTACAGGAGGGGACTGACCACGCACCCCTGAGGGGCCCCCGTGTTGAGGATCAGCGTGGCGGATGTGTTGTTACCTACCCTTACCACCTGGGGGCGGCCCGTCAGGAAGTCCAGGATCCAGTTGCAGAGGGAGGTGTTTAGTCCCAGGGTCCTTAGCTTAGTGATGAGCTTTGAGGGGAAATATGGTGTTGAACGCTGAACTGTAGTCAATGAATAGCATTCTCACATAGGTGTTCCTTTTGTACAGGTGGAACAGGGCAGTGTAGAGTGCAGTAGAGATTGCATCATCTGTGGATCTGTTGGTGCGGTATGCAAATTGTAGTGGGTCTAGGGTTTCTGGGATAATGGTGTTGATGTAAGCCATGACCAGCCTTACACTAGCGTCGGAGCCGGTGTAGAACGATTCGATCTTAGTCCTGTATTGACGCTTTGCCTGTTTGACGGTTCGTTGGAGGGCATAGCTGGATTTCTTGTAAACTTCCGGGTTAGAGTCCTGCTTCTTGAAAGCGGCAGCTCTACCCTTTAGCTCAGTGCAAATTTTGCCTGTAATCCATGGCTTCTGGTTGGGGAATGTGTGTACAGTCACTGTGGGGACTACGTCCTCAATGCACTTATTGATAAAGCCAGGGACTGATGTGGTGTACTCCTCAATGCTATTGGAAGAATCCCAGAACATATTCCAGTCTGTGCTAGCAATACAGTCCTGTAGTTTTGCATCTGCTTCATCAGATTTGCCAAATGGATGGCGAGGGAGAGCTTTGTATGTGTCTCTGTTGTTTACATATATGCATAGGCCCCCGCCCCGTGTCTTACCTGAGGCTGCTGTTCTATCCTGACGATTTATAATGTGTAACCTGCCAGCTGTATATTATTTTTATTTTTTTTCACCCCTATTTAACCAGGTAAGCTAGTTGAGAACAAGTTCTCATTTACAACTGTGACCTGGCCAAGATAAAGCAAAGCAGTGCGACACAAACAACAACACAGAGTTACACATGGAATAAACAAGCGTACATTCAATAACACAATAGAAAAAAAGAAAGTCTATATACATTGTGTGCAAATGGCATGAGGAGGTAGGCAATAAATAGGCCATGGTAGCGAAGTAATTACAATTTTACAGATTAACACTGGAGTGATAAATGAGCAGATGATGATGTGCAAGTAGAGATACTGGTGTGCAAAAGAGCAGAAAGTAAATAAAAACAGTATGGGGATTAGGTAGGTAGATTGTGTGGGTTATTTCAGATGGACTATGTACAGCTGCAGCGATCGGTTAGCTGCTCAGATAGCTGATGTTTAAAGTTAGTGAGGGAAATATAAGCCTCCAGCTTCAGCGATTTTTGCAATTCGTTCCAGTCACTGGCAGCAGAGAACTGGAAGGAAAGGCGGCCAAAGGAGGTGTTGGCTTTGGGGATGATCAGTGAGATATACAATAATATACATTCTCAATGTCGTCGTTCAGCCACGACATAAGATATACGTTTTTAATGTCCTGTTGGTAGGATTTGCTTGCTTTCAGTTCGTCCAATTTATTTTCCAGCGATTGAACATTAGCTAGCAGATCGGAAGGCAAAGGCAGATTAGCCACTCGTCGCTTGATCTTTTTCTGCGAAATCTCAGTTTCCTTCTCCAGCGAATGACGGGGATCTGGGCCTGGTCGGGTGTCTGTAGTATTTCCCTCCTGTCCGACTCATTGAAGAAAAACTCAGTCTAATCTGAGGTGAGTAATCACAGATCTGATGTCCAGAAGCTCTTTTCAGTCATAATAGTCGGTAGCAGCAACATTATGTAATAAACAACCTACGAACAACAGAAGATTTGGTAAAAGACCAAGTCCATATTATGGCAAGAACAGCTCAAATAAGCAAAGAGAAACGACAGTCCATCATTACTTTAAGACATGAATGCCAGTCAATTCGGAACATTTCAAGAACTTTGAAAGTTTCTTTGAGTGTAGTCGTAAAAACCATCAAACGCTATGATGAAAGCGGCTCCCATGAGGACCGCCACAGGAAAGGAAGACCCAGAGTTACCTCTGCTGCAGAGGATAAGTTCATTAGAGTTACCAGCCTCAGAATTTGCAGCCCAAATAAATGCTTCACAGAGTTAAAGTAACAGACATATTACAACATCAACTGTTCAGAGGAGACTGCGTTTAATTATTAGTTACATTGTGCAGACTTTTTTTCTTTAAATTATTGATTTATGTAGGATGCTACATTTTTGACCAGTTGCAATTGTAAATAGGCCTAATAAAAAAATCCTACTTCTATTAGGCTGTTAAGCCTCATAGCCTACCTCAGCCAGTTGAGTTATTTTATATAGGTCTAGGCTCCGAAGAAATAGACTCCAATTAAGCCCTCTTGTTGTTTGTAAAGTCAAATTAAAATGAAGATTATTGTTGAAATGAATTGCTCGACTGGTGTAGGTTTTCTCCATCTGTTTGCGTGCAACACTTACGTATGAAGTGCGTGTCTCTCATGTCGCACATCATATCGAAACAACATATTGTCATTCTCTGCAGAGGAACGTTATTGTATTTGGCGTGGAGAAGGTGTCCACTTTCGGCCGGGGATTCAACTTACACGTTAACTAGCTGGCTAGATGGTTTTTGTCTTTTTCCTGGCATTAGCTTAAATTGCAATTTTATTTCACCAACCTCATGATCTACTTCAGAATGCTTGTGTTCTGCCTAAGCAGTGTAGCTACAATGCTTGAGCTGGTCCCATGGTTGATTCAGAGCGGTAGACCCTCTGCATTATTATGACTCCATTGTCTTAACCTTCCCATCTTAAACCTAAGCATGGGTACACTCAAAATATCTGACAGTCAGTTGAGGCTCCTCAGATGAGTGTATTTCATAAAAATAGTGAAACATTAAAGGTATCCTTTTTAGATATTATCTATATTATTATTATTATTATTAATTATTATTATTAATTATATATTATAATCTATATATAAAAAAAAAAAAATTGAACATTAACCGTGTGTAGGTAGATATGTGTGTAAGTACAGTTGAAGTCAGAAGATTACATACACTTAGGTGGTTTTCAACCTCTCCCCAAATTTCTTGTTAACAGACAGATTATTTCACTTATAATTCACTGTATCACAATTCCGGTGGGTCAGAAGTTTACATACACTAAGTTGACTGTGCCTTTAAACAGCTTGTAAAATTCCAGGAAATTATGTCATGGCTTTAGAAGCTTCTGATGTCTGCTTGACATCATGGGAAAATCAAAAGAAATAAACCAAGACCTCAGAAGAAAAATTGTAGACCTCCACAAGTCTGGTTCATCCTTGGGAGCAATTTCCAAACACCTGAAGGTACCACGTTCATCTGTACAAACAATAATACGCAAGTATAAACACCATGGAACCATGCAGCCGTCATACCGCTCAGGAAGGAGACGCGTTCTGTCTCCTAGAGATGAACGTACTTTGGTGCGAAAAGTGCAGATCAATCCCAGAACAACAGCAAAGGACCTTGTGAAGATGCTGGAGGAAACAGGTACAAAAGACTCAAGTTAAACAATTTAAAGGCAATGCTACCAAATACTAATTGAGTGTATGTACACTTCTGACCTACTGGGAATGTGATGAAAGAAATAATTCTCTCTTCTAATATTCTGACATTTCACATTCTTAAAATAAAGTGGTGATCCTAACTGACCTAAGACAGTGAATTTTTAGTAGGGTTAAATGTCAGGAATTGTGAAACTGACTTTAAATGACTGTAAATGTATTTGGCTAAGGTGTATGTAAACTTCTGACTTCAACTGTAGATGTAGAAATACAGATACAAATGATTTGTTGCAGGTTGGGGGGGGGGGGTTCACACCTAGCTCGGCTATTAAACAGTTCTTTAGTAAAGGTTGAATAGTCTATTCTTCAGCTAATAGCCCATCCTGCTAGCTTGTGAAAAACTAATAATAATACACTGCTCAAAAAAATAAAGGGAACACTTAAACAACACAATGTAACTCCAAGTCAATCACACTTCTGTAAAATCAAACTGTCCACTTAGGAAGCAACACTGATTGACAATAAATGTCACATGCTGTTGTGCAAATGAAATAGACAACAGGTGGAAATTATAGGCAATTAGCAAGACACCCCAAATAAAGGAGTGGTTCTGCAGGTGGTAACCACAGACCACTTCTCAGTTCCTATGCTTCCTGGCTGATGTTTTGGTCACTTTTGAATGCTGGCGGTGCTTTCACTCTAGTGGTAGCATGAGAGGGAGTCTACAACCCACACAAGTGGCTCAGGTAGTGCAGCTCATCCAGGATGGCACATCAATGCGAGCTGTGGCAAGAAGGTTTGCTGTGTCTGTCAGCGTAGTGTCCAGAGCATGGAGGCGCTACCAGGAGACAGGCAAGTACATCAGGAGACGTGGAGGAGGCCGTAGGAGGGCAACAACCCAGCAGCAGGACCGCTACCTCCGCCTTTGTGCAAGGAGGAGCAGGAGGAGCACTGCCAGAGCCCTGCAAAATGACCTCCAGCAGGCCACAAATGTGCATGTGTCTGCTCAAACGGTCAGAAACAGATTCCATGAGGGTGGTATGAGGGCCCGACGTCCACAGGTGGGGGTTGTGCTTACAGCCCAACACCGTGCAGGACGTTTGGCATTTGCCAGAGAACACCAAGATTGGCAAATTCGCCACTGGCTTCCTGTGCTCTTCACAGATGAAAGCAGGTTCACACTGAGCACGTGACAGACGTGACAGAGTCTGGAGATGCCGTGGAGAATGTTCTGCTGCCTGCAACATCCTCCAGCATGACCGGTTTGGCGGTGGGTCAGTCATGGTGTGGGGTGGCATTTCTTTGGGGGGCCGCACAGCCCTCCATGTGCTCGCCACAGGTAGCCTGACTGCCATTAGGTACCGAGATGAGATCCTCAGACCCCTTGTGAGACCATATGCTGGTGCGGTTGGCCCTGGGTTCCTCCTAATGCAAGACAATGCTAGACCTCATGTGGCTGGAGTGTGTCAGCAGTTCCTGCAAGAGGAAGGCATTGATCCTATGGACTGGCCCACCCGTTCCCCAGACCTGAATCCAATTGAGCACATCTGGGACATCATGTCTCGCTCCATCCACCAATGCCACGTTGCACCACAGACTGTCCAGGAGTTGGCGGATGCTTTAGTCCAGGTCTGGGAGGAGATCCCTCAGGAGACCATCCGCCACCTCATCAGGAGCATGCCCAGGCATTGTAGGGAGGTCATACAGGCACGTGGAGGCCACACACACTACTGAACCTCATTTTGACTTGTTTTAAGGACATTACATCAAAGTTGGATCAGCCTGTAGTGTGGTTTTCCACTTTAATTTTGAGTGTGACTCCAAATCCAGACCTCCATGGGTTGATAAATTGGATTTCCATTGATTAATTTTGTGTGATTTTTGTTGTCAGCACATTCAACTATGTAAAGAAAAAAGTATTTAATAAGATTATTTCTTTCATTCAGATCTAGGATGTGTTGTTTAAGTGTTCCCTTTATTTTTTTGAGCAGTATACATTTTCCCCTTTCCACATGTTAAAGATTCCAATAGATAGTGTTTTTAGCCACAATCGGCCCCAACCCCAATTAATACATTTGGGCACAGTCGATAGCATGCTGGACGTCGGGCTAGAATGTTGAGGGTTCGAAACCTGCTCCCTGCAAGTTTCATTACATTATTATGCCGGTCTAAGAGCAAATAGCCTGGATTGTTAGTCCCATCTGGTTCCTCACTCTCTTCCACTCGTCATTCGGCACGCTTGTGGGCGTGCTGGCAGGATGTACTGTTTTTTTATTCTGTATATATGAATTACAAAGCAGCCTTTACTTAAATCATGTTTCTAGTCTATTGCATAGATAGAATGTGTAGTCATTGATGTCCCATGAGCAGGAGTGGTAAACACTGTTGAGGTATATAATTGTAATGCATACATGCAGACACAGCATCATTCACAGAATGGAGTTTGATATACCTGGTATTGGATATGACAGAAAAAAAGACTTGCTAAATAGCAATTTTCGTAAATTAACTTTATGACTAAGAAAAGGCACAATGGTTTGTCTCTACATTAACTAACATATCCTCTCAATTGTACATTTTTGGCTTGACTCGTTATGACGTTATAACAACTTACATTTGCTTCCCCAGTAATGTTTTGTCAGCCATCTTTGATGAAGAAAGTCACCAGGGAGAGGTGGCTTGCGTCAAATTCGTCATTGGAACCACTCGATATGATTGGTCATATAAAAACCTTGGGACCCAAATGCATAATGAGTGCTCTAACTCCCCCTTGTGGTGCTCTGGAGCAATGAAGCCGTGATGCTGGGTACCTCTAAGTCCCGCAGTGTAAGCCCTGTAGGTGTAGAATAGTAAATAATGGCTACTTCTCACAAAGTTTTAAACTGGCAAGAGGAGTAAAAGAAGGTTGTCCACTATTGGCATATGTATTTATTATGGCCATCGAAATATTAGGTATTAAATAAGATCCAACAATAATATCAAGGGCTTAGAAACCCAGGGCTTAAAAACAAAGGTCTCATTGTTTTTATTTTTATTTTTTAGGGGTGGATCAGGTTAATATTGTGGAAAGAATATTGCTTCCATCAATGTAATTGTCTGCATCATTTCCAATCCCCCATTTATTTTTTGGTGTGTGTGTGTGTGTATATATATATATATACGCATGCATACATGTATACGCATACATATAGACATACTTTTTTAAAGAATATACCTTTATTATTATTCCCCGCAAATCCTACCACCGATCGCCCAATTGGAGTAAACTAATAAACACGTCGGCTTTTACCTTCAATTTATTCATCTTATACACATTTTACAATAGTTATATTTTGTTTGTTTTTAGTCCTTCCTCTATTTCTGATGTCCATCCAGTTTGATTTCTATTTGTAACTGTGCTATATCACAAAAGTTCTGAACCTACAGTGGGGAGAACAAGTATTTGCTACACTGCCGATTTTGCTGGTTTTCCTACTTACAAAGCATGTAGAGGTCTGTAATTTTTATCATAGGTACACTTCAACTGTGAGAGACGGAATCTGAAAGAAAAATCCAGAAAATCACATTGTATAATTTTTAAGTAATAATTAGCATTTTATTGCATGACAAGTATTTGATAAGTTTCCTGTAGTTCTTGACCAGGTTTGCATACACTGCAGCAGGGATTTTGGCCCACTCATCCATACAGACCTTCTCCAGATCCTTCAGGTTTCGGGGCTGTCGCTGGGCAATACGGATTTTCAGCTCCCTCCAAAGATTTTCTATTGGGTTCAGGTCTGGAGACTGGCAAGGCCACTCCAGGACCTTGAGATGCTTCTTACGGAGCCACTCCTTAGTTGCCCTGGCTGTGTGTTTCGGGTCGTTGTCATGCTGGAAGACCCAGCCACGACCCATCTTCAATGCTCTTACTGAGGGAAGGAGGTTGTTGGCCAAGATCTCGCGATACATGGCACCATCCATCCTCCCCTCAACGGTGCAGTCGTCCTGTCCCCTTTGCAGAAAAGCATCCCCGAAGAATGATGTTTCCACCTCCATGCTTCACGGTTGGGATGGTGTTCTTGGGGTTGTACTCATCCTCCTTCTTCCTCCAAACACGGCGAGTGGAGTTTAGACCAAAAAGCTCTATTTTTGTCTCATCAGACCACATGACCTTCTCCCATTCCTCCTCTGGATCATCCAGATGGTCATTGGCAAACTTCAGACGAGCCTGGACATGCGCTGGCTTGAGCAGGGGGACCTTGCGTGCGCTGCAGGATTTTAATCAATGACGGCGTAGTGTGTTACTAATGGTTTTCTTTGAGACTGTGGTCCCAGCTCTCTTCAGGTCATTGACCAGGTCCTGCCGTGTAGTTCTGGGTGGATCCCTCACCTTCCTCATGATCATTGATGCCCCACGAGGTGAGATCTTGCATGGAGCCCCAGACCGAGGGTGATTGACCGTCATCTTGAACTTCTTCCATTTTCTAATAATTGTGCCAACAGTTGTTGCCTTCTCACCAAGCTGCTTGCCTATTGTCCTGTAGCCCATCCCAGCCTTGTGCAGGTCTACAATTTTATCGCTGATGTCCTTACACAGCTCTCTGGTCTTGGCCATTATGGAGAGGTTGGAGTCTGTTTGATTGAGTGTGTGGACAGGTGTCTTTTATACAGGTAACGAGTTCAAACAGGTGCAGTTAATACAGGTAATGAGTGGAGAACAGGAGGGCTTCTTAAAGATAAACTAACAGCTCTGTGAGAGCCGGAATTCTTACTGGTTGGTAGGTGATCAAATACTTATGTCATGCAATAAAATGAAAATTAATTACTTAAAAATCATATAATGTGATTTTCTGGATTTTAGTTTTAGATTCCGTCTCTCACAGTTGAAGTGTACCTATGATAAAAATTACAGACCTCTACATGCTTTGTAAGTAGGAAAACCTGCAAAATCGACACTGTATCAAATACTTGTTCTCCCCACTGTATATACATTTTACAGACCCCGTATGTTTTACATTGTTTATCTTGTTATTAGTCCCACCCTTCAGCTCCATTCAACCCCTCCCATCTATCCATCAACATCATCCATTTCGGATTTCTATTTGCCATATATTTTTCAACTGTGCTGTGATGCTTCACAAAACAATTGAAGGTGTCATTGTTTGCTGATGATTAAAGTGTTCTTTTAAATCCACAATTTGGATCCCTCCACAGCCTCATAGAGGATCTAGATACTTTTTCTAACCTCTCTGGATTACAACCAAATTATGATAAGTGTACTATATTACATGTTGGATCACAAAAAAAATACAACTTTTACGTTACTGTGTAGTTTACCAATAAAATTGTCTGATAGTGATGTGGACATACTCGGTATACATATCCCGAAATAAATAAATTATATCACTCCAATACATCTTTATAGAAAGTTAGCAAAATAGATAAGATCTTGCTACCGTGGAATGGAAAATGCATGTCTGTTTGTGGAAAGATCACCCTGATTAACTCTTTAATCATATCCCAGTTTACCTATTTGCTTATGGTCTTGCCTACACCTAGCAAACAGTTATTTAAATTCTATAAGAAAAAAATATAACATTTTATTTGGAACGGCAACCCAGACAACATTAAACAGGCCTATGTATATAATGAATATGAATTTGGAAGGCAGAAATGATTACATATTAAAGCATTAGACATCTCACTAAAGACTTGAGTTATACAGAAGTTATACTTCAATCCGAACTATTTCTCTAGAAAATTAATAAGAATATCTCATCCCATGTTTAAAAGTGGCCTTTTTCCCATTTTCGCACTTTCAGTTATTTGAAAGGGAAATCCACTCCCAAATATCGCTATTTTAAATCAAGCCATATAAGGTTGATTTGTTTCAATTTAATCCACCAGAAAAAAATAAAAACAATTATACAGCATATATTGTGTTTAACTCAAATATAATAATAGATCAAATACCATTATTATTTTTTAAAGTATTTAATAAAGGTATATTCTTTTGTAAATTATATCATAAATAGGACTGGTGGAGTTATGTCACACATGCAGCTAACAAAAACATATGGAAATGTCTGCTCTACCAAAAAATACAACCAACTAATTGCAGCATTACTGCAAAAATGGAGAGGAAAGTGGAAGGGGGAAAAAGTAAGGAACTTGTCTGTCGACACTGCATTAAAGACCATAATTGGTTAAAAAAATGGTAATGAATAAAAAAGTATAACAGTTTAATTTAAGGACCAAAACATTTAGAGCTGTGCCATATAGATTGCAAAATAGTTGGGAAGAGATTTTCGATGTACCTATTTCATGGCACATTGTTTATGAACTGATACGCAAACCAATGCCGGATTCAAAACTTATAATTTCTCTATTGAAATTATTATACAAAGTTCTTGCAACAAATAGAATGTTATTTTTATATATATATATATATATATATATATATATTATATATATGGGGGGATACAACCTCCCCAGCTCTGCAGATTTTGCAGCAAAGAGACAAAATAATTACCGTAAATTCCGGACTATAAGCCGCAACTTTTTTCCCCACGCTTTGAACCTCGCGGCTTAAACAATGACGTGGCTAATATATGGATTTTTCCCGCTTTCAATTTTTCAAAAAAAAAAACACATTCTGTGACGTGCTCCGTTTTTTGGCGGCATGAAGCTTTCATTAGACCAATGAAATTGCCGAACGGGTTAAGGTCAAACAACATTTTTGTTTACTGTTTAGATTAAATCGAGAGCTCTCAAACTTCCCATCATTCTGATTACGGTAGTCATTTTGTCACCCTCATCATGGCAAAGACACGGAGAAATGCATATGATGCAGCTTTCAAGTTGAAGGCGATTGATCTGCCTGTTGGAAAAGGAAATAGAGCTGCTGCACGGGAGCTTGGTCTTAATGAGTCGATGATAAGACGTTGGAAACAGCAGCGTTAGGAATTGGCTCAGTGCAAAAAGACAACTAAAGCTTACTGCAATTTTTTTTTTTTTTTACAAGCCGTGTTTCGTTAAAGCCTGTGTAAAGTTCATTTGTTTCAATGTACCGGTAGGCACCTGCGGCTTATAGACATGTGCGGCTTATTTATGTTGAAAATAATATATATATTTTTTAATTCAGTGGGTGTGGCTTATATTCAGGTGCGCTCAATAGTCCGGAAATTACGGTAGATAATTTGTTTTGGTACTGTCCATATGTAGCTTGTTTTTGGTCACAGGTCCAGGAATGGCTGAAGAATTGCAATATTTACCTGAGGCTAACTGCAGATTGCACTACTGGGTGATCTGAAAAGTCATAGTCAATTGATCAATAATATACTTTTAGCTACATTCTTTTTTTAAATTCACTATCTGTAAAAATAACTTTTGTGAAACATCACAGTTGAAAAATATATGCCAAATAGAAATCCAATATGGATTGTGTTAAGTGTTAGATGGGAGTGGTTGAATGGAGCTAAAGGTTGGGAATAATAACAACTAATAACAACAAGATAACTAATGTAAACATACTGTGTCTGTCAAACAAATGGGTTCAGAATTTTTGTGAAAGAAACAGACGGGAGTGGCTGAGGTTAGAGGAGGGACAGGAGTAAAAAACCAAAATGGATCTATTGTAAAGTTGACTGTGCCCGTAAAATGTATAAGCTGGAAGTAGAAGCCTAAGCGTTGTTGTTCAGTAGTTTAGTCCAATTAGGGGAAGGGTGGTAGGGTTAGAAAGTAATAAAGGAAAATGTGTATATAATATATATATTTATATACGTGTGTGTATAGAGAGAGAGAGCGAGAGAGAGAGATTTTTATTTCACCTTTATTTAACTAGGTAGGCCAGTTGAGAACAAGTTCTCCTTTACAACTGCGACCTGGCCAAGATAAAGCAAAGCAGTGCGCCAAAAACAACAAGACAGAGTTACACATAAACAAACGTACAGTCAATAACACGAAAAATAGACAAATCTATGTGCAGTGTGTGCAAATGTAGAAGAGTAGGGAGTTAGGCAATAAATAGGCCCTAGAGGTGAACATAATTCCAATTTACCATTAATACTGGAGTGATAGATATGATGATGTGCAAGTAGAGATACTGGGGTGTAAAAGAGCAAGAGGGTAAGTAATAATATGGGGATGAGGTAGTCGGGTGTGCTATTTACAGATGGGCTGTGTACAGGTACAGTGATCCGGAAGCTGCTCTGACAGCTGATGCTTAAAGTTAGAGAGGGAGATTTAAGAATCCAGCTTCAGAGATTTTTGCAATTCGTTCCAGTCATTGGCAACAGAGAACTGGAAGGAAAGGCGGCTTTGGGGATGACCAGTGCAATATACCTGCTGGAGCGGGTGTTGCTGTGGTGACCAGTGAGCTGAGATAAGGCGGGGCTTTACCTAGCAAAGACTTATAGATGACCTGGAGCCAGTGGGTTTGGCGACAGATATGTAGTGAGGGCCAGCCAACGAGAGCATACAGGTCGCAGTGGTGGGTAGTATATGGGGCTTTAGTGATAAAATGGATGGCACTGTGATAGACTACATCCAGTTTGCTGAGTAGAGTGTTGGAGGCTATTTTGTAAATGACATCGCCAAAGTCAAGGATCGGTAGGATACTCAGTTTTACGAGGGTATGTTTGGCGGCATGAGTGAAGAAGGCTTTGTTGCGAAATAGGAAGCCGATTCTAGATTTAATTTTGGATTGGAGATGCTTAATATGAGTCTGGAAGGAGAGTTTACAGTCTAACCAGACACCTAGGTATTTGTAGTTGTCCACATATTCTAAGTCAGAACCGTCCAGAGTAGTGATGCTAGTCGGGTGTGAGGGTGCGGGAAGCAATCGGTTGAAGAGCATGCACTTAGTTTTACTAGCATTTAAAGGCAGTTGGAGGCCACGGAAGGAATGTTGTATGGCGTTGATGCTCGTTTGGAGGTTTGTTAGCACAGTGTCCAAATAAGGGACAGTTGTATACAGAATGGTGTCATCTGGAGGTGGATCAGAGAATCACCAGCAGCAAGAGCGACATCATTGATATATACAGAGAAAAGAGTCTGCCCGAGAATTGAACCCTGTGGTACCCCCATAGAGACTGCCAGAGGTCCGGACAACAGGCCCTCAGATTTGACACACTGAACTCTGTCTGAGAAGTAGTTGGTGAATCAGGAGAGGCATTCATTTGAGAAGCCAAGGCTATTGAGTCTGCCGATAAGAATGCGGTGATTGACAGAGTTGAAAGCCTTTAACAGGTCGATGAAGACGGCTGCACAGTACTGTTTTAGAAAGATTGTCCAGCCCAGCTGATTTGTAGGGAACCAGATTTTGCAGTTCTTTCAGAACATCAGCTGTCTGGATTTGGGTGAAGGAGAAGGGGGGGCAAGTTGCTGCAAGGGGTGCTGAGATGTTGGCTGGGGTAGGGGTAGCCAGGTTTAAAGCATGGCCAGCTGTGGAAAAATCTGTTTTTAGTTCTACATTTTTTGAATGGGGCATGCTTATTTAAGATGGAGAGGAAAGCACTTTTGAAGAGCAACCAGGCATCCTCTTCTGACGGCATGAGGTCAATATCCTTCCAGGATACCCGGGCCAGGTCGATTAGAAAGGGCTGCTCGCTGAAGTGTTTTAGGGTGCGTTTGACAGTGAAGAGGGGTGGTCGTTTGACCGCGGACCCATTACTCACGTAGGCAGTGATTGCTGAGATCCTGGTTGAAGACAGCAGAGGTGTATTTAGGGGGCAAGTTGGTCAGGATGATGCCCATGGTTACGGATTTAGGGTTGTAGGACGGCCGGGGTGTTAAGCATGTCCCAGTTTAGGTCACCTAAAAGTACGAACTCTGAAGATAGATGGGGGCGATCAATTCACATATGGTGTCCAGGGCACAGCTGGGGGCTGAAGGGAGTCTATAACAAGCGGCAACGGTGAGAGACTTGTTTCTGGAGAGGTGGATTTTTAGAAGTAGAAGCTCAAATTGTTTGAGCACAGACCTGGATAGTATGACAGAACTCTGCAGGCTATCTCTGCAGTAGATTGCAACTACTGCAGTGTAGGATTAGATTACGGCTAAAGGCTAAAAGAACTGGTCGTCTAGTGCATTCGGAACAGAGAGTAAAAGGAGCGGGTTTCTGGGCGCGGAAGAATAGATTCAAGGCATAATGTACAGACAAGGGTATGGTAGGATGTGAGTACAGTAGAGGTAAGCCTAGGCGTTGAGTGATGATGAGAAAGGTTTTGTCTCATGAGGCACCATTTAAGCCAGGTGCGGTCACCGCATGTGTGGGGGTTGGAACATAAGGGCTAGCTAAGGACGATTGAGCAGGGCTGGAGGCTCTACAGTGAAATAAGACGAAAATTACTAACCAAAACCGCAATAGACAAGGCATAATGACATTAGGGAGAGGCATGTGTAGCCGAGTGATCGTAGGGTCTAGTGAATAGCTAGGCAAGC
>NC_138319.1:10402500-10870000 GCF_965601325.2 Salmo salar
ATATTTAACATTTTCTAATTGTATTTGTGTTGCCGGTGTCAGCTATTTTTGTATTCTGTTCTATTTTTTTTTAAAAAGCTTTTCTATGTAATCATGGTGTATGCAGACTGACTTGTAACTTTTGCTTTGAATGTATGTATTGCCTTAGTATATATAGCTATGCTGCATAAACTGAACTGTGTGTAACATTGTTTAACTGTAAAAAAAATAAAGGTACATTTATGTTTCAGTGTTGTCATTGTGAATTCTCTGTAAAATGCCTCTAAGTAAATCACCTGATCTATACCATTTATAATTGTTATTTTATCATATGTACTATGTTTGAACAATTTATTGATGGACATTTTGTTTGTTTGCATTTAGTTTTGCTCCACCCAACACAAACAGTTCAGACATTCCAGACAGCCTTTAATTAACCTGAAACCGACAGGTTACCGCCCAACACCGAACCCACTGGAGGAAGTTTGTGAGTGACCTAAAGTGCAAAAGTCAAGTAAGTCATGCATGTTTTTACCGTAGTTGGCTGACAACTCACGAAAACGATGTGGGCGCTTCCATGGTGAAGAAGTCAGCCTGTTCTGATTCGATGGGCAGATTGCTAGCAAGAATGACAAACTGCGATGGGGAGAATCGATAGTTGGACGCTTCAGTTTGTTTCATGTTGTTGATATCATGTCTTGTTTTGAGGTGTTCTCACTGATTTCATGTCAATGCTAATATGGCTAAACTTCGCTTGCTGTTGAACCAACAACTGTAAAGTTGTATTTGAGAGACAAGTGGTCATTGTGCAAATGAATATATGTAGACGAAATATAGCTTACATGTCAACAATCTAAGCCAACCGCAACTGTTTTACCCCATGCTTGCGCGTGCATCGGTTTTGTTGCTAAACAGCCAACCAACCAATCTATGGTTTTTACAAGTATTCTGTATACACTTGAGTAGCCATGATATATTATGATATGGTATTATAGAATTATCCTGCTACTGTTACAGAAAATTATATTAACTTGATGGTTTATTCAGATGTTGAGTCCACTTAATGTGTTCATTTACATTAGACTGTTAGTGCACTGCTTTTGAACAGGGCATATAGGGGGGAAAGGGTGCCATTTGCGATGCATTTGCATTCCCCTTACAGCTGGTGATTGAACCCTGATACGAGTCCCCTGTATACATATAAATAGTGTACTGAGCGACTGACTTTCTGATAGACTTCTAGCCCACTTGGATTGATTGGTATTGCATATTTTAGTTTTACCTTTTGTATTTGCCTACGCTAGAGTTGTTTTATTTCATCAACTTCTGTTCAATTTGACTTTTGTCTTTTTATTTCGTGTCTGTTTGTACCATGTTCGTGGTTAGACTGGCAAATCATTGATTAATGCATGAGGTGCACGCTCAGAAACCATGCACGGGCCCCTCGCCATGCCTGTTTGACGTCAGAATTTAGGAGGGGCGCCTTCTGAAGGTTGCTGTTCGCGGTGCTGAATCCTGTCGCGACTGCAAGAGTGAAGTGGCGGACACGAGACATTGCTCCGCAAATCTCCTACTTTAATTCGCTGTTATCTCATCCAGCGATTTTCGACCATTTTTTAAAATCGAAAACTGACATTATGATGTTTTAGCAAAGGTGTGCAATGGATTAGTAAAGAGTAGCCTAATGGATTCACCGTGTTCCATCTTCGCTGTGTTGTATCTTTGCCAGTCTCTTTCAACTACCTTCGCTGACAGCAAATATGGTAAGTCGATAGTCGTGGTCAATATGTGACCATTTTTGTATTAAAGTAAGAAAAATATACTTACCTGCCCAGGTGTTGCAATGCGAAAGATGGGCTTTTGGGCGGGCATATGGTCCGCGGAAGGTATAGTTTATGGAAAAACACAAAAGTAAACTAGACAAAAAAGCTAGCGTTTAGGTCTCCTCACTAATACTAACCAGGGGAAATGGAAGATCAAAACAGGGCAGGCTAATTGTCAAGGACAGGGTTCAACTTCAGGACAAACTTAGTGAGTGTCCCAGATTACGTTAATGATTAAAATAATCAACTACTGTATAATATTCTAATATTCGTTTTAACCATGTTTTTAAGCTATACAGTATTTGTTTACAGTTACATTGTTTTCAAACAATGGAGTAAAACAAGCTTATTTTGGATCCTGATGGGGTTAGACAGTTTAGACACGTATATAATTAATTTAGAAATCCTTAAATAGATGTACCAATCCCAGATTGCCCCTTTTAAAATGAGAACTATGTGTGGCCCATGAGTTTATTGGTGTCCAATTCTTAAAACATACTACATGATATCTACTATGTAAATTGTATTTTTTTTATTTTCCTTTCTCTAGATATATATTTCCTTAATGGCATTGTAGTAATCTCTAAAGGATAGCACATACACCTTCTTGGTTGATTTTAGTCTTGGCAGGGAAATTTGCCATTATACAGGTATTTTGATAGGTTTTCCCTGCCTTGCCCCAGTTTAACACTGTGTAACATTCAGAAGCCTTTGTGGAAAAATGGTCCCTTTTGTTGAGGTTGCCTTGCAGTGCAGAGATGGTAGGGTTATTACCAGGTGGCATAGAGCTGAATTTGGAGGTGAATGTTTCTGGTGCCCCTGTCAGAATGATAAGCAGGGATGCTGTCATCTCACTGATCCTGAATCAGTGTGTGTAGTGTCTGTGTGGGAGTGGTGACCTGCAGTATCATTCTCTCTCTGAACCAGGATCAAATCATGGAGTCAGTTACCATATGTACATTTGGAAAGAGGACAATGTATTATTATTATTTTACTTTACTCTGTTTGTCTGTTTTGTACTGTCTGTCTTCCCACTACTTTCTTAGTAGGCCTCTCGATAAAACTGCAGGCCTATATGTCTGTCCTGTCTAATTCCCTCTGACTGTTGGTCTTTCACCTTGTCTCGATCTGTGCCAGTCTAACAACAAGTTCCCACAATGCTCTCAGTGAAACTCTAACTGGAAAAATAATTTTGTTAAATGAATAGGGAGGAGAATGGTACACCATTCAAGAGAACTGATCAAAATGTTTTATTTTTTTATTTTTTTAAAGCTTTGGAGCCACTGTTGACTGTCTGCATCCCACATGGCACCCTATGCCCTAGTGTGCACTACTTTTGATCAGAGCCCTATTGGCATCGGTAAAAAGTAGTGCATTATGGGAAAAGGGTGCCATTTGGAACGGAGGCTCTGTCTCTGTTAATCCTGAATTAGTCAGCCGTGTTCCCACAGAGAATTCTGACACAATCATTGGAGAATCCCTCTCATTGTTCAAATTCATGCTTGTTTTTTTTTTTTTTTTTTTACATATTTCTGGGGTTGGTCTCCATCGTCAGTGTCTGCGGACTGCCTGAGTGTTTGAGACAGTTATTGTTTTTAATGAGTCCCAGTGTGGCTTGCACTGTTGCCGGGAAGCGCACTGATTGGTTTCGTAGAGCGCATACCATTCCCAGTTGGACCTGTGTTGTGTAGCCTACCGTGGATCTGAGTGGGTGTACTGTGTCATCTGTATATGTGTAATGGCACCAAATAGCACATGGGAGCTCTGAAAAAAGGAGATGGTGATATCTGAGTAGCTATAAAGGCTTGGAGTGGAATTAATAACCACAGATTCAGGAGCAGAGTATAGAGTCTGTTTGATGACAGAGCTGAGGATGTTGTCATTTGATTTCTGGCAGTGGGGATATATAGTTTGCGTCCCAAATGGCACCCTATTCCCTGCATAGTGCATTCCCTTTTTCTTTTCTTTTTTTTATTGAATAAATATTTTAAGCTATTTTTTTTACTTTATTGAAGAGGATTACAGTGGAGAGAGGTCGTGTCAAAGGTTTGAATCCAGCCTTCTGCCCTATGCCCGCACTGGGCCCTGGTCAAGGTAGTGTACAACATAGGGAATAGGGTGCCATTTGGGACGTAGAGAAACCATGAAGTATGTATCTCATCAGACTACCTGGAAAGAGGGAATGCTTTAGTTTAGGGAGACAGGCACTTTGCATCTCACACAAGCATGACTAGAAAGTAATTACATCAAGGCAGTGTGTTTTTCGAGACCACCTAAAGCAAGACCAAGACCGGAGCAAATTGAGTCTGAGTCAAGATCGAGACCGGTAGGGGTACGAGACCAAGTCAAGACGGAGACCTGAAAAATGTGAGTCCAATTCAAGAACATGGTTGTAATTGTGTCAAATTGTTACCATAATAAGAGTTCAAAATGTCCAGTATTTCTGTGTTCATATTTCAGAACAACATATGGATTCTTTAGACATTCAGGATGGGGGAAAAAATGCTGAAGGCAAATAGAGAGCCAGTCTACAAATGATCACTAACCCAAACAGGTCAATAATAGATAAAAAATACACTATGTTGCAACTTCCCCAGTCTCCCCTTACTAATACTGGGGGGGGGGGGGGGCAACTTTTAAACGATATCCCCCACTCTTCCCTACCAGCGAATCAAGGAAATTCTGACAAGCACAACAAAGTTTGAGGATATTTCTCAATGAAAGTAACGGACAGAAAATGTTACGAGTGAAGTAGGAAGTCCAGGTTTCAATAGGCGATAGGATATTGTGACATGAAAGGAGTGTGAATATTTGGCTTGGTCTCAGCAAGAAATTTCGCGTCCTCATTGTTCGATACCGTCAAGACCGAGTGTATCCTACGCCAAGACAAGACCAAGACACACTGTGATCTCGAGATAGGACTCGAGACCGAAACCGGTCTTGAGTACTACAACACTGCATCGAGGATTAGACACAGAGATGCTTAAGTAAATTGGTATAGGTATGGTATAGATTAAAAACAAAGGCATAGGGGATTGTTCATGTATGGTCTACGTTTGGCCTCTTAAAGTCTACTGGAGCAGCCTGGTCTCATAGAGAAGACGTAACATATTAAATGTAAATCCGGGAGACTCAGATTAGTATGATATGTCACGTTTGGTCTAATTACATAAGACAGAACGTTACTTAACCTCTTACATCTAGACGTTCCGCTAGCGGAACACCTGCTCCAATATCCAATGATAGGCGTGGCGCGAATTACAAATTCCTCAAAAATACAAAAACTTCAATTTTTCAAACATATGACTATTTCACAGCATTTTAAAGACAAGACTCTCCTTTATCTAACCACACTGTCCGATTTCAAAAAGGCTTTACAGCGAAAGCAAAACATTAGATTATGTCAGCAGAGTACCAAGCCAGAAATAATCAGACACCCATTTTTCAAGCTAGCATATAATGTCACAAAAACCCAGAAGACAGCTAAATGCAGCACTAACCTTTGATTATCTTCATCAGATGACACACCTAGGACATTATGTTATACAATACATGCATGTTTTGTTCAATCAAGTTCATATTTATATCAAAAAACTACTTTTTACATTAGCATGTGACGTTCAGAACTAGCATACCCCCCGCAAACTTCCGGGGAATTTGCTAACAATTTACTAAATTACTCACGATAAACGTTCACAAAAAGCATAACAATTATTTTAAGAATTATAGACACAGAACTCCTCTATGCACTCGATATGTCCGATTTTAAAATAGCTTTTTGGTGAAAGCACATTTTGCAATATTCTAAGTACATAGCCCAGCCATCACGGGCTAGCTATTTAGACACCCGGCAAGTTTAGCACTCACCAATATCAGATTTAGTATTATAAAAGTTTGATTACCTTTTGTTGTCTTCGTCAGAATGCACTCCCAGGACTGCTACTTCAATAACAAATGTTGGTTTGGTCCAAAATAATCCATCGTTATATCCGAATAGCGGCGTTTTGTTCGTGCGTCCCAGACACTATCCGAAATGGTAAATCAGGGTCGCACACATGGCGCAATTCGTGACCAAAAAAAATCTAAATATTCCATTTCCGTACTTCGAAGCATGTCAACCGCTGTTTAAAATCCATTTTTATGCCATTTTTCTCGTAAAAAAGCGCTAATATTCCGACCGGGAATGTCCATTTAGCTAAACAGAGGAAAGAAAACAAAGCTTTCGGTCGACGCGGGCACGAGCCTGAGTTTCACAGTACTGTAACCAGCCACTACCCAAACGTGCTACTTTGTTTCAGCCAGAGCCTGCAAAGCCACGATTCAGTGTTTTGCCGCCTTCTGAGAGCCTATGGCAGTCGTAGGAAGTGTCACGGGACAGCTAAGATCCTCACTCTTCAATAAACAGAGACAAGAAGAATGACACCTTGTCAGACAGGCCACTTCCTGCATGAAATCTTCTCAGGTTTTTGCCTGCCATATGAGTTCTGTTATACTCACAGACACCATTCAAACAGTTTTAGAAACTTTAGGGTGTTTTCTATCCAAAGCCAATAATTATATGCATATTCTAGTTGCTGGGCAGGAGTAGTAACCAGATTAAATCGGGTACGTTTTTTATCCAGCCGTGAAAATACTGCCCCCTAGCCATAACAGGTTAAGGCAAAACTCGAATGTTTAGTAACCCAAAGGTTGCATGGTTGAATCTCGTCACAGACAACTTGAGCATTTTAGCACCTTTTTTAACTACTTACTACTTAGCATGTTACTTTGCAACTACTTAGCATGTTACCTAACCCTAACCTTAAAGGTCCTGAACAGTCATTCTGAAAAGTACTTTTCTCTCAAGGCTAACTACCAGGAAGTTTGAAAAGATGGGCTGGGAGCTTATATTTATGAGTTCGCCTTGACTGACAGCTGTTTCAAAATGTCTACGTCAAGCAACTTGGCTGCAGTGTTGCAGTAAAATCATCTCAAGCTAATTTGGTGATACACAAAGCAACTCAAACAACCTTGAAATTGCATCAATTACAGTTGAAGTCAGAAGTTTACATACACTTAGGTTGGTGTCATTAAAACTAGTTTTTCAACAACTCCACAAATTTCTTGTTAATTAACAAACTATAGTTTTGGCAAGTCAGTTAGGGCATCTACTTTGTGCATGACACAAGTAATTTTTCCAACAATTGTTTACAGACAGATTATTTCAATGTATCACAATTCCAGTGGGTCAGAATTTAACATACACTAAGTTGACTGTGCCTTTAAACAGCATGGAAAATTCCAGAAAATTATGTCATGGCTAAAGAAGCTTCTGATAGGCTAAATGACATCATTTGAGTCAATTGGAGGTGTACCCGTGGATGTATTTCAAGGCCTACCTTCAAACTCAGTGCCTCTTTGCTTGACATAATGGGAAAATCAAAAGAAATCAGCCAAGACCTCAGAAAATAAAATTGTAGACCTCCACAAGTCTAGTTCATCCTTGGGAGAAATTTCAAAATGCCTGAAGGTACCATGTTCATCTGTACAAACAATAGTACGCAAGTATAAACACCATGGGACCACGCAGCCGTCATACCGCTCAGGAAGGAGACGCGTTCTGTCTCCTAGAGATTAACGTACTTTGGTGCAAAAAGTGCAAATCAATCCAAGAACAACAGCAAAGGACCTTGTGAAGATGCTGGAGGAAACAGGTACAAAAGTATCTATATATGCACATGAGTTCAATATCGACATAACTTGAAAGGCAGCTCAGCAAGGAAGAAGCCAATGCTCCAAAAAAGCCAGACTATTGGTTGCAACTGCACTTGGGGACAAAGATTGTACTTTTTGGAGAAAAGTCCTCTGGTCTGATGAAACAAAAATAGAACTGTTTGGCCATAATGATCATTATGTTTGGAGGAAAAGGGGGAGGCTTGCTAGCCGAAGAACACCATCCCAACCATGAAGCACAGGGGTGGCATCATCATGTTGTGGGGGTGCTTTGCTGCAGGAGGGACACGTGCACTTCACAAAATAGATGGCATCATGAGGAATGAAAATTATGTGGATATATTGAAGCAACATATCAAGACATCAGTCAGGAAGTTAAAGCTTGGTCGCAAATGGGTCTTCCAAATGGACAATGACCCCAAGCATACTTCCAAAGTTGTGGCAAAATGGCTTAAGGACAACAGTCAAGGTATTGGGGTGGCCATCACAAAGCCCTGACCTCAAACCAATAGAAGATTTGTGAGCAGAACTGAAAAATAGTTTGCGAGCAAGGAGGCCTACAAACCTGACTGAGTTACACCAGCTCTGTCAGGAAGAATGGGCCAAAATTCACCCAACTTATTGTGGGAAGTTTGTGGAAGGCTACCCGAAACAATTGACCCAAGTTAAACAATTTAAAGGCAATGCTACACTCAATTAGTATTTGGTATGTAAACTTCTGACCCACTGGGAATGTGATGCAAGAAATAAATGCTGAAATAAATCATTCTCTCTACTATTATTCTGACATTTCACGTTCTTAAAATAAAGTGGTGATCCTAACTGACCTAGACAGGGAATATTTACTAGGATTAAATGTCAGGAATTGTGAAAAACTGAGTTTTAATGTATTTGGCTAAGGTGTATGTAAACTTCCGACTTCAACTGTATATAATGTTTTTTATACATCTCCCGTTTGGCATGTCTCTTGTGATGCGCAATGACGGATGTGTTGACTTGACAACTGCGTCAGAATTTTGAACAACCCTTCCCCAACTTTTAACCTAAATCCAATAATGTGGTGCCATTTTTTTTTCACGTTGAATTCACGTTAGTTGACTACTCTACCAAATGTAAATCAAAACCAGACGTTGAACTGACGTCTGAGCCCAGTGGGTAGCTACGTGTGTCTTCAAAGCCTGCGGTTTCTCTGCTCAATGTGCTCTGCTGTTGTCAACCTTATCTCCTAATACATCCTGTCAACTTTTGCTTTGATTCATTGGCTTCGCTCTATCCCCACTAGCAATGGGCATCTGGCATCCCACAGATCTATTCAGTGAGTGGCGATGTTAAGTTGCAGTGCTTATAAATCATCCCAGTGGATAGAGATTTGAGTACAATATCTGTGTGTTTATTTTCAGATGGCAGGTATCCTCCCGTATAATCAAATCAAATATTATTTGTCACATGCGCCAAATACAACAGGTGTAGACCTTGCAGTAAAATTCTTACTTACAAGCCCATAACCAACATTGCAGTTTTAAGAAAATACATAAAAAAGTAAGAGATAAAAGTAACAAATAATTAAAGAGCAGCAGTAAAATAACAATAGCCAGGCTATATACAGGGGGTACCGGTACAGAGTCAATGTGTGGGGGCACCAGTATTGAGGTAATATGTACATGTAGGTAGAGTTATTAAAGTGACTAGGCATAGATAACTGAGTAGCAGCAGTGTAGAATAGAGGGGGAGGGCAATGCAAATAGTCTGGGTAGCCGTTTGATTAGATGTTCAGGAGTCTTATGGCTTGGGGGTAAAAGCTGTTTAGAAGACTCGTGGACCTATACTTGGCACTCCGGTACCACTTGCTGTGCGGTAGCAGAGATAAGTCTATAACTAGGGTGGCTGGAGTCTGACAGTTTTTAGGGCCTTCCTCTGATACCGCCAGGTATAGAGGTCCTGGATGGCAGGAAGCTTGGCCTCGTGATGTACAGGGCCATACACGCTACCCTCTGTAGTGCCTTGTGGTTGGAGGCTGAGCAGTTGCCATACCAGGTAGTGATCAACTGGTTGCATCACTACCTGGTATGGCAACTGCTCTCGATGGTGCAGCTGTAAAACCTTTTGAGGGTCTGAGGACCCATGCCAAATCGTTTCCTCAGGGGGGAATAGGTTTTGTCGTGCCCTCTTCACGACTGTCTTGGAATGCTTGGTCAATGTTAGTTTGTTGAGGTAGTATGTACATGAATGTATAGTTAAAGTGACTATGCATATATGATAAACAGAGAGTAGCAGCAGCATAAAAGAGGGGTTGGGGTCCATGGCTTCTGGTTGGGGTATGTACGAACAGTCACTGTGGGGATGACGTCATCGATGCACTTATTGATGAAGCCAGTGACTGATGTGATGTACTCCTCAATGCCATCAGAAGAATCCCAGAACATATTCCAGTCTGTGCTAGCAAAACAGTCCTGTGGTTTAGCATCTGCTTCATCTGACCACTTTTTTATAGACAGTCACTGGTGCTTCCTGCTTTAATTTTTCTTGGAGGAAAGGTGGTCTAGAGTTTTTTTATTTAAATTTTATTTTTTCCCCCTCTGGTTGCACATTTAACATGCTGATAGAAATGAGGTAAAACTGATTTAAGTATCCCTGCATCTAAGTCCCCGGCCACTAGGAGCTCTGCCTCTGGATGAGCGTTTTCCTGTTTGCTTATGGCGGTATATAGCTCATTGAGTACGGTCTTAGTGCCAGCATCGGTCTGTGGTGGTATGTAGACCGCTACGAAAAGTACAGATAAACTCTCTAGGTAGATAGTGGGGTCTACAGCTTATTATGAGATGCACTACCTCAGGGGAGCAAAACCTTGAGACAAATATACATAGGCCGCTACCCTGTGTCTTACCACAGGCTGCTGTTCTATCCTGCCGATTGAGTATATAACCCGCCAGCTGTATGTTAATGTCATTGTCCACCCACAACTCGGTGAAAGATAAGATATTACACTTTTGAATGTCCCGCTGGTAGGATATACAAGCTTTTAGTTCGTCCCATTTATTTTCCAGCGATGAACATTAGCTAAGAGTACAGATGGCAAAGGAAGATTAGCCACTCGTCTGCTGATCCTCACAAGGCACCCCGATCTCCTTCCGCAAAATCTGTTTCTTTCTCCTGCGAATGACGAGGAGGAGGCCTGTTCGGGTGTTTGGAGTATATCCTAACTGTCCGACTCATAAAAAAAATAAAAAAATAATATTTGTCCAATTCGAGGTGAGTAATCGCTGTTCTGATGTCCAGAAACTGTTTTCGGTCATAAGAGACGGTGGCAGCAACATTATGTACAAAATATGTTACAATCAATGTGAAAAAACAAACAAAATAGCACGGGTGGTTAAGAGCCAACAAAACGCAAGCAAACGATCTTATGCTCTATGGTGAAGTTATGATCACTGAGCAGTTGGTCTGCGATTTGCAAAGTCTGTTTTCATAGATTCATAATGCCGACAGCTGCCCTGTTTAATTGGAGTGTAATTGATCTAACATCATGTTCTAATTTTCAGCTCGCATCTGTTCTCCAGTGAAATAAATGGCTATTGATTCCAACAAACCAGGAATATTATGATAAACTTCTCTCAGCTGCACCAAACCAAGATACAGCTGTTGTAGCATTCATTTTTCAATACCTCACATGAATTATGATGTTTATTTGGAAATGGAAGCAATGGAAGCCCTGCTCAATATACTTTTCTATTGTCGTGAGTCATAAATGGGCAAATGGGATTCTGAGTTTGCGCTAAACCCAAAGTTCAGCCTTTGAGGTGTAATACATTAGTATTGCATTGCAGTAAAACCTCTAAAGCAGGCTGTATTCAGAGCTTTTGTACGCTGCCACGGATGGTGTGATGGCAGATGAAGCGGAGCCGCTGCCATAAAACAAACCAGATGCTCTGAGGACTATATTGACATTGAGTGGTTATTGAGATGGGTAGAGAGAGCAAAGTGGCTGTGCTGCACTGTACGTGTTTCCAGGAGGGGAGATCTGTCTTAGGAGATATTTGACTGGCTGCTTTATGGAGAGAGGGTGCTCTGTTCTGAGTGTTCTCAGTGAGCATCCAGAACACACTTTAGGTCAAGGCTAAGTTCTTCCCTTTAGTAGACAGAGACACTAAAGGTGGAGACGAACTGGATTGTATTTATTAGAGCAAACAATAGCAAAATGCTTTGTAACTGAAAACCAAAACGAGTTTGTTATTGGACAAGTTCAGGTAGCTTCAAGTTCCTTAGTGTCCACATCACCAACAAACTATCATGGTCCAAACACACCAAGACAGTCGGGAAGAGGGCACGACATCGCCTATTCCCCTCTCAGGAGATTGAACAGATTTGGCATGGGTCCTCAGATCCTCAAAAAGTTCTACAGCTGCACCATTGAGAGTATCTTGACTGGTTGCATCACTGCCTGGTATGGCAACTGCTCGGCCTCCGACCGCAAGGCGCTACAGAGGGTAGTGCATACAGCCCAGTACATCACGGGGGCCAAGCTTCCTGCCATCCAGGACCTCTATACCAGGCAGTGTCAGAGGAAGGCCCTAAAAATTGTCAAAGACTCCAGTCACACTAGTCATAGACTGTTCTCTCTGCTACCGCAAGGCAAGTGGTACCGGAGTGCCAAGTCTAGGTTCAAGAGGCTTCTAAACAGCTTCTACCCCTAAGCCATAAGACTGCTGAACAGCTAATCAAATGGCTACCCAGACTATTTGCATTGACTCCGCCCCCTTTTTAAAAACGCTGCTGATACTCACTGTTATTTAGCTATACATAGTCACTTTACTCCTACCTACATGTATATTACCTCAATTACCTTGACTAACCTGTACCCCTGCACATTGACGCGGTACCGGAACGCCCTGTGTATAGCCTTGTTATTATTTTATTGTTACTTTAGATTTTTTTGTTTGTTTATTTTGTAAAATATTTATTTAACTCTTATTTTTATTAACTGCATTGTTGGTTAAGGGATTGGAAGTAAGCATTTCACGGTAAGATCTACACCTGTTCTATTTGGCGCATGTAACAAATACGATTTGATTTGATTAGTTCATCCCTGTTTCAGTCCGGTTTCTTCCGTTTTGCTCCAAATGAATACAACCCAGATGGCAGTCTAGCCCTCTAAAACACGCCAGGCTCAAAACAGATGTGTTCTCGAGGAATCTACATACTTTCAGGAAAGTTGTCAGGCGCTCTTAGAACATAGACAGTGATAGAACCAAATAAAATAAATCCAGTAACACATCTATGCCTCGAATGGGAAAGTATCACTTAATACTAGATTAACACAAAGAATTGTGATGGGTGTGCATCCCAAATGGCACACTATTCCTTATGTAGTGCACTACGTTTGACTAGAGCCTTGTCAAAAGTAGTGCACTAAATAGAGAAGAGGTTGCCATTTGGGATGCACAGAGAGCAATTTTTCACGGAATGTCAGTATCATTCTTCCTATCTTGCTTCGGGGGACTGTGTACTGGTATTAAGTGTAAATTAGAGAGAGCTGATAGAGGAAGTCCTTTACAAGGTCAGTCCAGTACGGCAGTGTCACGGTGTATAATGAGGGCACTAACGCAATAATGAGTATTCAGGACACTGTCATCCCGGTGTGGTGACCGGACGGAGGAATTAATCTCAGCAATCCCAGGCCCGATTAAATGCAATAATGGGCTTGCTAGCGCAATTGATTAACACTCTGGGCTATTTCAGTACGCTCCGGAGAAACAAAATAACTTCCTGCCACATAAAGCTGGAGTGCCAGACAGGATTCTGACACCCAGTATTCAGCTTTTAATAAGACTTGTGTGGTTAGTTCATAAGCACCAGTCATATGCCATGCAAAGAGACTTACGCAAGTGCATGCATACATTTTCACATAGGTGGCCGCAGCTGGAATCAAATCTACTATCCTATCCTGGTGTTGGAAGCGCCATGCCCTACCAACTGAGCCACACTAGAGTATCCATACTGTAGTAGATACTGGCCACACTCTTAGAAAAAGGGTTCCATAAGGGTTATTGGGCTGTCCCCACAGGAGAACCCTTTTTGGTTCCAGGAACACTGTAAAAAATGACTCTTTGGCTCAACCTAAAAAAAATACTTAAACTGGTTACAAGTAAATAAGTTCGTTTTTTTCAATTGAAACCAAATATGATTCAACGCTAACTGTTATACACTGCTCAAAAAAATAGAGGGAACACTTAAACAAGGCAATGTAACTCCAAGTCAATCACACTTCTGTGAAATCAAACTGTCCACTTAGGAAGCAACACTGATTGACAATAAATTTCACATGCTGTTGTGCAAATGGAATAGACAACAGGTGGAAATTATAGGCAATTAGCAAGACACCCCCAATAAAGGAGTGGTTCTGCAGGTGGGGACCACAGACCACTTCTCAGTTCCTATGCTTCCTGGCTGATGTTTTGGTCACTTTTGAATGCTGGCGGTGCTTTCACTCTAGTGGTAGCATGAGACGGAGTCTACAACCCACACAAGTGGCTCAGGTAGTGCAGCTCATCCAGGATGGCACATCAATGCGAGCTGTGACAAGAAGGTTTGCTGTGTCTGTCAGCGTAGTGTCCAGAGCATGGAGGCGCTACCAGGAGACGTGGAGGAGGCCGTAGGAGGGCAACAACCCAGCAGCAGGACCGCTACCTCCGCCTTTGTGCAAGGAGGAGCAGGAGGAGCACTGCCAGAGCCCTGCAAAATGACCTCCAGCAGGCCACAAATGTGCATGTGTCTGCTCAAACGGTCAGAAACAGACTCCATGAGGGTGGTATGAGGGCCCGACGTCCACAGGTGGGGGTTGTGCTTACAGCCCAACACCGTGCAGGACGTTTGGCATTTGCCAGAGAACACCAAGATTGGCAAATTCGCCACTGGCGCCCTGTGCTCTTCACAGATGAAAGCAGGTTCACACTGAGCACGTGACAGACGTGACAGAGTCTGGAGACGCCGTGAAGAACGTTCTGCTGCCTGCAACATCCTCCAGCATGACCGGTTTGGCGGTGGGTCAGTCATGGTGTGGGGTGGCATTTCTTCCATGTGGCGAGCACAGCCCTCTGTGCTCGCCAGAGGTAGCCTGACTGCCATTAGGTACCGAGATGAGATCCTCAGACCCCTTGTGAGACCATATGCTGGTGCGGTTGGCCCTGGGTTCCTCCTAATGCAAGACAATGCTAGACCTCATGTGGCTGGAGTGTGTCAGCAGTTCCTGCAAGAGGAAGGCATTGATGCTATGGACTGGCCCGCCCGTTCCCCAGACCTGAATCCAATTGAGCACATCTGGGACATCATGTCTCGCTCCATCCACCAACGCCACGTTGCACCACAGACTGTCCAGGAGTTGGCGGATGCTTTCGTCCAGGTCTGGGAGGAGATCCCTCAGGAGACCATCCGCCACCTCATCAGGAGCAAGCCCAGGCGTTGTAGGGAGGTCATACAGGCACGTGGAGGCCACACACACTACTGAGCCTCATTTTGACTTGTTTTAAGGACATTACATCAAAGTTGGATCAGCCTGTAGTGTGGTTTTCCACTTTAATTTTGAGTGTGACTCCAAATCCAGACCTCCATGGGTTGATAAATTGGATTTCCATTGATTATTTTTGTGTGATTTTGTTGTCAGCACATTCAACTATGTAAAGAAAAAAGTATTTAATAAAATTATTTCTTTCATTCAGATCTAGGATGTGTTGTTTAAGTGTTCCCTTAATTTTTTTGAGCAGTATATTTGATTATTAACAAAGCAATATTTAAAGTTGCAACCTATTTCTTTCAAAACGTACATTTCCTTTTTAGTTAATCCTAGTAAATAACATATTTTCATCTTCTTCCATGTATAATTTTCGCTTTCAAATGACCTATCCAAAATTCTTCAATTGGGTTACAAGCAATTAAATCAATTCCATGTAATCAAGAAATGAAGTTGGTTCATTAACGTGAAATAATGCCTCCAAACACAATCTTTACATAAAACGTTCAAATTTATTGACCACAATATTATAAACAAATGATGACAATCCTTTAATTGGAAATCTTATCAGGCTCTTAAAACTTCTTAGGGATTTTTGAATTTTCACCTAAAATGACATACCCAAATCTAACTGCCTGTAGCTCAGGCCCTGAAGCAAGGATATGCATATTCCTGGTACGATTTGAAGGGGAACACTTTGAAGTTTGTGGAAATGTGAATTGAATGTATTAAAATATAACACAATAGATCTGGTAGAAGAACATACAAAGAAAAAAACAACCATTTTTTTTCTTCTACCACCATCTTTGAAATGCAACAGAAAGGTCCCACATCAAACCATCACTCTGGTTGTAATTCCGATGGTATCACAAGATGGCAGCAGTGTATGTGCAAATGAAGTATGAGCCAACTACATGACATTTAGTGTGAAGTCACCCAGGTACATTTGGGCAAATCGTGAAGGAGACATTCACATTACATTTTTCTGCAAGAATATCGTAAAATCTGTATACTTGGACATTGATTTAGCTTTTGCAGTATTAATAGCCATATTATAAATTCAGCATTTGCAAAACACCCAGTTTTCATAACTTCATAACTCTCCATATTCGGATAATGTTTGTCCCAAAAAAAAGGCTTGCTGTCGCACAAGGTTAGCAGCTACATTTTGCGACAGACACTCCCGTAAAGCCCAGCTCATTGCCTATCAAGCTAGCTCTGTTTGACCCGGGGTTGGTGCTTATTTGACAAAGTTACAGTCGATCAAGTGAAGACCGGCCGTGTCATCGGCGTGCCATGAAGGCGTCGCTCTCTGACCAAATTTGGTGTCCTATAGGATATACTACACCCCTAATGATGTAGTGAAGTCTGGTTACGTTCTAGGATCTCTGAGGAATAAATACGAACGTGAAGTCGGAGGTTTACATACACCTTAGCCAAATACATTTAAACTATTAAACATTTCAATTATTTATTTAAGCTTTTATTTCTTTCATCACATTCCCAGTGGGTCAGAAGTTTACATACACTCAATTAGTATTTGGTAGCATTGCCTTTAAATTGTTTAACTTGGGTCAAACGTTTTTGGTAGCTTTCCACAACCTTACCACAATAAATTGGGTGAATTTGGCCCATTCTTCCTGACAAAGCTGGTGTAACTGAATCAGTTTTCTAGGCCTCCTTGCTCGCACACACTTTTCAGTTCTGCCCACAAATTTTCTATAAGATTGAGGTCAGGGCTTTGTGATGGCCACTCCAATACCTTGACTTTGTTGTCCTTAAGCCATTTTGCCACAACTTTTGATGTATGCTTGGGGTCATTGTCCATTTGAAAGACCCATTTGCGACCAAGCTTTAACTTCATGACTGATGTCTTGAGATGTTGTTTCAACATATCCACATCATTTTTGTTCCTCATGATGCCATCTATTTTGTGAAGTGCACATGTCCCTCCTGCAGCAAAGCACCTACACAACATGATGCTGCCACCTCCGTGCTTCACGGTTGGGATGGTGTTCTTCGGCTTGCAAGCCTCCCCCTTCTTCCTCCAAACATAACGATGGTCATTATGGCCAAACAGTTCTATTTTTGTGTCATCAGACCAGAGGACATTTCTCAAATGTACGATCTTTGTCCCCATGTGCAGTTGGATTTTTTATGGCGGTTTTGGAGCAGTGGCTTCTTCCTTGCTGAGCGACCTTTCAGGTTATGTCAATATTGAACTCGTTTTACTGTGGATATAGATACTTTTGTACCTGTTTCCTCCAGCATCTTCAAGGTCCTTTGCTGTTGTTCTGGGATTGATTTGCACTTTTTGCACCTAAGTACGTTCATCTGTAGGAGACAGAACGCGTGTCCTTCCTGAGCGGTATGACGGCTGCGTGGTCCCATGGTGTTTATACTTGTGTACTATTGTTTGTACAGATGAACGTGGTACCTTCAGGCATTTGTAAATTGCTCCCAAGGATGAACCAGAGTTGTGGAGGTCTACAATTCTTTTTCTGAGGTCTTGGCTGATTTCTTTTGATTTTCCCATGATGTAAAGAGCAAAGAGGCACTGAGTTTGAAGGTAGGCCTTGAAATATATCCACAGGTACACCTCCAATTGGCTCAAAAGCCTATCAGAAGCTTCTAAAGCCATGACATCATTTTCTGGAATTTTCCAAGCCATTTAAAGGCATAGTCAACTTAGTGTTTGTAAACTTCTGACCCACTGGAATTGTGATACAGTGAATTATAAGTGAAATAACCTGTCTGTAAACAATTGTTGGAAATTATTACTTGTGTCATGCACAAAGTAGATGTCCTAACCGACTTGTCAAAACAATAGTATGTTAATAAGACATTTGTGGAGTGGTTGAAAAACGGGTTTTAATGACGCCAACCTAAGTGTATGTAAACTTCTGACTTCAACTGTATATGTACAGACATTTGTTGTTTCTCTAAAATCTGTGATCGTGACACAAGGCACTGCATGATTTACAACTGTCCCATTAACAGACGCCTATTAAAGCTACAACATAAAATGTGAGTTATAGATCTGTTGTTCTCATTGAAAGCAAGTCTAAGAAGCAGTACATCTGTTCTATGTGAGCTATTCCTATGCTTCCCATTCGTAAGTTTCATTTTTGCATCTTTTACTTTCAGTTTTGTACACCAGCTTCAAACCGCTGAAAATACAATATTTTTGGTTATGGAAAATATATTTCACAGCAGTTTAGCTTGTACAATGATTCTCTACACTTTACATGCTTGTTTTGTGACATTTCAGTTTATTTTCAAGAATTCTAGCAACCAGAAAATGGCAGAGCGATTTCTGCATAGTGCAGCTTAAATATCACATGCACTTACTGTATGCAAGTATCATTGCAGATTCAGTGCTGGCAGTGTACATGTTTAATCCTTAAGCCTTTGGCTGACTTATGGAATTGTTTTAAGATGGTCATACCATGGATCATTTAGCTATTTGATTTAGAATTTTAGGACCCCTTTAGGTATCAAAAAAATATATATGAATGAATTTGGCTTTACTACTATAACCCATAGAAATGCATTGAACAACACATTTATGAATGGCATAAAAGTGTCCGTCCTATATCTAGGATATATAATAAAGTTCAGGAAATGTTCATTTTCTTACACATATCAAAAAAGGTACAAAACTACCTCCATACTTCCATAATTTTTTTTTTACCGGTACTGGTTAGCTTCAGACTAGTCCCGTGGCACTTGTGGGGGTCGTAAAGCAAAACGGAGAACACCGCCATGTTTGTGAGAATCTCGGTTTTCAACATTTGTTTTTAGCCCTAACAGTTGGGACTAGGGCTGTTCCTGACAAAAAAAGTATCAAAGTATATGTCATTGCTAAAATATACTTAAGTATCAAAAGATAATTTCAAATTCCTTATATTAAGCAAACCAGATGGCATGATTTTCTTGTTTTTATTTTATTTACGGATAGCCAGGAGCACACTCCAATACTCATTTACAAACGAAGCATTTGTGTTTAGTGAGTCCGCCAGATCAGAGGATGTAGGGATGACCAGGGATGTTCTCTTGGTAAGTGCGTCAATGGGACCATTTTGTAGTCCTGCTAAGCATTCACAATGTAATGAGTACATTTGGGTGTCAGAGAAAATGTATGGAGTTAAAAGTACATTATTTTCTTTAGGAATGTAGTGGGGTAAAAGTTGTCAAAAATATAAATAGTAAAGTAAAGGACAGATACCTAAAAAAAAAAACTAAAGTAAAAATAATTTAAAGTACTACTTAAGTACTTTACACCACTGGACACACATTACTCAAGAGGGAGCCCGAGATCTGGCTTTCGCAGATTCTGCCGTTACTCTCCTGAAGTTGCCGGTATTTGGCTGAGGAGTCGGCAACCTTTCTCATGTGGAATGCCGATTTTTCTTACCATTTCTACCGATCTGTGTTCCAATTATGGTTTTCAAATGCACATTTTCATGGAACAGTTTCATTTAATTTATTATAACCTCTTATCTCAAGATCATTGTTATGTGGTTAATCAAAATTCTATCCAAATCTAAATCAAAATTATACAAACCTAAAAAGTAACTTCTATTGCCATTGCCAACTATGTAAAAATAGCCTACATAAAGCCAACAAATAAAAACATTGCAGCCTGCAGGTAGAAAATATCCCGCTAAAAATAAATATCCTATAAATCACATTGGCAAAGCATGGCCTGTCTGCAACGAACTTGAAACATTGTGTCAACTTTTGTCCAGCCTGAAGCTCTTGCTAGCAAACTTGCAAAATTGTAGAAAATACTCTGGGCCCTCAGAGTTTCCTGCACCAGTGAGCTTGGGACAGCTGTAGGCTATTTGTGCAAAGGATAAGAGGTCATAAGGTATTTTATGTCGTTTCCACTGGATCAGAGCATGACATTTTTCCCTTTCACGCAGAGTGTTTATCAAAAGGGAGAGAGTTAGAAAGATTTTTCAAATACATTGAGGTACTATTGTCATTCTCAATGGATGTAAAAAAAATATACTTTGTTTTCTTGCTGTTTGATGTGAAGAAAACATTACTTTGAGAAGCTCCACAGCTCATTAGTGGTGGTGCGTTAAGCCAATCAGAAATTCTATCAGATCCCCAAATGGGCACATTTATATGCCTACATTTTTGCGCAGGCCAGGTAGCCTATAGACTTAATTCTATGTGTAATCAGGTGTACGTCCTTACTCAACATTGACAGGAGCAATCCAAAAAAACAGAATGCCTAAATTGACAAAACTCATAAATGGATTTAAATAATCCAAAAGTGTAGAATAGTTTGTGCGCTCTGCAAACAACGTGCCCACTCCGACAATGAGAACGGTAAGGGGTAAAGTGACTATGCAAAGATAATAAACAGCGAGTAGCAGCAGTGTAAAAACATGCAAGTAGTCCAGGTGGCCATTTGATTAATTGTTCAGCAGTCTTATGGCTTGGGGGTAGAAACTGTGGGGCTACAGGTTAGCAATGAACCCCGAGTCGGGATTGCTAACAAGGCTGGAAATTCAAAACATCAAAAATCTAATAATTTCAATTTCTCAAACAATCAACTATTTTACACAATTTAAAAGATAAACATCTCCTTAATCTAACCACATTGTTCGATTTTCAAAGAGGCTTTACGGCAAAAGCATAAAGTTAGATTATGTTAGGACAGTACATAGCCACAAAAGTACAAACATCCATTTTCAATTCAAGGTCAGGCGTCACCAAAAGCAGAAACCAGCTAGAATTATGCACTAACCTTTGTCAATCTCCATCAGATGACACTCCTAGGACATTATGTTATACAATACATGCATTTTTTGTTCCATCAAGTTCATATTTATATCCAAAAACAGCATTTTACAGTAGCGTGAAATTCAGATTTTTTTCTTCTCTGAAATGCTTCCGGTGAACATAACAAAATTACTATTCGAAAACATTGGTAAATTATAATATTGTCATTCAAAGAATAATATATTATCATCTCGTAATTGCTACCGAATGGCCAGATCTCAAAATAACTTTACTGGGAAATCACATTTTGCAATAAACGGGGTGCTATGCTAAGAACAACAAGCTATGCTATACAGTTAGCATCATCTAATATCGATAATAACATTGTAAATATCCCCTTACCTTTGATTATCTCCATCAGAAGGCACTGCCAGGATTTCCCAGGTCCGGAACAAATGTGGTTTCTTTTGACAAAGTTCATAATTTATGTCCAAATAACACCAAGCAGTTAGCGTTCATTATGCTCCCACAAAACGTGGTGAGGGGGTTGTAAAATCACGCCGAAAAGCTAAAAAAAAACTAGTAAATAATCTATTTACGTTCGTTCAAACATGTCAAACCTTGTTTAGCATTAATCTTTTGGTCCATTTTTAACGTTAAACATCAGTAATATTTTCACACAACCTATCCTATGTCTTGATAAACAATTAATGACAAACTCACGCTTCTCAGATTTATGCGCAGGCGCAAAAAAATGAAGTGATGACATGTCAACTTCCCTGCATTCTAATTTGCTCTCTGTTTATCATAGACGCTTCAAACAACTTTATAAAGATCGTTGACATCTAGTGGAAGCCGTAGGTGTTGCGAAATGAATCCTTTCTCACTATGGTATCTATAAAACAATGACACTAAATAGTACAGTCACAAAATTCACATTTTTTTTAAATCTATTTTTCACAGGTTTTTGCCTGCAATATGAGTTTTGTTATACTTACAGACACCATTCAAACTGTTTTAGAAAATTCAGAGTGTTTTCTATCCGAATGTGTTAATAATATGCATATCCTAGCTTCTGAGTTGGTGTAGGAGGCAGTTAAAAATGGGCACATATTTTTTTCAAAATTTCTCAATACTGCCCCCGAGCCCCAACAGGTTTTAAGGAGCCTTTTGGACCTAGGCTTGGCGTTCCAGTACCGCTTGCCGTGCGGTAGCAGAGAGAACAGTCTTATGACTTGGGTGACTGGAGTCACCGCCTGGTTTATAGGTCCTGGAACACTAGTCACTTTAATAATGTTTGCATACTGCTTTACTCATCTCATATGTATATAGTGTATTCTATTCTACTGTATTTTAGTAAATGCCACTCCGACATTGCTCGTCCTAATATTTATATATTTCTTTATTCCATTATTTTACTTTTAGATTTGTGTATTGTTGTGAATTGTTCGATACTACTGCACTGTTAGGAGCTAGGAGCACAAACATTTCACTACACATGCAATAACATCTGCTAAATATGTGTCGTTTGATTTGATGTCAGGAAGCTTGGCCTCAGTGATGTACTAGGCCGTACGCACTACCCTCTGTAGTGCCTTACGGTTGGATGCCGAGCAGTTGCCATACAAGGCGGTGACGCAACCGGTCAGGATGCTCTCTGGTGCAGCTGTATAACTTTTTGAGGATCTGGGGACCCATGCCAAATCTTTTCAGTCTCCTGAGGGGGGAAATGCATTGTCATGCCCCCTTCAGGACTTTCTTGGTGTGTTTGGACCATGATAGTTTGTTGGTGATGTGGACATAAAGGAACTTGAAAGCCCCGACCTGCTCCACTACAGCTCCGTCAATGCAAATGGGGGCGTGTTCGGCCCTCCTTTTTGTGCAGTCCACGATCATCTCCTTTGTCTTGCTGACGTTGTGGGAGAGGTTGTTGTCCTGGCAACACACTGCCAACAACACATCTCACCTCCCTATAGGCTGTCTCATCATTGTTGGTGATCAGGCCTACCACCTTTGTGTCGTCAGCAAACCTAATGACGGTGTTGGAGTCGTGCGTGGCCACGCAGTCGTGGGTGAACAGGGAGTACAGGAGGGGATTAAGCACGCACCCCTGGGTGGCCAGATGTGTTGTTGCCTACCCTTATCACCTAGGGGCGGCCCGTCAGGAAGTCCAGGATCTAGTTGCAGAGGGAGGTGTTTAGTCCCAGACTCCATAGCTTAGTGATGAGTTTTGTGGGCGCTATGGTGTTGAACGCTGAGCTGTAGTCAACGAACAGCATTTGCACATCCTTTTGTCGAGGTGGGAAAGGGCAGTGTGGAGTGCGATTAAGATTGCGTCATCTGTGGATCTGTTGGTGCGGTATGCGAATTGGAATGGGTCTAGGGTTTCCGAGATGATGGTGTTAATGTTTGGGACATGCCTATTAAACCTGTTCAATCAACCCATTATCATTGAAACCAAGTTTTAAGGAATTTTATTGTACAGATGTTTTTTTTAACCCATTATCTATGAGAACGTAATTTGATGAGACGGATTCAAAAGAAAGCCAATACAATACCAAACCAGTTTGGGAAAACCCTGACATAGGGGATCCCTGAGCAGGAACCATGTAATGAGCAGGCCTGGTGATGAGAGCGTTCACAAAGCAAGGTGAGAAAATGTGGAGGCGTTCGTATGCCTCTGAGCTGTTCGTTCTCGACTTACACCATGGCTACACCGGCCCTCCATGTGCGCACGTTGATTTTGTCTATCCCCACCAGACGCAATCATGACACGCAGGATAAAATACCAAAACCAGCTGTGGTCAAAACACACATGAAGCATTCGTGGACTTTTAGCTAGATAGCTGTTGCTAGCAGTTTGTCCTGGGAGATTAATGTTGGGTTGTTATTTAACCTGATCATGAATATGGTCACCATTATAGCTGGTTCTTTGTAGAATTTTGACCCAGATCATACAACAATCGTGTGTTTCTCTACTCCGAGGACTAATACACAGATAACTAAAAATCAACTTGGTTTCCTTTTTTTTATCTTTGATTAATATCTCCTTGTTTGTCTTTAAAGCAACCAAGTGGGTTGTATCTTTGTGAAAAGCAATAAGGATATGGAGGAGGCAGGACTTGCAATGTGTCGAGCATCTCAAATAGAACCAAGTTCTATTTTAGAGTTTGGCATTGCAGGCGCTCACTGACGCACACGAGCAGAATGAATGAAATGATTGAATAACATTCATGTGTACATTTATTATGCAATGCTTGCACACGCAAAGTGACCCGTTTGACTTCCCTGTTAAACATCCTACCACAAGTCGGTACGAGGGAAATCATTCAATGGGTCAGGCAAAATGTCATCCTGCCCATTTCAGCGGCCTCAGTTGCTTTGCTTGGTTGCCACGGTGCCATCTTTAATTCATAGTGACGGTCCTGTCACCTGACCTCCCCAGAATTTCTGTGAAATACTCAGGAAGCACGCGAAACACAGAGGGAGCCTACTGTTTGACCACATTGTTCCATATGGCCAAGGGTGCAAGGGTGCACCTGACTCCTGTTAAATCAGTGTTCTGAACTCAATGTCATGCATGTCAGTGGGTCATGTAAGTTGTGAAGGTGATTAACTGGAGAAATTATTGCCTGCTTACAATGTGCCCTCTGAGAAAGAATGTTGAGGTTACACAACATATTGCTTTCTTGAGCCGGGTTGGGCTGGGCATTTTATCATGATTTATTAAAGTGAAACAACCTTGTTGACTATAAGCCTTCTTACCCAAGGTGTGAAATACATATGGAAACCAAAAAAAAGAGCATGAATTATTGAGTAATGATGTGATGATTTGCATCGTATATGGCTTGACATGAGATGTTCCTTATAAGAGGGGTTTTCAAACTTTTAGTTTCCCCGGGACCCTCGTCCAGGCAAACCGGCGACCCAGGGACCCGCATCATATGTTAGCAAAAAAAAAAAAAAATCACATCTTGTCTTATCATCAGGTGAATGATAATGACAAGTAGAAGTAATCAACATTTTAAAATGAGTAGATTTGGTAGACAGTCAAATTATTTTGATCTCCCCACAGTTCATTGGAAGAGGAAGTGTAAAATGTAATTCTAACATAGTCTATTATTTAGAAAAGCAAAGATATCTTGGTGGCCTATTTTGTTGTTGCTGCTGTTTTAAAGCCAATTTTCTGCAATTCTACACATTTTTCCATTGAGCAGAGAGAATTTTTCCATGTTAAGCAAATTTCCAGCAATTATGTGTATTTTGCCATGGCTAAGGCTGTATTTTCTGCTCAAACATTATAACAAAATCAATGGGCATGTGCCCTGAATGCCCGGTTTTTGTAATTTTCAATTCTCTCTGACTGTCTAGCTTTTATTTGATTGTTAGTTTTCAAGAAATCTATATATACTGTACAGTGCATTCGGAAAGCATTCACACCCCTTGACCTTTTCCACATTTTGTTACGTTTTTAGAAATGTTCGAAAACAGATACCTTATTTACATAAGTATTCAGATCCTTTACTATGAGACTCGAAATTGAGCTCAGGTGCTTCATGTTTCGATTGCTCATCCTCGAGATGTTCCTACAACTTGATTGGAGTCCACCTGTGGTAAATTCAATTGATTGGACATGATTTGGAAAGTCAAACGCCTGTCTATATAAGGTCCCACAGTTCAGTGCACATCAGTGCAAAAAACCAAGCCATGAGGTCGAAGGAATTGTCCGTAGAGTGCCGAGACAGGATTGTCGAGGCACAGATCTGGGGAAGGGTACCAAAAGAATTCTACAGCATTGAAGGTCCCCAAGAACACTCTGGCCTCCGATTCTTAAATGGAAGAAGTTTGTAACCGCCAAGACTTCCTAGAGCTAGATGCCGGACCAAGCTAAGCAATTGGGGGAGAAGGGCCTTGGTCAGGGAGGTGACCAAGAACCTGATGGTCACTGTGGTGATTTGAGAACCTTCCAGAAGGACAACCATCTCGGCAGCACTCCACCAATCAGGCATTTATGGTAGAGTAGCCAGACGGAAGCCACTCCTCAGTAAAAGGTACATGACAGACCGCTTGGAGTTTGCCAAAAGGCATCTAAAGACTCTCAGACCATGAGAAACAAAATTCTCTGGTCCGATGAAACCAAGATTGAACGCTTTGGCCTGAATGCCAAGCGTCACGTCTAGAGAAAAGCTTGCACCATCCCCATGGTGACGCATGGTGGTGCCAGCATCATGCTGTGGGGATGTTTTTCAGCGGCAGGGACAAGGAGACTAGTCAGGGTCGATGGAAAGATGAACGGAGCAAAGTACAGAGAGATCCTTGATGAAAACCTTCTCCAGAGTGCTCTGGACCTCAGACTGGAATGTAGGTTCACCTTCCAACAGGACAACGACCCTGATCACACAGCCAAGACAACGCAGGAATGGCTTCGGGACAAGTCTCTGAATGTCCTTGAGTGTCCCAGCCAGAGCCTGGACTTGAACCCGATCTAACATCTCTGGAGAGATCTGAAAATAGCTGTGCAGCGACGCTCCCCATCCAACCTGACAGAACATGAGAGGATCTGCAGAGAAGAATGGGAGAGACTTCCGAAATACAGGTGTGCCAAGCTTGTAGCATCATACCCAATAAAACTCTGACCTGTAATCGCTGCCAAAGGTGCTTCAAAAAAGTACTGAGTAAAGGGCCTGAATACTTATGTAATTTGCTAAAATAATCAAAAAACAATTTAATCTATTTTTAAATAAGTCTAACATAACAGAATGTGGAAAATCTGAATACTTTCCGAATGCACTGTATAGTTCAATATCTTTTCTGCAGGATTTATATCAGGTTTCGGTCATTTAAGTTGACACAAACTGTTTTTCTATCCTGACAATTGCCATGTAGATGGCCTGCCTAAGAATTGTCTATGCAGAAAAAAACTGTAATTAGCTCCTTTTTAAAGGGAGAGTTTGAGATTTTGGCAATGAAGCCATTTATCTACTTCCCCAGAGTTGGATGTACAGGAACAGCTAGCATGCTAAATGTTCCTGTAGACTTCCAGTCATTGCGCTAACACTAGTTAGCATTGACTTGGGAAACTACCTCTTAACTTACTTCATACTGGGCACAGAGACATACAAATGTTATCAACAATGGTATTCTGTTGCAGCTAGTGATATTCAAAAACAAATTATAATAATACCCCCCCCGACCCCTATAGTACCTTTTGTAGACACACAGGGTGCTGTGGACCCCAGTTTGAAAACCCCTGCCTTATTAGAAGCACATGTATTTGTTTTCTTGCCTTTGAAACATTTCCCCTGTTTTAGGTGCAGAGTGTTACAGTTTAATGAGACAAGGCTCTTAAATCAGAAGACGCTGTGTCAAAGAGATGCTAATTTGTCTCCAGGTCATGTTACTTTCCCTTTTCCTCACTAAAGCACTGTTCTTTGTCCAACGCCACTACCTTTTATTACACTTCCTTGCTGTCACCTACCGACTGCACTGTTTCGAAAATAGCTTTTTTGACTGATAACAGCACAGAGAGGACTTGTAGAAGAGAGTGTCCTTGGAAGAAGCCAATAATCATAATAAAAGGTATTTTCACGGCTACAATGGCTACGGAGATGGACTACGTCCCAAATGGCACCCTATTTCCTATACAGTGCACTACTTGTGACTTTAGCCCTATCGAGCCTGGACAAAAGTAGTGCACTATAAAGGAATAGGTTGGAATAGGTTGCCATTTGGGACGTAGGCAGGATGAGATATGTTGCTAAGAGCACTCGGTGGGAGGTGGCTGTACTCACTTCCAGCCTCACAGCATCCGCTTTGTCCGTGTTGAAATAAGGCACGGCACCCACCTGTGTGGCGGCATACAGAATGATAGATCAATGGGATGAAATACTGTATGGCTGTAATGAATATTCAGGTGCACATAATCTGATAGGTTAGAAGTGCAGACTGCAGTATCTTTCATCTCTGTGAAATTACGAGTTGCATTCATCAACAAGCTTTTATTCTGTCCCCAAATGACTTTCTGTCTCCTCCTCTCTCTCTCCCCCCCCTGTCATACCCCTGAAGACAGACAGCCATGCTACACTCTCCCTTTGAGCATGGTGAAGTTAATTGCACTTTGGATGGTGTATCACAACAGGCATCCTTCCTACTGTAACTCATTTGCCTGAGGGGAAGGAAACCACTCAGGGATTTCACCTTGAGGCCATTGAAAACAGTTACAGAGTTTAATGGCTGTGATAGGAGAAACCTATCAACAACATTGTAGTTACTCCACAATACTAACCTATTTATTTTTTATTTATTTAACCTTTATTTAACTAGGCAAGTCAGTTAAGAACAAATTATTAATTACAATGACGACCTACCGAAAGGCAAAAGGCCTCCTGCGGGGACGGGGGCCTGGAATTAAAATAAATAAATAAATACAATATAAATATAGGGCAAAACACATATCACAACAAGAGAGACAACACAACACTTCATAAAGAGAGACATAAGACAACAACATAGCAAGGCAGTAACACATGACAACACAGCATTGTAGCAACACAACCTAACAATAACATGGTAGCAACACAACCTGGTAGCAGCACAAAACATGGTACAAACATAATTGGGCACAGTCAACAGGACAAAGGGCAAGAAGGTAGAGACAACAATACATCACACAAAGCAGCCACAACTGTCAGTAAGAGTGTCCATGATTGAGTCCTTGAATGAAGATGTTGAGATAAAACTGTTCAGTTTGAGTGTTTGTTGCAGCTTGTTCAGGTCGCTAGCTGCAGCGAACTGAAAAGAGGAGCGACCCAGTGTGCTTTGGGGACCTTTAACAGAATGTGACTGCCAGAACGGGTGTTGTATGTAGAGGAAGAGGGCTGCAGCAGATATCTCAGATAGGGGAGAATGAGGCCTAAGAGGGTTTTATAAATAAGCAACAA
Organism: Salmo salar; assembly: GCF_965601325.2. Lineage (NCBI taxonomy): Eukaryota > Metazoa > Chordata > Actinopteri > Salmoniformes > Salmonidae > Salmo > Salmo salar. The sequence continues at coordinate 10,431,198 of NC_138319.1, forward strand.
CCAGTGGGTCTTGCAACGGGTATACAGAGATGACCAGTTTACAGAGTATAGAGTGCAGTGATGTGTCCTATAAGGAGCATTGGTGGCAAATCTGATGGCCGAATGGTAAAGAACATCTAGCCGCTCGAGAGCACCCTTACCTGCCAATCTATAAATTACATCCCCGTAATCTAGCATGGGTAGGATGGTCAACTGAATCAGGGTTAGTTTGGCGGATGGGGTGAAAGAGGAGCGATTACGATAGAAGAAGCCAAGTCTAGATTTAACTTTAGCCTGCAGCGTTGATATGTGCTGAGAGAAGGACAGTGCACCGTCTAGCCATACTCCCAAGTGCTTGTATGAGGTGACTACCTCAAGCTCTAAACCCTCAGAGGTAGTAATAACACCTGTGTGAAGAGGGGCATTCTTCTTACCAAACCACATGACCTTTGTTTTGGAGGTGTTCAGAACACGGTTGAGGGTAGAGAAAGCTTTTTGGACACTAAGAAAGCTTTGTTGAAAAGCATTTAACACAAAATCCAGGGAGGGACCAGCTGAGTATAAGACTGTATAATCTGCATATAGAGTAAATGCATGAGAGAGCTTCCTACTGCCTGAGCTATGTTGTTGATGTAAATTGAGAAGAGCATGGGGCCTTGGATCGAGCCTTGGGATACTCCCTTGGTGACAGGCAGTGGCTGAGACAGCAGATTTTCTGACTTTATACACTGCACTCTTTGAGAGAGGTAGTTAGCAAACAAGCCCAAAGACCCCTCAGAGACACTAATACTCCTTAGCCGGCCCACAGGAATGGAATGGTCTACCGTATCAAAAGCTTTGGCTAAGTCAATAAAAACAGCAGCACAATATTACTTAGAATCAAGGGCAATGGTGACGTCATTGAGGACCTTTTAAGGTTGCAGTGACACATCCATAACCAGATTGCATACCAGAGAGAATACTACAGACATCAAGAAAGCCAGTCAGTTGAATATTGACAAGTTTTTCCAACACTTTTGATAAACAAGGCAAAATATAAATAGGCCTATAACAGTTAGGATCAGCTTGATCGCCGCCTTTGAATAAAGGACAGACCGTGTCTGCCTTCCAAGCAATGGGAACCTCCCCAGAAAGGAGAGACAGGTTAAAAAGGTCAGAGATAGGCTTGGCGATGATGGGGGCAGCAACCTTAATTAAAGAAGAAAGGCTCTAAACCATCTGACCCAGATGTTTTTTTTGGGGTCAAGTTTAAGGAGCTCCTTTAGCACCTCGGATTCAGTGACTGCCTGCAGGGAGAAACTTTGTAGCGGGGCAGGGGAAAAGAGCGAGGAGTGTTGGGGCTAGTTGCATTAGAAGGGGTGGGAGGTTAGGAAATGTTGGACGGGCAAGGAGGCATGGCTGAGTCAAATAGGAATCCTGACTTAATGAAGTGGTGATTAAAGAGCTCAGCCATGTGCTTCTTGTCAGTAACAACCACATCATCAACATTAAGGGACATGGGCAGCTGTGAGGAGGAGGGTTTATTCTCCAGGTCTTTAACCGTTTTCCAGAACTTCTTGGATTTAGACCCACAGAGAGAGAACTGCTCCTTAAAGTAACTAACTTTGGCCTTCCGGATAGCCTTAGTGTACTTATTTCTCATTTGCCTGAATGATAGCCAGTCGTCTTGAGTATGCGTGTGCCGAGCCTTTCGCCAAATGCAATTCTTGAGGTGGAGTAACTCTGCAAGATCACGGTCGAACCAGGGGCTGAACCTATTTTTAATTCTCATTTTCTTTATGGGGGAGTGTTTGTTAACAATACCACTCAAATTATCAAAAAAGAAAGTCTGAGCGTTTTTAGACAGAGGGGATCAAGCTGATTCTATACCATTTTACTGAGGCCAGTTCATGAAGTAAGGCTTGCTCATTGAAGTTTTTTTGCATGCTTCTATGACAAATCAGGACAGGACGTTTCACTGAGCAGCCGGTACTAACACAGGCTGTAAAACAGTGATTACCAAGGTCATTACAGAAAACACCAGACTGATACCTATCAGGATAATTTGTGAGGATAACATCGAGGAGAGTAGCCATTTCTGGGTGTTTGGAGTCATACCTTGTGGGATTGGTGATAATCTGAGAAAGATTTAGGGAGTCCCATTGCTTTAGGACTTGGTCAGGTGGTTTAAGCTTGTCCCAGTTTAGGTCACTTAGCAGTACAAATTCAGACTTAGTGTAAGGGGCCAGGAGAGAGCTTAGGGCATGTTAGGGTACAGGCCGGTGCTGATGGAGGATGATAGCACCCAGCAACAGACAACAAAGAGCTGTTTTAAAGTTTAATGCTTAAAACCAGCAAATCAAATTGTTTGGGGACAGACTTGATGGAGACAACCGAGCACTAAAGGTGATCCTTGTTAAAGATTGCCACTCCCCCACCTTTGGAAGATCTGTCTTGCCGAAAAAGGTTATAACCAGAAAGGTTAACATCAGTACTCAAAACACTCTTTCTTAACTACATCTCAGTAATAACCAACACATCTGGATTGGAGCTGTGAACCCACACTTTCAATTGATCCAGTTTAGGTAATACGCTTCTAGTGTTAACGTGCAGAAAACCCAAGCTTTTATGAGAGCAGAAATCAGTGAAGCAGATATCAGAGCACACGTCAGAATTGGGGCTAGCAACAGTAGATGGGCCAGGGTATACACACACATTTCCAGATATCATCAACAGTAATACAATCAAGGCACGGCATAGTACAGGGAGAGCTCTGCAGTGCTGATTTATGATATCTGAATGTGCATCAGAAACATGAATACAAAGCCGGCGAGAGGTGGTAAGAATAAGATGGCAGGCCAAAAGTCTCTGTAACCAATAGAGAGTCAGAGTCCCGAGTGTGGAAACAAACAGTCTGTCCCACGGTTGGGTAAAGAAATTAACTTTATTTCCTTAATATAAAGTGTTATGTTGGGAGCAAATCCACTCTCCATATTTTCAAGCATAGTGGTGGCTGCATCATGTTATGAGTATGCTTGTAATCATTAAGGACTGGTGAGTTTTTTTCAGGATAAAAAAACGGAATGTAGCTAAGCACAGGCAAAATACTAGAGGAAAACCTGGTTCAGCCCGCTTTCCACCAGACACTGGGAGCTGAATTCACCTTTCAGCAGGACAATAACCTAAAACACAAGGCCAAATATACACTGGAGTTGCATACCAGGAAGACAGGGAATGTTCCTGAGTGACTGAGTTACAGTTTTGACTTAAACCTACTTGATATTCTATGACAAGACCTGAAAATGGTTGCCTAGCAATGATCAGCAATCAATTTGAAAGAGCTTGAAGAATTATAATGGGCAAATGTGGCACAATCCAGGTGTGGAAATCTCTTAGATACAAAGGTGCTTCTACAAAGTTTTGACTCAGGTGTGAATACTTATGTAAATTAGATATTTTTGTATTTCTAGAAATTTGCTAACATTTCAAGAAACATGTTTTCACTTTGTCATTATGGGGTATTGTGTGTAGATCGATGAGAAAAAAGTACTTCATCCATTTTGAATTCAGGCAGTAACAGCAAATTGTGGAATAAGTCAAGGGGTGTGAATACTTTCTGAAGGCACTATAATTGTACCCTTGCAGTTTGTTCCATAAAAGAGCCAATAGTGTAGAGGTACAGGTACAAAAGCTTACCTTTGCAGAAGGTGCAAATTTGCTTCTTTAGGCTACCACAATAGTGAAAAAAACTGTTTGTTCCTTTTAAGTGGCAAAAATGTACCTACCAAAAGGTTTTTGGGTGTTTTAACACTGTAGGCTGTAAAGTCCTATTTGCATATTTCCCAGGTGCCGCGTTCCCAGTACCGCGCATGACTGTGTTTGCTCTTGACAGAGACATGGTTGTTGCAATCATGAAGCAGCCTTCCAGTTGAGTGCCTAAGTGAATATTAATTGAAATTAAACTGTTTATGACAATACATTACATAAGGCCATACTTTGACAATCTATTTTTACCCCAGCATAGTAGTCTGAAACTCCTGGTTTGCAGGCCACATCAAGCTAGTCACATTGTGTGCTGGCATGCAAAGCGATATGTAATTCCTTTTGGAATTCAGTCAGAGTTAGGATATCCCCATTTTTCTTTACTTTTAATCACCTGCAACCTGAATTGGAATGACAATACCTAAACCATCCAAGTGGGAACAACTATCTCACTAACGGGTGGAATAAATTCAACTTCTAACAGATTGGATTAGTTTAGAAAAATGTATGCTATTTATCTTTGTGTAGCATAAAATCAAATCAATCAATGTGCATGCAAAAACACACTTTGAAACAAACAATTCTGAAAATCAACCTGCAATATGATAATGAAGGTTGTGGTTTTTTAATGATGTGAGGATTGTATCTTTTATATTCAAAATATTGGGTAAAATGTTTTACCATAAACTAGATTATCTGCTGCACACGTACCCTAAAAGGTACTGAACAGTACGAGATTGTGTGTGTACCTCCTGAAGGTACATTACTACTGTACCCTAACCATACTTTTTTTTCTGAGAGTGTGTTATGTTACAAACCTGCAGTGCAGATGTGATCTGAAGGTGATTGTGTGTACCTTACACAGAACATGCTGTCAGTAATGAAGCAGCCAGCGGGGCATCTTGGGGGAGCGCCTCTCTTTGCCAAACAGCTGCGGAGATTGTGGTGCTCAAGGCGTTAGGACTTATCTAGAGCACTGGTTTTTACATACTGGGAATTTAATGGATTTAGAAACACCATCTGTGTGTTTCCAGAGAAACACCTGAGGTGGTACCTGTAAGGTTTCAGTAGACACATTTCCGTCTGAGCTATTTCCATTCATTGAAGTCTGTCCGGTTTATATGTTAGTGCTGTAAGGCATTTATTTAGCAGAGGAATCGTAGTTTGCATATTTTACACAGCAAATTCTCCAGTGTTAAACCCCCCCCCCCAAAAAAAAATGAACACTGAGTGTTAAATCAACACTGAAAATGTTGAGTCTGTGGACCCATTTAGACACCGGAACAGTGTTAAATTAACACACTGCTTAGTGCAGGGCTCTCCAACGTTGTTCCTGGAGAGCTACCTAACTGTAGGGTTTCGCTCAAATCCCAGTTGTAACTATCCTAATTCAGTTTATCAACCATGTAATTATTAGAATCAGGTGTGCTAAATTAGGGTCAGAGTCAAAGCCTACAAGACGGTAGCTCTCCAAAGAACAGGGTTGGAGAGCCCTTGCTTAGTGTAAAGCCTTGTTCCAATATTTCCCTGAGAGCATTGCCTTTCTAGTAAATTGTAGCGTTACCAGCCATAATTGTATTTTTTGTGTGCACTGTTGGCCATGTATAAACTACAGTAGAATACCATAAATGTGTTTTACAGTATTAATTATGGCGCATTGTGGCAAAAAATGTTGTGGGCAGGGAAGAGTCTCTGGCTCATTAACATATTTTAAGGCGTACCTTGTAAGAGGCTATTTGTTGCATCTGCGAGTGAGAATGCTGTACCCACACATATGGTAATATACTGTATTTTAGGAATTCTACAAACCTTGTCCTGAAACTTTACAGTAATTTACTGCCCAATTGCTGCCATATATTTACTGTAATTAAGAATACAGAACCATACCACATTTCTGGAGCTAGTGGGTGCATGGTATTGTTGTTTCTCATGCATTAACACATTTTAAGGGAAGCCTTGTAAGAAGCTATATTTGACAGTGATGCACCAATTTAATTGGTATGTGGTAGTGGTTCATTAACAATTAAATATATATAGAGAACAGATCAGAGTGGTATTAAACCTGTTAATGGTTGAATATTTACCCATGTCCATTTGATCTGTTTTGCCCTGTAATCCCAGCCAGTTTGGTAGCCTTTGTAGGCCTCTAAGAATGCAAGTGATATAAAACACCTAGTATTCATTAATATGCTGTAATATGCAAAGCCAACCTGCTTTCTCCAAATACAGACCTGGCGCCAGAATAAAATGACTAAGGCGGCAGTTGAAATCGTTGCGGGAGCACAGTTTTGGAGGGGGTTCTTGCATTGGAATTATATTGAATTTGACTTATATCACGCTATATCACAATAAACATAAAGTTCAAATGCAGAGACTCTGAAACCATTGATTGAGTGCTTTTGAAGTGACAGGTTGGCGCTGCGCTGTATCAGCACAATGGGTAGCGCCCTACACACTAAAGCAAGGCCGTTTTGATAATGAATATACAGTTGAAGTCGGAAGTTTACATACACTTAGGTTGGAGTCATTAAAACTCGTTTTTCAACCACTCCACAAATGTCTTGTTAACAAACTATAGTTATGGCAAGTCGGTTAGGACATCTACTTTGTGCATGACACAAGTAATTTTTCCAACAATTGTTTACAGACAGATTATTTCACTTATAATTCACTGTATCACAATTCCAGTGGGTCAGAAGTTTACATACACTAAGTTGACTGAGCCTTTAAACAGCTTGGAAAATTCCAGAAAATGATGTCATGGCTTTAGAAGCTTCTGATAGGCAAATTGACATCATTTCAGTCAATTGGCGGTGTACCTGTGGATCTATTTCAAGGCCTTCCTTCAAACTCCGTGCCTCTTTGCTTTACATCATGAGAAAATCAAAAGAAATCAGCCAAGACCTCAGAAAAAAAACTGTAGACCTCCACAAGTCTGGTTCATCCTTGGGAGCAATTTACAAACACCTGAAGATCCCACGTTCATCTGACCACGCAGCCGTCATACAGCTCAGGAAGGAGACTGGTTCTGTCTCCTAGAGGTGAACGTACTTAGGTGGAAAAAGTGCAAATCAATCCCAGAACAACAGCAAAGGACCTTGTGAAGATGCTGGAGGAAACAGGTACAAAAGTATCTATATCCACAGTGAAACGAGTCCTATATCAACATAACCTGAAAGGCCGCTCAGCAAGGAAGAAGCCACTGCTCCAAAACCGCCATAAAAAAACAGACTATGGTTTGCAACTGCACATGGAGAAATGTCCTCTGGTCTGATGAAACAAAAATAGAACTGTTTGGCCATAATGACCATCGTTATGTTTGGAGGAAAAGTGGGACGCTTGCAAGCCGAAGAACGCCATCCCAACCGTGAAGCACGGGGGTTGCAGCATCATGTTGTGGGGGTGCTTTGCTGCAGGAGGGACTGGTGCACCTCACAAAATAGATGGCATCATGAGGCGGGAAAATTATGTGGATATATTGAAGCTACATCTCAAGACATCAGTCAGGAAGTTAAAGTACAAATTCCCTCTCTTAGGTCAGTTAGGATCACCACTTTATTTTAAGAATGTGAAATGTCATAATAATAGTAGAGAGAATGATTTATTTCAGCTTTTATTACTTTCATCACATTCCCAGTGGGTCAGAAGTTTACATACACTCAATTAGTATTTTGTAGCATTGCCTTTTAAATTGTTTAACTTGGGTCAAATGTTTCGAGTAGCCCTCAACAAACTTCCCACAATAAGTTGGGTGAATTTTGGCCCATTCCTCCTGACAGAGCTGGTGTAACTGAGTCAGGATTGTAGGCCTCCTTGCTCGCACATGCTTTTTCAGTTCTTCCCACAAATGTTCTATAGGATTGAGGTCAGGGCTTTGTGATGGCCACTCCAATACCTTGACTTCGCATAGAGATTATCAGGCTATTGATTGGGGCCTGTGGACTGTTGTCCCACTCCTTTTCAATGGCTGTGCGAAGTTCTGGATATTGGTTGAAACTGGAACACGTTGTCGTACAAGACGATCCAGAGCCTCCCAAACCTGCTCAATGGATGACATGTCTGGTGAGTATGTATTCCGTGGAAGAACTGGGCCATTTTCAGCTTTCAGGAATTGTGTACAGATCCTTGCGACATGGAGCCATGCATTATCATGCTGTACCATGAGGTGATGGCGGCAGATGAATGGCACGACAATGGGCCTCAGTATCTCGTCACGGTATTTCTGTGCATTCAAATGGCCATCGATAAAATGCAATAATTGTGTTCATTGTCCGTAGCTTATGCCTGCCCATACATACATACATTTGTGCACAAAATATGAGAGCAATAAGATTTTTGTGTTATGGAACATTTCTTCAATATTTTATTTCAGCTCATGAAATATGGGACCAACATTTTACATTTTAGTCATTTAGCAGACGCTCTTATCCAGAGCGACTTACAGTAGTGAATACATACATTTCATACATTTCTTTTTTTTTATTTTTTGCTGGCCCCCCGTGGGAATCGAACCCACAACCCTGGCGTTGCAAACACCATGCTCTACCAACTGAGCTCTACCACCATGCTCTACCAACTGAGCTACAGGGAAGGACCAACACTTTACATGTTTATATTTTTGTTCAGTATAGATAATATAGTATAGGTAATTCACCTATTACAAACAGCCGATGTTAATGTAAACTAAATGTCGCAAGTAGTAGCCTTGTTATTCATGCATGCAAACTAAAATACTGAATAGGAGTCATGCTTAGAATACCAACACAACTGCAAATGCGAACAAATTAATGTGAACAGAAGTAGGCCTTGTAAACAAAATATCAGATAGATAAAGGCATGACACAATCTATATTTAGGATAGTTACATTAACAGTAAACAAACGCAGCAAACGAAAGGCGAATGGAGATCCAAATAACCAAAACATAGCCTGAAGCCTACTACAGTGAGATGCAGCCATGCACAGCTGTCTTGCTAAACAAATATGCCTATAGGCCCGCTTCAAACATGGAAAATCATGTCGCCCGACCCACGTAATCAATCAAGCAATGCCAGCCTATCATTAACACGTTTCCAATATGTACAGTTCCATTCACAACCACGAAAACCAATAGGCTACCAAGAACCAACCATAATAGCATGTATCTATTTCTATAATGAAACATATATTAATATGTATCTATACCCAGTGGCGTCATTTTGGTTCTTGCATTTGAATTATATTCAATTCTGCTTATATCACGTGGAGAAAGTAGCCAATTGTCATACTTGTCATACATGACTCAAATAAAAGGGAAAGTTACCCAGTAAAATACTATTTCAGTAAATATACGTAAGTAACAAAAGTAAATATAATTGCTCAAATACACTTAATTATCAAAAGCAAAGGTATAAATCTTTTCAAATTCCTTATATCAGGCAAACCAGACAGCACCATTTTTTATTTATTTTTATTTACGGATAGTCAGGGGCATACTCCAACACTCAGACATAATATACAAATGAAGCATTTGTGTTTAGTGGTTCTGCCAGATCAGTGTCAGTAGGGATGACTAGGGATGTTCTTTTGATAAGTGCGTAAATTTGACAGTTTTCCTGTCCTGCAAAGCATTCAAAATGTAACAAGTACTTTTGGCTGTCAGGGAAAATGTATGGAGTAAAAAGTACATTCTTTTCTTTAGGAATGTATTGGAGTAAAAGTTATCAAAAATATAAATAGTAAAGTGAAGTACAAAACCCCCCAAAAACTACTTAAATAGTACTTTAAAGTATCTTTACTTAAGTACTTTACACCACTGCTTTTGACCAAGAAGTGATCTCAGCTGTGCTCTGTCAGCACCACGGACAACGCCCTACACACTAACGCAAGGCCGTTGAAAACCTATGCTGGCTAAGGAAGTTATTTTGCCATTCCATACCCTAGATCTTTGCTGAAATGGCGCCACTGGCTATACCACCAAGATTTTGATAAAAACCAACCAGCTAAATTGTTTCTTACCTTTTCAGAAGAGATGCAACCTCCTTGGTGCTCTGTGGAACTTCCTGAGTAATTTATCATTCCAAGATCCCCCCCTCAAATGCCAGTTGGATTAGTTGACCTTTCCTCCGGTGTTGCATGCTTCTTCCATGCTGACTGAAAACATTTGTCAAAGTGGAAAATGTGTTTTCGCCTGTAGCTGTAACACCATCATCCCAGAAACCCTAGACTCACTCCAATTTGCATAACGCCACAGATGATGCGGTCTCTACACTGCCCTTTCCCACCTGGACAAAAGGAACACCTATGTGAGAATGCTATTCATTGACTACAGCTAAGCGTTCAACACCATACTGCCCTCCAAGCTCATCAATAAGCTAAGGGCCTTGGGACTAAACACCTCCCTCTGCAACTGGATCCTGGACTTCCAGACGGACAGCCCCCAGGTGGTAAGGGTAGGTAACAACACATCCGACACGCTGATCCTCAACACGGGGGCCCCTCAGGGGTGCGTGCTCAGCCCCCTCCTGTACTCCCTGTTCACTCATGACTGCACGGCCAGGCATGACTCCAACACCATCATTAAATTTGCCGATGACACAACAGTGGTAGGCCTGATCACCGTCAACAATGAGACAGCCTAAAGGGAGGAGGTCAGAGACCTGGCTGTGTGGTGCCGGGACAACAACCTCTCCCTCAACGTGATCAAGACAAAGGAGATGATGAACTACAGGAAAAAGAGGACCGAGCATGCCCCCGTTCTCATCGACAGGGCTGCAGGGGAGCAGGTTGAAAGCTTCAAGTTCCTTGGTGTCCTAATCACCAACAAACTAACATGGTCCAAGCACACCAAGACAGTCGTGAAGAGGGCACGACTAAACCTATTCCCCCTGAGGAGACTGAAAAGATTTGGCATGGGTCCTCAGATCCTCAAAAGTTTCTACAGCTGCACCATCGAGAGCATCCTGACTGGTTGCATCACTGCCTGGTATGGCAACTGCTCGGCCTCCGACTGCAAGGCACTACAGAGGGTAGTGCGAATGGCCCAGTACATCACTGGGGCCAAGCTTCCTGCCATCCAGGACCTCTATACCAGGCGGTGTCAGAGGAAGGCCCTAAAAATTGTAAAAGACTCCAGCCACCCTAGTCATAGACTGTTCTCTCTGCTACCGCATGGCAAGCGGTACCGGAGTGCCACGTCTAGGTCCAAGAGGCTTCTAAACAGCTTCTATCCCCAACCCATAAGACTGCTGAACATCTAGTCAAATGGCTACCCGGACTATTCACATTGCCCCCTCTCCACACCACTGCCACTCTCTGTTGTCATCTATGCATAGTCTAGTAGTATGCAACTCTACCTACATGTACATACTACCTCAACTAACCGGTGACCCGTACACATTGACTCTGTACAGGCACCCCCCTGTATATATTGTTATTTTTTACTGCTACTCCTTAATTACTTGTTACTTTTATCTCTTATTCTTATCCTTATTTTTTTAAACTGCACTGTTGGTTAGGGGCTTGTAAGTAAGCATTTCGCTGTAAGGTCTACACCTGTTGTATTCGGCGCATGTGACTAATAACATTTTATTTTATTTTATTTTTGGATACCCCCCTATGATTTCATTTTGAATATCGTGTGACATGTATGTGGCATTGTGGGGTATGGTGCTAAAACACCTTGGCAAGTTCCTTGTCTTTTCAGAGAGTATATTCTATCATAGACAGAAAAGCCCACTGCCCCCATCCCCTCTTGACTTTATCACATCCAATGTCCCCCTCAATAGTTGCTGGTTTGAAACAAGGAACTCAATAATGTCCACAATCGCCAACAAATACATGTGATTTCTTGCCAGCTGCCCATCATTAATAAGTGTTGACACCAATGTTCCCATAGCACTTTGAACTTGTTTTTTTTTTCCCACTGTGCAGTGCATTTTCAAATGCTCGTTGCTTGATGCGTGCCTAGCGAATTCTTTGTCTATGTTAGCATGGATCCCAACACAGAACTTTCGACATGGGAAACAAAATTCCGCATCTGCAGTAACCAAATATTCCAGCCACTCTCCTCCTATGGACTAGTTGCTGTTAAATTAATGTTTTTGGACAGAAAACTAGTAATGAAGAAATGAAGCTTCCTGCAGCATTAAGGTTTTTCATCCAATCGTGGTGAAAATGGGTTCATTTACTCAAGGCTTTGATCAACACAGTGTACACTAGTGGCACCTGCTGGTCAATAGAATTTAGAGCAGCCAAATTATTATAGATGATTGCCCACACCCCATAGCGTCTGCACAGCTTTTTGTTTTCTACCAAACCAATACCAAACCAATCAGGTGGTTGTTTGACTAAACGAAGCTTCAGCATCATTGATCACATGCTTCTGATAAAATGACACAGGCATTGGCACACTACTTCAAAGTACACTGCGTAGTGATTTCGACGCATGCCTCAGAGCTCCAGTATCAAACGTAACATTACAACAGAAAACCTGCGGCTAGGGCAGGGTTCTAGGCTAATCTTGGCAGCCTCCTCTATTCCCAGATCGTCAGGAACAGTCGGGGGTGGAGGGGGCTGTGGAGCCATTATCCTGGCGGCACTTGTGGAAGGGTGGGTAGGCTCTGCACGTGGAGCGAGCTGGAGCTCGGCAGCTGCTGCTGCTCATTGCTCTCCTTCTCCTTTGGCTTTGTTTGGGTACTTTGGCTAAGCCTATTTCTGATATCCATCATGGCAGATTGGCTGGGTCGAGCTAGCTGAATAGTCTAAGGCTAATAACACTAACGCTTTTTTACACCTACCTAAGAAGCTAACTAAACTCTGTAGTGATGGGACGTGATACATATGTGAGTGAAGCAGCTCCAACGGCAAACTTGACCCCGCTCTTATGAACCAAAGTCAAATATTACAGGCTGAGGCGTATTACGTTATTCACTTAGCCTACCACAGATGAGAAGCATTCTTTCCCGCATTTTTTGGAAACCTAAAGGAGTTATACTTATCCATAGCCCCCTACACACACCGCGGCGTGCTCTGTCCTTTGTCCGAAGATACAGATTTTGCACCAACCTGTCAGTCAATCATTTGAACTTTTTTTTGCTATTTTTATATAGAGACATAAAACTAAAACTGAGGGGGATAAAAATCACCTTTTGCCCACACGTTGATTTTTTTTATTACAGTTTAATAGTCACTTTTACTTTATGTACTGTGTTTTGTTGCTCTGGCATCAAGTTACCGTCCATATCACTGTATTGTATTGACACTATCCAGAGATATATCATAAGATATCTTGTTGTAATTGCAATTATTTTGAAGACCAATAAACCTTAACAACAACAACATTTTCAGTAACGGTTACAGAAAAGTTTTACTTGCTATGACTGTGATGTTTTTATTTATTTTTATCAACCTTGGTTGAATGCACTGACTAAGTTGCTGAGGACAAGAATGCTTGCTAAATGACCAAAATCGAGATGTAAATTTAAAAATGGAAACTTACAAAGACCACTGGGTAATATGTAACTGCATGTGTAATTCCAGCAATATAATGTAAATTAGATTACAGTAACATTTTGGTAATGTAAAATGGATTGCCGTAAAATGGATTACAGTAGCTGTACTATAAAATCAATTACAGTAACTTACTGGCCATTCATCCATTTTAGTTCCTATGGACTTCAAGTGAAATCCTAAGCAAACACTGTGGTCCCGTGTGGCTCAGTTGGTAGAGCATGGTGTTTGCAACGCCAGGGTTGTGGGTTCGATTCCCACGGGGGACCAGTACGGAGAAAAAAAATGTATTAAATATATGTATTCACTACTGTAAGTCGCTCTGGATAAGAGCGTCTGCTAAAAAAAAAAAAAAAAAAAAGGATATATTTAACACAATACCATACGTATTTCATAGGGCCTAGTTTTACATGGACCTGAAACTCACAAACATCACTTTGAACCAAAACCATGCCAATCATTATCATATTCTCCAGCATGCTCTATTGCAGGTTGATTTTTAGAATTGTTTCTTTCAATATCTATGTCTGTGCATTGATTCATTAATCTTATGCTTTACAAATATAAATAACATTAATGTTTCTAAATTAATCCAAACAGTTAGTTAGTTTTTTGCACTTGTTACTGAACTGTTTTGTTCCAGTTTAAATATAAAGCAATTTAATGATGACATTCGCTTAGGATCTTACTTGGTGAAGTCCATAGTACCAAAAATGTATGAATGCACCAAGCATGTCTCTGTCACTAACACATACAGTCATGGGTGGTATCTCTACAATTTACTCGAAAGGCAAGGCACTCTGGGAAATATTTGAATAAGGCTTCACACTAATCAGTGTTAATTTAACACTGTTCCGGTGTCTAAATGGGTCCATAGACTCAACACTGTCAGTGTTGATTTAACACTCTGTTTTAGTTTTATTATGTTTTCTTACACTGGAGAATTTGCTCTTTATGACAATATGTCATTGTGCTGCCTAAACAAGTGTCAATGTAAAGATGTATTATTGATGTGCATTAAATTCTACAGCTCATACACTCTAGAAATAAGATTGAAAGAAGTCCTGCTGAGGCTGCCACTGTCCTAATGTGGACACCGTAGTCTGGTTCAGATCTTCTTGATCCTCCACATATCAATGCAAATCAGGTCACCCGGCTCTAGCTATATTTGGCGTCTGCTGCTACATTTAGCCTACCTGTAGTTAAGCCCGTTCTATTCAGCAAATTCATTTTGCATTAGGCTTTAATAATGTAACGCTGAACTCTCTTGTGTTGGATTATCACAAGCTATGTCGGAGCCTGGTAAGAATTAGTAGAAGAGTGAAGTCCGTAAAATGAGTCAGTCACTCTGTCAATGTTTGCTCATTCATAATAAAAAAAACGAAAGCAACACAACCCAATCAATGTGGTTTGAACCTCTATCCATTTGGTGTGGTGGAGGACTTCCAAAGGGGATGCTTATTATAGTCTGGGGCTGGCCTGACCATGGTAACCTGATGGATCAGTCCTTGATGTAGTCGGTGTGCTAGCAGTCAAGACTGGGAGAATGCAGATAACATTTTACCACGTAGTGAGAACCCTGAGACCCCTGGTGAGGATTCATACACATGCGGAGACTACTCCTAAATGCGGAGACTACTTCTAGAGTGGGAGGGATATTTTTCTTTAACTTACACTGTAATGTAAAACTAAATGATAAGGTAATGTTTGGTATTATCAACCATAAAATACTCTGAAATGTTTTACTGCAGCATACTGTAAATCATGGTGCATTGAGGGAAAGTGTTGTGAGCGGGGCAAATCATTTCTGTGTTTAGAATGGTACTGTAATTCCATTCCACAGAATACAGTAGCGTACCGTATCTTTGGAGCGCCAAAAACCCTTTGACCACTACTGTGGTCAAAGGGTATTGTTGTTTCTGGCTTATTAACATATTTTGCGGCGTGCCTTTTAAGAGGCTATATTTGTTGCACCGTGAGTAAGAATGCTGTACCCATTTATCTCTTATGTGGTTATAGTGGCACATCAATTTTTTTATAGAGGACAGATCAATCAGTTTAGATAAATGGGAGGAGATGGGTTAAAGAGGGATTTTTCAGCTTTGGGACAATTGAGACATGGATTGTGTATGTGTGCCATTCATAGGGTGACAAAAGATTTAAGTCCCTTTCAACGGGTTATGGTGGTCAGTGCCAGTCGCACCGGTTTGTGTCAAGAACTGCAATGCTGCGGGGTCTTTCATGCTCAACAGTTTCCCTTGTGTATCAAGAATGGTCCACCACCCAAAGGCCATCCAGCCAACAAGACACAATTGTGGGAAGCATTGGAGTCAACATGGGCCAGCATTTGGAGAAGGTTGTTCATTGACAGACATGTATTTGTTTAAAATCTATCACTTGATGGTTTCATTTCAGAGACAAATAATCATGTTTTTTTGCAAAACGCATATATCATCACACTCTCAGAGAAATAAGTAGTCCTGCAAGGTTTTACACAGTCAAATTGAACAAATAAATACCGTTTTTTATTAATGTACAAATTATACATTTTATTTTTATAATTCAACACAGTAATATGATATTTGTATGTAAAGCATTTACATTTGACATTTTTTGTCATTTAGCAGATGCTCTTATCCAGAGCATGCTTATCCAGAGCATGCTTATGAGAAATCATTTTTGATAAAAAAAAAAAAAAGAAATGTAAAAGAATTGGTGGATATAGCGTTTTGGAAATAAACTCTTCAAATAGCCATGTGTTGTAATGTGGTTATTTAAATTAGATATGAGTTTCTCTCTAAAGAGTTTCTCTCCTCAGATACCTGATGACGACAACAGGACCCATTTACCTTTTTTTTTTTTTGTCCTGAGGTCCTCAACATCATCCTCACTGATTGCATTTTAATTAAAAGACCATTTTAATCATCTCTACCACCACCGCGTCCAGGAGTGGAAACGTGGCGTTATCAATTGGACGTCCTGCCCGCCTTACTCTCACTCAGTACTATCTGACCACACACACACACACACACACACACACACACACACACACACACACACACACACACACACAGCGGACACTTCACTAAATTGAAGGCATTAATTAATATTGAGAGCTGACAAGCCCTCACAGACAACGTAATGAATGAAGTAGTTGGTGGAGTGTTTAGGGGGTAAAGTTGAGTGGACTGACAGTAATTGCCGAGGGGTGAGGAGCACAACGAAGAGGCCACCGCATGGTTGGTTGAGGGTCCTGAAGCACTGAAGCAACATTTCAAAGGGATATGGGTCAGTATTTACAAAACTTGATCACACCGCGTATGATTGCATAGACAGGGGGGACCTGATCCTAGATCAGCACTCTTACTCTGAGACGCTTTAAGAAGTTGGTTCAGTCTGTAGGGTTTGCAACATTGTGGGAGGTTGAGATGTGGGAGATGGAGTATGGAGGGGCTAAGGGAAGCCTCGGGTGCCATTTCCCAGGCACTTAACAGTTGAGTGACAGTCATATTCCTCAGGCTTTCAAATATATGGACAGCTGGAGACATTTGGTGTGAGAGAGAAAAACTGTTGGTGCGTGCGTGTGTGTCTGTGAGTGTGTTTGTCCCTGAAAGCAGAGCTACATAATAGTTTTGTGATTATGTCCCTTTGTGAAATGGCACTCCCATGACTATTAAATAGCTATTCAGCTGACACAAAGAAGAATTCATTACCCCAAGCAGACGCAATTTGGAGGCCAACGTAGCCCTCACAATCAAATTGTCCTAGAGAACATTAAGAAAATGTTTTTAATGATGTGTATCAGAAATAAACCCAAGAAACTTGAACAAGCAATGTCTGTATAATAACTTCTCTCTCCTAGTTGGTTTTACCCCCAATTTCATGATTACGATCTTGTCTCATCGCTGCAACTCCCCAACGGGCTCGGGAGAGACGAAAGTCGGGTCATGCATCCTCCGAAACATGACCCGCCAAACTGCGCTTCTTAACACCCGCTCGCTTAACCCGGAAGCCAGCTGCACAAATGTGTACAGTAGGAGGAAACACCATTATACTGATGACCGAAGTCAGCCTACAGGCGCCAGGACTGCCACGAGTCGCTAGAGCGCGATGAGCCAAGTAAAGCCCCCCCGGCCAAACCCTCCCCTAACCCGGACAATGCTGGGCCAATTGTTCACCACCCTATGGGACTCCTGGTTACGGGCCGTTAATGACAGCCTGGGATCAAACATACACTGCGATGCAGTGCCATAGACCACTCTGGAGGCTGAGGGAAAGCTTTTTAATATATTTCATTCTCTGGGTCACAATTACAGTGGCCATCATGTAATGCTTTATCATCTCTCTGCCTCTCTCTCTCTCTCTCCTCTCAGTATAGTGATTAATAGACTGCTCACATCTGTAAGTAGTCATTAAAGTACTGTCTGTCCAAGGCTTCTTCCCCAACTTAGTCCATTAGGCATGCACCGCCACGAACCGCGCACCTCTGTCCGAGAGGGTCATCCGGGTGAGCTTGCCTTCGCCATTGCAGGTGATAAAAAGAGTGAGAGAAAGAAAGAGAAAGCGGTAAAAGGACAGAGTTGTGTGATGGGCCATCACTGAAGAATATACTGTATTCATCTGTATTTATCTGTTGACGTCACACTGCCTTTGTATGCTAGGCCTATTCATGATAACCCATAGTGGCTATTGATGTTGTGTCGTGATGTGGCACACTGCCTATGAATAGGTCCTCTTGAAAAGTATTCTCACAATGGATTGTCCAAAATATTTAACTGGAAATAAAGGTCGTGTTCATAAGTTTGCATTGTTCCAATCCCAAACCGAACACACAAAGGATTCAGCTGTTGACGTCACACTGCCTTTGTGTGCTACACTTGACTATTCCAGAGCTATTGAGGTTGTGTCGTGATATGGCACAGGCAGACACTGTCTATGAATATAGGTCCCCTTGAAAAGTATTCCCACATTGGATTGTGGCAAAGTAATGTTCTGTTCAAAATTGTGCTTTTCTCCAATCCCAAACCACCCTTTAATTACAATAGAAACCAATAATCAATGACTCTCTGTTTTGACCAGGGCCCATAGGGGCAACCTGGGATTCGACAAATCAAGCAGCGTCAAATAACCTCCTCTTTTCCTCTGGGAGTGGGACGTATTTTACAGCAGCAATGTTCTCCTCTCCTCACGTGGACACAAGGCCACTTTACCATCCCAGGATAAATCTCCCAGCCAGAGGACAGGCCTGTGTCTGGTTAGCTTACGCTCGCCAACAGCTGCACCTGGGGTCCTGAACACCGAGAGAAAGTCATTTTATCTATCTAGACAGTGTCATAGTGTTTAGATCATTCTGATGATGTCTACCATGAAATTGTTTCATGT
Organism: Salmo salar; assembly: GCF_965601325.2. Taxonomy (NCBI): domain Eukaryota; kingdom Metazoa; phylum Chordata; class Actinopteri; order Salmoniformes; family Salmonidae; genus Salmo; species Salmo salar. The sequence continues at coordinate 10,449,788 of NC_138319.1, forward strand.
CACCTAAGCAGAAACCCTGAGCGGACCACAGTTACACACCAGTGGTGGCTTGTGGCACTTTAAATTGGAGGACAGGCTCATAGTAATGGCTGGAACGGAATTTTGCAACCCTACCTCTCAGTCTCAGACATTTAAATGGTGGATGTTCACCGGGGTAGATGAGAGTTGATAGCAGTCTGATCCCTGTGGCTGGTGTCTAGTCCGTCTTCAGTGTGAAATATGACCACCAGGACCTGTAACCCAGAAGCTCCAGCCATCTGTTAATTTATCAGTCTGGAACAAGAACACCCAGCCTCGCTCAGTCAGCATTAATGTTCATTAATAATTATATAGAGGAAGAACATTGCCCATGGACCTGGGATTTTAGACCCAGACAGGACAGAGGAAGGAATCTGGCTAATTGGTGATAGATAGCGGTACCATTGGGCATTACAGTGTGTTCCTGATAATCTGAAGTAGCCAGTGTAATGAAAAAAGTTGTCAGACAGGGTGGGTGCACAAAATCAAATTTGGTAGCACTGATGCACCCAAAATTGTTCAAGTCAATTAAGTATACTCTTAGAAAATGTTTTGCTATCTGGAACATAACAGGGTTCTTTGGCTGTCCCCATAGGAGAACCCTTTGAGGAACCCCTTTTGGTTCCAGGCATAACTCTTTTAGCGTCCATGTAAAACCCTTTCCACAGAGGGTTCTACCCGGAACCCAAAAGGGTTCTCCTGTGGGGACAGCTGAAGAACCCTTTTGGAACCCTTTTTTCTATGAGGTGTAGTATTGGCTGGCAGCTGGCACTTATGGAACACAGTGGCGTAGAGGTCGTGCTTAAAACTAAAGGCACAGTGCAGTGGTGTATCATGGTGATGTGTGCCTCTGTAGCCTACTCCTAAAAGGGACTTGATGTCACCTATGCCATCAGTGTTGTTGTTAATGTTCTATTTCAATAATGACTTACTGCCTGACTGGCTGGCTTTTTGATTTGCCCCTTTCTCTGTAGTAAGGAGACTTTGATGAATGTGATCAGACACCAAGACTTTATTGAACAGATCAATTCTTTAATGGTGCATTAACCTTTTGGACAAAATGTCAGAGAACTTGTTTAATACTTTAGTCAATTAAAACGTGCGCTTTGCTAAGGAGATATTTCCCTCACGAATGAATATTTTTCAGATACATTCAGTCTTAAAAAGTAGACTAATGTGCAGATCTAGCTAATTCCTCAATCCCAAATAAATGGAAAAAATATGCACTGTCTAATTTCCTGTTTTTACTTTATTCAGTGCTTATCTTTTCCATTAATTTGGGGTGGAGGCATGTAGCTCAATCTAAACAACCGATGTCGTGGGATGTGGCTTCATCGTGCATTAGACTGCTAGAGGTCTGAAAACGTCTGGCAACCTTTGATTTGAAAGTGTAATGTCCTTTGAGAATGATTGTGATGTGTTGTAAATTCTGTTCTAAGTTTGCATTTCTCTCGCTGTTTCAGGTTGCTTGTTCGAGGATGAGCTCTGTACACCTTACGAGTTCTGCGCTAATGGTAAGCCAGCCAAACTTCAAAGGGTTCTATTCTGAGAAGTGACAATCAACCAACCGCCCACCACCCTCATTATACAGCAGCCCTTCAGTGATGGTATCGACTCACACACACTATTCTAAAGCACTCATTGCTTTTCATCACGACCGGGGGGAAACTAAGGCTTGCATCCCAAATAGCACCCTATTCCCTTTATAGTGCACTACTTTTGACCAGGGCCCATAGGGCCTGAGCAAATGTATTACAAATAAAAAGCTGACATATCACATTTACTTAAGTATTCAGACCCTTTACTCAGTACTATGTTGAAGCACCTTTGGCAGTGATTACAGCCTCAAGTCTTTTTGGGTATGACGCTACAAGCTTGGCACACCTGTATTTGGGGAGTTTCTCCCATTCCTCTCTGCAGATCCTTTCAAGCTCTGTCAGGTTGAATGGGGAGCATTGCTGCACAGCTATTTTACGGTCTCTCCAGAGATGTTCGATTGGGTTCAAGTCTAAGCTCTGGCTGGGACACTCAAGGACATTCAGAGACTTGCCCTGAAGCCACTCCTGCGTTGTCTTGGCTGTGTGCTTAGAGTCGTTGTCCTGTTGGAAGATGAACCTTTGCCCCAGTCTGAGGTCCTGTGTGCTCTGGAGCAGGTTTTTAATCAAGGAACTCTCTGCACTTTGCTTCCTTCATCTTTACCTCGATCCTGACTAGTCTCCCAGTCCCTGCCGCTGAAAAACATCCCCACAGCATGATGCTGCCACCACCATGCTTCACCGTAGGGATGGTGCCAGGTTTCCTCCAGACGTGACACTTGGCATTCAGGCCAAAGATTTCAATCTTGGTTTCATCAGACCAGAGAATTTTGTTTCTCATGGTCTGAGAGTCTTTAGGTGCCTTTTGGCAAACTCCAAGTGGGCTGTCATGGCCTTTTACTGAGGAGTGGCTTCTGGAAGGTTCTCCCATCTCCACAGAGGAACTCTAGAGCTCTGTCAGAGTGCCCATCGGGTTCTTGGTCACCTCCCTGACCAAGGCCCTTCTCCCCCGGTTGCTCAGTTTGGCCAGGCAGCCAGCTCTAGGAAGAGTCTTGGTTGTTCCAAACTTCTTCCATTTGAGAATGTTCTTGGGGACCTTCAATGCTGCAGAAATGTTTTGGTACCCTTCCCCAGATCTGTGCCTCGACACAATCCTGTCTTGGCGCTCTATGGACAATTCCTTCAACCACATGGCTTGGTTTTTGCTCTGTGGGACCTTTTGCTCTTGGACTCCAATCAAGTTGTAGAAACATCTCAAGGATGATCAATCGAAACAGGATGCACCTGAGCTCAATTTTAAGTCTCGTAGCAAAGGGTCTGAATACTTCTGTAAATAAGGTATTTCTGTTTTTTACATTTTAAAAACCTGTTTTCGCTTTGTCATTATGGGGTATTGTGTTTAGATTGCTGAGGATTATTATTATTTTTTTAATCCATTTTAGAATAAGGCTGTAACGTAATAAAATGTGGAAAAAGTCAAGGGGTCTGAATATTTTCCGAAGGCACTGTACATTCAGCTCAAACATAGCTGATGAGTCAAGTATGAGAGAAGCACAAAGTTCATAGGGCATAACATAAATAAAATGGAAAGAAATTATAAATATTTCTAGGGTTTTTTGATCACACAGCACCTCAACAGAACCTATGTCTCTCAATCAAGTTCTCATGGTTATATATACAGTAGAGTATAGAATGAATTGCCTCTGTATGCTCCTACATTTACTTTGAATCTAGCTATGAATGTTCATGACATAGAGTGAGGGGGGGAAATCAAATTTCAAATCAAATCAAATTTATTTTTATATAGCCCTTCGTACATCAGCTGATATTCTCAAAGTGCTGTACAGAAACCCAGCCTAAAACCCCAAACAGCAAGCAAAGCATGTGAAAGAAGCACGGTGGCTAGGAAAAACTCCCTAGGAAAAACTCCCTAGAAAGGCCAAAAACCTAGGAAGAAACCTAGAGAGGAACCAGGCTATGAGGGGTGGCCAGTCCTCTTCTGGCTGTGCAGGGTGGATATTATAACAGAACATGGTCAAATGTTAAAATGTTCATAAATGACCAGCATGGTCAATTAATAATAATCATAGTAGTTGTCGAGGGTGCAACAAGCACGTCCGGTGAACAGGTCAGGGTTCCATAGCCGCAGGCAGAACAGTTGAAACTGGAGCAGCAGCACGGCCAGGTGGACTGGGGACAGCAAGGAGTCATCATACCAGGTAGTCCTGAGGCATGGTCCTAGGGCTCAGGTCCTCCGAGAGAAAGACAGAAAGAGAGAAAGAGAGAATTAGAGAGAGCATATTTAAATACACACAGGACACCGGATAAGACAAGAGAAATACTCCAGATGTAACAGACTGACCCTAGCCCCCCGACACATAAACTACTGCAGCATAAATACTGGAGGCTGAGACAGGAGGGATCAGAAGACACTGTGGCCCCATCCGATGATACCCCCGGACAGGGCCAAACAGGCAGGATATAACCCCACCCACTTTGCCAAAGCACAGCCCCCACACCACTAGAGGGATGTCTCCAACCACCAACTTACCGTCCTAAGACAAGGCCGAGTATAGCCCACAACGATCTCCGCCATGGCACAACCCAAGGGGGGGGGGGGGGGGCGCCAACCCAGACGGGAAGACCACGTCAGTGACTCAACCCACTCAATTGACGCACCCCTCCCATGGACGGCATGGAAGAACACCAGTAGGCCAGTGACTCAGCCTCTGTAAAAGGGTTAGAGGCAGAGAATCCCAGTGGAAAGAGGGGAACCGGCAAGGCAGAGACAGCAAGGGCGGTTCGTTGCTCCAGCCTTTCCGTTCACCTTCACACTCCTGGGCCAGACTATACTTAATCATAGGACCTACTGAAGAGATAAGTCTTCAGTAAAGACTTAAAGGTTGAGACTGAGTCTGCGTCTCTCACATTGGTAGGCAGACCATTCCATAAAAATGGAGCTCTATAGGAGAAAGCCCTACCTCCAGCCGTTTGCTTAGAAATTCTAGGGACAATTAGGAGGCCTGCGTCTTGTGACCGTAGCGTACGTGTAGGTATGTACGGCAGGACCAAATCGGAAAGATAGGTAGGAGCAAGCCCATGTAATGCTTTGTAGGTTAGCAGTAAAACCTTGAAATCAGCCCTTGCCTTAACAGGAAGCCAGTGTAGGGAGGCTAACACTGGAGTAATATGATCAAATTTTTTGGTTCTAGTCAGGATTCTAGCAGCCGTATTTAGCACTAACTGAAGTTTATTTAGTGCTTTATCCGGGTAGCCGGAAAGTAGAGCATTGCAGTAGTCCAGCCTAGAAGTAACAAAAGCATGGATTAATTTTTCTGCGTCATTTTTGGACAGAAAATTTCTGATTTTTGCAATGTTACGTAGATGGAAAAAAGCTGTCCTTGAAACAGTCTTGATATGTTCTTCAAAAGAGAGATCAGGGTCAAGAGTAACGCCGAGGTCCTTCACAGTTTTATTTGAGACGACTGTACAACCATCCAGATTAATTGTCAGATTCAACAGAAGATCTCTTTGTTTCTTGGGACCTAGAACAAGCATCTCTGTTTTGTCCGAGTTTAAAAGTAGAAAGTTTGCAGCCATCCACTTCTTTATGTCTGAAACACAGGCTTCTAGCGAGGGCAATTTTGGGGCTTCACCATGTTTCATTGAAATGTACAGCTGTGTGTCGTCTGCATAGCAGTGAAATTTAACATTATGTTTTCGAATGACATCCCCAAGAGGTAAAATATATAGTGAAAACAATAGTGGTCCTAAAACGGAACCTTGAGGAACACCGAAATTTACAATTGAAATGTTGAGGCTTTATTCATTTGGCCTTTGGGAAGAATCGTGTACAGTTGCATACACAACACAAACATGTGTGGATGAACAGAAGGCAGCGTCGTTAAGATTAAGGTTAAGCTTAATGTATTCCCCATAGGAAATTGTCCTGATAGTCGTTGAGGGGCGGGTATGTATCAAGCATCTCAGAGTAGGAGTGCTGATCCAGGATCAACTTCCCCTTGTCCAGCTTCATCGTGATCTAAAATGGCAAAACTGATCTTAAATCAGCACTTCTACTCTGAGACGCTTAATACATGTTCTCTGTCATATACTTCTAACAGATCCCTGGCCTAGACACCACATCTGTGTGTGTTTGCGTGTTAGATTTTTCTTTACACCAGTCAACATAATGACTCAACGTCTGGGCTTAAATGTTATTTAGTTTGAATGAACGCAGCTCGCTTCATTTAGCCCGAATGAGCTCATGATGAAATCAATCTTCAAATGAGGTGAAGCTTGCAAAGGAACACTTGCATTGGATCTCCATCAATCTAACTCCCAATCTAAAATCTTAAGAAAATGTTTAACGTGGGCGCTCTTATCCGTATCTAAGATTATGCTCTGTTGCTCTGTATATAGACTCATTCACTCCTAACGAATAACACTGTGTGATGAGTGTGTGGTTGTATAACTACCTCCGCCACTTATTCTCTGCTCTCGGTCCCTGAAGAACTAACCTGGATTATTTTAGGCTGGTTCAACCTTACTCTGTTTTTCATTCAGCTTACTGCTGGCATGGCGGTCAGTGACACAGGAGGGAGATTTATAGAAAGAACTCATTTCACACCCCTCACCAGGATATGGCCCCTTTTCCATGGCTGAGAATTGTCTTTGAAATTCTTTGTGTCTCCGTTAACTAGAGATATTGAAAGATGGGAGGAATCATCGGTGCCTTTTCCTCATTGTGAATAGCAAATGAAAGCTCACAAGAATAGAGATTTCATCGTTTTTGAATTCGAGATGTTTTGTATCCAGGTGTCTGTTTCTGGTGAGCACTTAACAAAGAAAACGAACATCGCCTTTTACGCCAGACACTGAGAATCATAAGGTGCAGTGGTTAAGTGCTTCATGCGCTCCCCCAAGTCAACCTGTTTCTAGTAGCCCTTTCTTGCAATCAAATGACCTAGTGGCCTCAAGGGTGGAATTTTATTAATATTTTTCATAATTTCATGATTAATCAACATAATCTTTTTAGAACGTGGAAAATTCGGTGTTTCTATGTCAAACAGTTTTGTTATATTTCAGTCTTCTGTGATGTATATGAATTGTAATATTAGGATGCAAACTCAAAATGTAATACATTTCAACTCTCAATCTGACATGGTACAGGTGTCTATAGGTGCTAAATATCCTAGTTCCATCCCGGGCTCTGTCGCGACCGGGAGACCCATGAGGCGGCGCACAATTGGCTCAGCGTCGTCTGGGTTAGGGGAGGGTTTGTCCTTGTGCCGTCGCGCTCTAGCAACTCTTGTGGCGGACCGTGCGCATGCACGCTGAGTCCGTACGGGAGTTGCAGCGATGGGACAAGACTGTAACTACAAATGGGTAGAAAACGGGGTAAAAAAGTACAAAAAAATAAATAAATGTTTTGCAATCAACTAGGAATCCCTTGGCGATCGACAAGTCAATCGCGATCGACCGTTTGGTGACCACTGTCCTAAAGCATCAGTGCTCACAGTTAAATTGCTTTACCGGTTGTAGGATTCTGTCTGTCACAATGGGGAAAGGATGGAATGTCTGGATTGAGAATTCTTTACATTTAGCAGAAAAGCCTCTTATAAAACATCACAATGAGGTGCAGAGCGTATGATTTGCCTGTTGGGGGGAGGGGGGGGGGGGGATGGAGACCCCAAGCGCCGTGAAAATCATTGACAACTGCGTGGCATTTTTAAGGCATTGTTAAATAAATAGGAACTATTTGGTTGTAATACCATCATGCTTTGAAGAGTATGGTCAGAACTACAGATTTTTGATTATTCCATGCAAAGCGATTGTGCATATTTAGCTCTAGGTCTCTCATCAGCGTAATACAGCAAGTAACTGCATGCTTTTCATGATCAGTAAACATCAATAATTGGTCATGTAATTTCAAATACGTGAGGGTAGTCTCACGATATCTCTAAGTATTGGCCCCCATTAATTGAATATTTGAGTGATATAAAATAAAAGTGAACCATACCTGACAAGTATGAGTGGTTTTAGTTAATTTCCCATCCTTTGTGGGGGTCTGCCTGTCAAGCAGCAGAAGGGCGCATTAGCCAATGTACTGTTAGGTGGTAATGTTTACTTTGCAAGCTACCGGTAGAAACTTTGTACAGTTGGCTAAACATAATGTGGTAAGTAGACCTAATGTATTCCAACCAACGTACCTACCTAGCGAAGTTAGCTAACACTATCCCCTTTTCAACATTGTGAGTGTTTAATCCCAATTGCTGCTGACAGACATGATAGCCTACATTGATTGATGGACCATGTCAAATTGGCTAGCTATCTAATAACAGATCACATCCATATGGCTAGTTAACAAGCTAACTTTCAGGAGATAAAGTAGATGGCTATATTTGCTTGCCATCCATAGTGGTGATGACACTAGTCTGACTGACAACTTTACCAGGACAAGGACTTTCCAATGTCAAGCTCTTTCCAAAAGCCTAACCTCTGATGAACCAAGCTAAATGACACGTTAGTTGCTTAGCTAGCTAGCTAGCTACATGCCAAATGGATAGGCTACCCTCACGTATCTGAAACTACATGATCGATTGATGTTTACTGATCATGAAAAGCATGCAGTTACTTGATAGAGCTAAATGTGGAATAATCGTAAATGTGTAGTTCTGACAATGCTCTTGAAGAGGTGATGATATTAAAACTAAATAGTTATAACATTTACTAAACCAATCCCATGAAAACGGCACGTAGTTGTCAATGGTTTTAGCAGAGCTGGGGGTCTCCTTGCACCCCAGCAGCCAAATCGAATGCTCTGCACCGTATTGTGACGTTTTAGTGATAACGACCTATATCTGTCAATCAACATTCCACCTTATTTTCAAAGGCCTCACACACATTCAAAACAACTCTATGTATGAGTCCCAAATGCACATTATTCTTTATATAGTGCATTAATTTGGGTCAAAAGTAGTGCACTGCATAGGGAATAGGGTGCCATTTGAGACGCAAACTATGGCTTTACAATACAGAGCTACAGAGATTCTTTCTATATTTAGCCTTTTCTTTTCCAATTTAATTAAAATTGATTAGTTATTGTTGTATGTTTAACATAATTCAATTTTCAATTTGATTGATTGAGATTAATTTCTACTGATTACGGTTAGCCCCCTGTTGGGCTTTACCAATGCTCTTGGCATGTAATGTGGTCATGTATGTGGACACATATATTGATTTGTTGCCAGCTGAAAGCTCCTGTAGCCTTGATCAGTGTTTGAACAAACCATCGGGGTCTGAGCTCAAACACCTCATGTTGTTGTGGCCCTTGCCCCTGTCATTTTGAGACATGTTACCTATTTGTCCTGAAAAATGTTGTATTATAAATGTCTCAAATCAACTATTATTTGTCACATGCTTCGTAAACAACATGTGTAGACTAACAGTGAAAGGCTTACCTATGGGTCCTTCCCAATAATGCAGAGAGAAAGAAATTAGAGAGATACTAGAAAAGTAAAACATGTAATAATAAATACACAATGGGTAATGATCAAATCAAATCCAGCTTTATTTATACAGCACATTTCAGACATGGAATGCAACACAATGTGTGTTACAGGCAAAAAAACGAATGAAAACAATGAAAATAAAACTGAAATATTTACTACACAACAAACATAAGAGGATCAAAAACAAAAGAATAACAATAAAAATTGAACGACTAAAAAGCACCCTAAGGAAAAGCAAAGCTAAAAAGATATTCCAGAGGCTGTGGGCATAACTAAAGGCTGCATCTCCATGCCTCTTGGTCTTAAGCTTTGGGATTGTTAAAAGGCCAGTGCCGGAGGACCTGAGGGACCTGACATGTATTGGGGAACACAATCGTGGATTCATTTAAAAACCAAAAGAAGAATCTTAAAATGTATTCTAAAACTCACAGGCAGCCGGTGCCGAGACCTTAAAACCGGTGTAATATGTACTCTCCGTCTGGTCTTGGTCAGTACCCGACCAAGACCAAATAACAGCTATGATTTTTACCTGGTGTTTTATCTTTATTGCACGTCATTTAAAACGTGGCTATATACACGGGGTACCAGTACCGAGTTGATGTGCAGAATTACGAGGTAATTGAGGTACATTTATACAGTACATATAACTAGGAATAAAGTGACAGATAATAAACAGTAGCAGCAGCATATGTGATGAGACAAAAATCTTAGTACGAAAAAGGGTCAGTGCAGATAGTCTTAAGGCTTGGGGGTAGAAGCTCTTCAGGCTCCTGTTGGTTCCAGACTTGGTGCATCGGTACCGCTTGCCGTGCGTTTGCAGAGCAGTCTATGACTTGGCTGGCTGTAGTCTTTGACCATTTTTAGGGCCTTCCTCTGACACCGCCTGGTATAGGAGTCCTGGATGGCAGGGAACTCAGCCCCAGTAATGTACTAGACTGTACACACTACCCTCTGTATTGCCTTGCAGTCGGATGCCAAGAAGTTGCCACACCAAGCACAATGCAGACAGTTAATATGCTCTCAATGGTGCAGATGTACAACTTTTTGAGGATCTGAGGTCCCGTGCCAAGTATTTTGAGCCTCCTGAGGGGGAAGAGGCGCTGTCGTGCCCTCTTCACGACTGTCTTGGTGTGTGTGGAACATGATAGATCCTTAGTGATGTGGACACCGAGGAACTTGAAGCTCTCGACTCGCGCCACTAGAGTCCCATCAATATGAAGGGGGGTGTGCTCTGCCCTCGATTTCCTATAGTCCACGATCAGCTCCTTTGTCTTGCTGACGTTGAGGGAGATGTTGTTGTTCTGGTACCACACTGCCAGGTTTCTGACCTCTATAGGCTGACCTCTACAACCCTATAGGCTGTCTCATCGTCATCGGAGATCAAGCCTACCACCGTCATCACATCGGCAAACTTTATGATGGTGTTGAAGTTGTGTGGCCATGCAGTCGTGAGTGAACAGGGAGTAAAGGAGGGTACTAAGTATGCACCCCTGAAGGGCCCCCATGTTGAGGGTCAGCATGGCGGATGCATTTTTGCCTACCCTCATCACCTGGGGGCGCCCTGTCAGGAAGTCCAGGGTCCAGTTGCAGAGGGAGGTGTTCAGTCCCAGGGTCTTTAGCTTAGTGATGAGCTTGGAGGGCAGTATGGTGTTGAACACTGAGCTATAGTCAATGAACAGCATTCTCAAATAGGTGTTCCTCTTGTCCAGGTGGGAAAGGGCAGTGTGGAGTGCAATAAGTATTGCGTAATCTGTGGATCTGTTGAGGCAGTTTGTGAATTGGAGTGGGTCCAGGGTGTCTGGGATGATGGTGTTGATATGAGCCATGACTAGCCTTTCAAAGCATTTGATGGCTACTTATGCAAGTGCTACAGGGCTATAGTCATTTAGATAGGTTACCTAGGCGTTCTTGGGCACAGGGACTATGGTGATCTGCTTGAAACATGTAGGTATTACAGACTGTGTCAGGGAGATGTTGAGCTGGTGGCATATCAGGATTTTTTTATAAGCGTCCGGATTAGTGTCCCGCTCCTTTAAAGCAGCAGCTCTAGCCTAGCTCAGTGCGGATGTTGCCTGTAATCCATGGCTTCTGGTTGGGATATTACGTATGGTCCCTGTGGGGATGATGTCGTCGATGCACTTATTAATGAAGCCGGTGACTGATGTGGTAAACTCCTCAATGCCATTGGATGAATCCCGGAACATATTCCAGTCCGCTCAAGCGAAACGGTCCTGTAGCTTAGCATCCGCTTTATCGGACCACTTCCGTATTGAGCGCGTCACTGGTACTTCCTGTTTCAGAAGATGCTTGTAAGCAGGAATCAGGAGGATAGAGTTATGGTCAGATTTGCCAAATGCAGGGCAAGGTAGAGCTTTGTATGCGTCTCTGTGTGTGGAGTAAAGGTGATCTAGAGTTTTTCTCATCTCTAATTGCACACGTGACATGCTGGTAGAACTTAACTAAGACGGTTTATAATTATCCTGCATAAAAATCTCTGGCCACTAGGAGCGCCTCCTCTGGATGTGTATTTTCCTGTTTGCTTATGGCCCTATACAGCTCGTTGACTGCGGTCTTAGTGCCAGCATAATTTTGTGGTGGTAAATAGACAGATACGAAAAATATAGTTGAAAACTCTCTTGGAAAATCGTATGGTCTACAGCTTATCATGAGGTATTCTAACTCAGGCGAGTTGTCACGACTTCCACCGAAGGTGATTCCTCTCCTTGTTTGGGTGGTGCTCGGCGGTCGGCATCGCCGGCTAACTAGCCATCACCGATCCATTTTTCCTTTTCTGTTGGTTTTGTCTTTGATTCATTCACACCTGGTTTTTATTTGCTTTAATTTCTGTGTGTATATTTACCCCTGTTTCCCCGCTTAGGTTTGTGTGGGGTTATTTTCATGTTGCTCGTGGAGGTTTTTTCCTCAGTTTATTCACGTGTGTACCGTGTATTAAGTATAGTAGGAGCGTTGTTTTCCTCCTTCCGTGAATAACTGTGTGTTCCATTGTCTCGGGCGTTTATGGACCTTGTACCTGTACCGTTTTGGGACTTGCCTATTAAAGGCGCTACATTGACATCTCTGCTCTCCTGCGCTTGACTCCTTAGCTATCTTCAGTACGATATCGCAACACGAGTAGAACCTCGAAACTTCCTTTATATTAGAGATCTTGCACCGGCTGTTGTTAACAAAGAGACACACACCTCCTCCCTTGACTTTACCCGATGCTGCCATTCTGTCTTACCGAGGCATAGAAAAAACAGCTAGTATATTATCCATGTCCTTGTTCAACAGACTCCATGAAACATAGCATATTACAGTTCTTCAGGTCCCGTTGATAGGATAGTCTCGAATAGAGCCTGTCCAGTTTGTTCTCCGGTGATTGTATGTTCGGCAATAAAATGGAGGGTAAAGGAGCTTTATGTACTCGCCGACTTAGTTTTTTCGCCAGGGTTCCCGCAAGTCGGCTTCTCTTACACTCTCTTGCCTTTTTCTTTTCTGTGCCTCGACGATTAGTGCCTGTCTATTTACCACCACAAACTGGACAGGCTCTATTCGAGACTATCCTATCAACGGGTGAGCAGTATGCATAGCTGCGGGAAGTAGGGGTGCTGAGGTTTGCTGCAGCCCCTCCTGAAAAATCGGAATAAAAATAAATACAAAATATTAGTGATCGCTGTTCTGATGTCCAGAAGCTCTTTTTGGTCATAGGAAATGATGCTGGAAACATTATGTACAAAAAAAGTTACGATCAGCGCAAAAAACCCCCCCACAAAATAGAAGAATTGATCAGGAGCCCATAAAATGATGCTATGCAATGCAGCGCCTTTATAGACTCTGCAGTTCTGCGTGTTGTCTTTTGTTTGTTTAACTCTCCATGTGGCCAACAAAGATGTTCTGTTCGTTCATGCGTAAAATTAAAATACATGGGAAAGTCAGCATGTTATCAACTTAGTTCTATCCATGACTTAGTCTCCATAATGCTTTTTTTTCCTTCATTTGTTTCTTTCATTAGGGAAATCTCATTGAGACCTAGTTCTCGATCACAAGTGAGCACAGAGCAATACACACACAACAAAAAATACACACATTAAATACAAAATACACACATTAAGGAAGAGCCAATCTTTCATTAGGGAAATCTCATTGAAAGCATGTGCAGTCCTCCTGGCAAAGTTTGATGTGGTTCATCGCATTCACTGTAAAGTGGCTAAGCAACAAATAATCTCTGCATTTTGTAATGCTGTATCGGCCTGGGGAGACTTGATTTAGCATCTCTGGATTAGATGCCGTCCCCACCCCATCATAATTCTCAATTAGCTGTTATTAGCTGTTTACAAGACAAGGATAATTGCTGAACATAGCACAGACTTTCCTGTATAACACAGACTTTTCCTGTTTGAAGGATTTTCCAGGAATCTTCCAATATTCCTACCGGGATTTCTGGAAAACCTGGCAACCCTACCTGCAATCACATTAAGACCTTCATTTATCAGTCAGGTTCAAGGGAGGAGCGAATACCCACAGGCGCTCGGTCCTCCATGAAATGAGTTTGATACATTTAAACTGGAACAACCATTTCAGTAACGGGTGCAACAAAATCTAACTAAATGATTGAATTAGTTTAAAAAGCATAAGGTTTAATCAATCAATCACTCAATGTACATGCAAAAACACAGATATGAAAAACTATTTATCAACCTGCAGTAGAGCATGCTGGGAAAAAAAGTTAATTGTTATCATAACTTTAAAAAGTCAGTACCACAAACATTTTAAGTAATAATTACTTTTACTTGATTTTCAGTTCGACTTAATATAAGTATTTGAGTTAAAAATGCCTTGGGGTTTACTGTGTGTGTGTGTGTGTGTGTGTGTGTGTGTGTGTGTGTGTGTGTGTGTGTGTGTGTGTGTGTGTGTGTGTGTGTGTGTGTGTGTGTGTATCTACAGTGAGGGAAAAAAGTATTTGATCCCCTGCTGATTTTGTATGTTTGCCCACTGACAAATAAATAATCAGTCTATAATTTTAATGGTAGGTTTATTTGAACAGTGAGAAACAGAATAACAACAAAAAAATCCAGAAAAACGCATGTCAAAAATGTTATAAAATGATTTGCATTTTAATGAAGGAAATAAGTATTTGACCCCTCTGCAAAACCCTTGTTGGCAATCACAGAGGTCAGACGTCTCTTGTAGTTGGCCACCAGGTTTGCACACATCTCAGGAGGGATTTTGTCCCACTCCTCTTTGCAGACCTTCTCCAAGTCATTAAGGTTTCGAGGCTGACGTTTGGCAACTCGAACCTACAGCTCCCTCCATAGATTTTCTATGGGATTAAGGTCTGGAGACTGGCTAGGCCACTCCAGGACCTTAATGTGCTTCTTCTTGAGCCACTCCTTTGTTGCCTTGGCCATATGTTTTGGGTCATTGTCATGCTGGAATACCCATCCACGACCCATTTTCAATGTCCTGGCTGAGGGAAGGAGGTTCTGACCCAAGATTTGGCCCCGTCCATTGTCCCTTTGATGCGGTGAAGTTGTCCTGTCCCCTTAGCAGAAAAACACCCCCAAAGTAATAATCTCCATGTTTGACGGTGTGGATGGTGTTCTTGGGGTCATAGGCAGCATTCCTCCTCCTCCAAACACGGCGAGTTGAGTTGATGCCGAAGAGCTCCATTTTGGTCTCATCTGACCACAACACTTTAACCCAGTTGTCCTCTGAATCATTCAGATGTTCATTGGCAAACTTCAGACTGGCATGTATATGTGCTTTCTTGAGCACGGGGACCTTGCGGGCGCTGCAGGATTTCAGTCCTTCACGGCGTAGTGTGTTGCCAATTGTTTTCTTGATGACTATGGTCCCAGCTGCCTTGAGATCATTGACAAGATCCTCCCATGTAGTTCTGGGCTGATTCCTCACTGTTCTCATGATCATTGCAACTCCACGAGGTAAGATCTTGCATGGAGCCCCAGGCCGAGGGACATTGACAGTTCTTTTGTGTTTCTTCCATTTGCGAATAATCACACCAACTGTTGTCACCTTCTCACCAAGCTGCTTGGCGATGGTCTTGTAGCCCATTCCAGCCTTGTGTAGGTCTACAATCTTGTCCCTGACATCCTTGGAGAGCTCTTTGGTCTTGGCCATGGTGGAGAGTTTGGAATCTGATTGATTGCTTCTGTGGACAGGTGTCTTTTATACAGGTAACAAACTGAGATTAGGAGCACTCCCTTTAAGAGTGTGCTCCTAATCTCTGCTCGTTACCTGTTTAAAAGACACCTGGGAGCCAGAAATCTTTCTGATTGAGAGGGGGTCAAATACTTATTTCCCTCATTAAAATGCAAATCAATTTATAACATTTTTAACATGCGTTTGTCTGGATTTTTTTGTTGTTATTCTGTCTCTCACTGTTCAAAGAAACCTACCATTAAAATTATAGACTGATCATTTCTTTGTCAGTGGGCAAACGTACAAAATCAGCAGGGGATCAAATACTTTTTTCCCTCACTGTATGTGCATGTGTATACTGTGTGTGTGTGTGTATGTGTGTGTGCATCTGATGTGTGTCTGTGCAGGATTATGTGTGTTGTCTGCTGGGAATGTCCTGTCAACTGTGGAGGAAACAACACATTAACTGTGGCAGTTGTCATGGAAACTGTTGAAGGAGCACAAAATAGCAAAATAGCATGTCGCTTGTTATGTCACTGTCGTCTGTTCATCTATTATGTCATCTCTACTACATTGTTATAAACTCATTTTGTAAAACTGTCTGTTTACACTGAAATAATAGCTTCTCATAATCATGATAACCATAGTCATGATTCTCAACATATATCAAATTTGTCTTATCTTGAGCATTCTTCGTTTCCCCCTTTCCTCATCTCACTTATATTTTTTATCCTTCTTTCCTGTTGTCATTCAGACATACAGTAGGTTACCTATCTGTAGTGCTCTGTATAACTACATGGAAACGTGACGTTATTCTGTCAGCTTGTATATGCGGAGTGCGAAAATAAAATGCACTGTATTTACGTGTTGTTTATGTTCATTTTCCCTTCGAAAGGCTTTCTCCCGCAGAGAGCCGTCATTACATGGGTCACAGGCTACAGAAGCAACGCAGGGAAACACTGCCTTTTCATTTCAAAGAAGATTCAAATTAGTAGCTGAGGCTGACGGTATTATTATCGTTGTAATTATCAGACACTCAACGTTCAGCACAGGCCTGTAATTAAAAAGTTATCAAATGAGCTGCAGCTGAAAGATGGTGACTATTGGTGTGTAGTAATGCATAGGATAAACCTAGTCAATTCATTTTATTAATGCAAAGAAGCAAAACTAAGATTAGTTAAGCTCTCATGATAGGTTGAGTGATGACAGCGCACCTGCTTCTGAACATAGAAAATAAACGGATAAATGGCATGTGTAAATAAACAAATGTTAAATAAATAAATGCACATGTAAATATAAACAGATTTGAACAGGCATGTTAGTGTAGGGTGTCAGTCAAGCCATGGTGTCATTAATTGCCACTGCCGGCAAAGCACAGTAAATGAGCACTGACTGTAGATCAGGTTGTCCTGTGGTGCAGCACGAAGTTCACATCATTAGTCTCTCTCTTTCACTCACACGCACATACATAGATGATGAGTCATGATGCTTTCAACTTTGAGTTCGGCTTCGACTGGAGTTTGATGTATTTTGGGATTTTGAAGAAGACGAGACACATGGATATTCTTTCTCTCCCTGACTGTGAAACGACGGCGTGTGGCCGGGTCATTTATATTCCTCACACGGTATCCTGACCCCCAGTCTCTCAGCCGTCCCAGCGTGCTCCTCCAGTCCAGATAACCATTGAATTAATGACCAGGTAGGAGCTCCGCCGTGGGTTGCCTAGGAACCTGCGTTTGGCGAAGCAAGCGGCCTGCTGATAGGGAGATAACAGGGTCCCTGATAACGTCTCGGCTCCAATGATGGCCTGGTGCTTATCGCATTGCTGTCAAAAAAAGTGTCAGCGACTAGCTTCCCAAATAGGAACTCCAAGCTTACAAGAAACTGCAGGGAACACACAACTTCAGCTTTTATACGAAGGTTGTAAAAGATTGTTTCACCCTCAAGAGTAGCAATCCTAAAGCGCTGTACTGTTGTCATTGCTTTGACAAGTTAGTTAACCCTTTCCCAGAACTCCATTATCCTCATATGTCTGTCACTGCAGTACATGATCTGTTTGATGACAGTGTGTGTATAACTGTATGTGTGTTCTCTTCTAGACGGAGTGTTTGGAAGGTGTCTGGAGTTACCCGGTGCGGACCTGTACACCTACGATGCGTCAGCCTCTGCTCTACAGCGCCTCAAGACTCTCCTACAGAAATTGGCCCACAAAGGTGCTTTCTGTTTGTCTGCCTGCGTGCCTGCTTGTCTTTCTGTCTGTCTCTGTGTCGTCTGTAAAGATGTGTGTGTGTGTGTCTGTTTGGTCTGTTCGTCCTTCCAGACATTATAATACAGGATTTCAGCTCTCATTATGTGAAAGCAAGCCCAACGTTCAAGCTGCAAATGTGGCAAAGAGGTAAAGTACAGGTAATATACCACACACAGGCCATTGTTGTGCCCTGATCATATAACGGCACCAGGAATCTAATTGGCTTGTATGATTGCAGGACATTTGGTGCTAATTACGTGGATGAGTGACGGTGCTGCATGCGGCGTAATTGCATTAGACGGCCTCTCCTGCTCCATTAATGGGAGCACGGCAGCTAATGTGCTTGTTAAACAGGGTAGATACAGGCGAACAGGACACAAAACAGGCCCAGGGATGTCCTCAAACAAGAGGAGAGAGAACACAGTTGAAACATATGGCCGGTGTCCTGGAAAAAAAGTGGATCTCCATTTTATTGATTTGGATCGCCATGATCTTGGCATTATTTAGTTCTCTAGATATTACTTTGGTGTACAGTATGTCTCCCTCTTTTCTATGTCTCTGTCAATCTGTTTTCCAGATGACGCTACTCCATGTGTGGGTTGTACAGACGTATGGGTTGATCTCTCTCTCACACTCACTTTCCTTCTCTCTCTCTCTCTCTCTCTCTCTCTCTCTCTCACTCCCTCTCTCTCTCTCTCTCTCTCTCTAATGTTCTTCCGCTGTCTGTCACGGCTGGCACATGAAAGTGACCAATAGTTTGGTGCCTCCAGCCAGGACCAGAGAAGCCTTTTAATTGACACAGTGTATTAGCACAAATGGATTCACTAGGCTAGTCAGCTCACTCTCTCTAGCGGAAGTGTATCCAATGGAACTAAATAAAGGAAGGTGTTAGACAGTTGATTGTTTGGCTCAGGTTAGTTTCAACATTAGGTTTTACCGAAATAAATATATGCTTTCATTCATGAATGTTTTAAATTAATCAAATTAAAACGATGTATGTAATATCCACTAGCGGTTCTGGGGGGGGGGGGGGGGGGGGGGGCAGTGCCCCTGTGACAACAATTTTGGACCCCCTTGTGGCCCCCCTAAATGTGGAGTATGAAATGATTTTTACATAACTAATTTTTGCTATCGTTCTTTTTTTACATCTGTTATTAGACAGTGGCAACGATGATGATTATGAACATGGTCTTTTGCCTGCAATGCAGTGAAGAAAACGATATGACAACAATAACGTCTAATGTAACGGGCCCCTCTAACATTACAACTGGCCCCAGCTTGGCCCCCCCCCCCCCCCCCAGTTGAAATGGTCTAGAACCGCCACTGGTAATTTCATGTCTCATTCACATTTATGCAACATTTATAACATCCAATATCATTATCCTCAGTTGAAATCTGGCTACAAGACTATCACAAGCATCTGCAACTATAGGCTGTCGCAGCAGAGGGCAGCAAATACCTTCAGCACTAACCTCTCCCTGCTAATTGGCTTTACAGGCCACTCTAAGCGTAATCTTTTATAACAGGCGTAAACAACTGTAGAAAACCATTTTTTTTTAAAGCATTGAAAAAGCGCGCATCCATAGGAAATTACAAACGCCGTAATGAATATTAGGCAATATTAGGCACAGTGTGAGACCACAGCATTTATTGTAATAACTTCTCTGAAATAAACAGATGAGACTGAGGAGGATGAGAGGGAGGACGAGAGTTGGTGCGTCCGTTTGTTCGAGCTATTTCTCCAGGTGTTAATATCTCTGAAATGTCTGTCGCTGGGAGACGTTTGTCTGTGTCTGACTGACGTTGTGTTCAAATGCAGACGGAAAGACAGGAGACATGACGTCACCCCTCCATCACACACTTTCGATGGCGCTGCACAGTCTTGGGCTCCAGTTCAACCCGGCTCAGATTTGCTTGCGACCCTGTCTCTTAGAACCATGTCTAAAGACTGAGTGGCGCTATCTTCAGACGAGTCAGTCTACGCTTCATTGTGTTTTGGATCTTATCGGCTTTAGCATTGCTCCTTATTGAGGTGTCTGTCATCTTTGAGATGTTTAGTTCAGCTCCCCTGTTGAAGAGCAGACAGGGTGATTGAGACTATTGTACTGAAACCTAAATGGAGTAGAAGAAAAGACGAGGGGGGGGGGGGGGGGACTTCAACGGCATCGATTTGCAATAAACTTTATTTTGCATCGGAGTCACCGTAGACGAAATCATGCAGTCTAATCTCTGCACACAACATCCAATGTCATTAGATCAATAGAAATTGACCCGGCACAAAAAGGGTTTATTTTGTCTTCGTGTTCCTTGCTTTGTTTGGCGGTATCCCTACTTGGAAGGAGCATTGTCGGCTATTACATTTTCCACATGCCGCCTTGGAGTGCAAGACACTGTCATCCACTGCAAATTACTTTTATATTAGACTGCATCGATGGCTCTATGTGCCGAGGCGACTTTGGGATTCACAACGTGCAAACACAGTGTGTCCATACTTCATATAGCGAAGCTGCAAAGCATTCAAGGCGTCTGGTTCAAGGTCTCTCTCTCTGTGTGTGTGTGTGTGTGTGTGTGTGTGTGCGTGCGTGTTCTACAGACAACCTGATCTACAGACAACCTGATCTGTAACTAGAAGCTTTGCTAAGCAAGGCTAAGTGATAGGTGAAATCCATAGTGACGACAAAATTGACTACAAACACTTAAAGTCAAATTTGAAGTGTGTGAGAGGAGGAGAAGCATATATTCCTTTAGAGCCAGGGAGCGTTACCACTTAACCACAGGCTCTGACTATCTGTAATAACGACAAGGGTCCCTGCTCTCTACAGTTGGTTGATCCTTCAGCATCACCTTGATCCATGTGCAAGGCAGAGTGAATTTTCACTTCTTCTCAAGACAAGCAAAGTAAGATAATGCATTGTGACATTTGCATCAGTGGTATGATCACCTAGCCAGTCAGGGAGATGCAATGACCACAAACAGACAGTGTTTAACTTCAGCACCACTGATCTTCCTCCTCTCCAGAGGTTCTATGTACTTAGGGTATATGTGTGTCTTTGTGTTGAGGTGTATCTTCCACAACAGCAAAACATACAACCAGACCTGGGTTCAAATACCATTTGAACTCTTTCAAATACTTTTATAATTCAAATTTAGCCTGCCTGTAGTTCCGGATGGGTGGGTTTCGCAGTTTTGTGCCTATACTATAGGTCCCATTGCGCCAGGCAAGCTCAACTAAACCCAACGAAAGTATTTGAAATGACTTCAAATATAATTTGAACCCAGGTTTGCATACAATATGTAATTTCTCACCCACACTCTGTTACACATACATTACATACAGTTTACTGTCAAAGATGTGTACATATACACAGACTCACAAATGTCGGCTACATAACCTATTTTATAGCTAAGCTAATAGTCCCAGCTGTATTTTGTGTTGAAGATTTTAGATCTGGTAGTACTTTTGGAACATAGGTCTTACTTATTTTATGGTATGTGAAAGTGGGAATATTAGGTATAAAATGAGAGCAACTCTTGAGTCAGAACATGTACTGGTTGGACTGTTCTCAGTCCACAGTTGATTTGAGCACACCTTCTGGGTTTCTATAAATAGGAATGCCAACTGCTGCAACAGTGCTCTGATGAATGCTATTGGGTGATTCTCATCAAACCAGTTTTAAACACGTCTGGTAGCTGATTTTGTTACAAAACTTGCAATCATCATTCTCAAGACGTAAGATTTAAAGTTTTTGGCAAAGTGTCTTATTTTCAATCAGTTACATTTTCGCCAGATTTAAATCCTCAGGTCATTTTATACAATCTTACTTTAGAAAAACCTAAGTTATTTGAATAAAACACAAAATATGTTACTGTAGTTTGTCCAGAAATAATATAAATTGTATAGTAGTTAAAGTTTACATTAAACTATAATATGTATTACGTAAAAACAGTGTCTGTGGACGTTTCTAATTACCGGAATTCTTTTTCAAGTTCCTGTAAAAAGTACAGTTTTTAAATACAAAAGTACAGTTTTATTTCCCCATAATGTATCATCTCGATGAGTAGTCCTTAGGTGAGCACAAGTTAATTATAATTAAATTTATTCGCTTATATGCCTTCAGAATTAGGTTCTTATTCTCAAACACCCCCTTTACCCCACTTGACCTTCTCATTACCGAAACGGCTAAAAAGCTCAAATTGGGAAAAAGTCAGACAACCATTACCTTACCAAAATGGAGGCATAAATTGACTTTAGTGATGTTTTCAAATGCTTGCTGACTCCTATCATTTCCAGATTGATCTAAGGGCCTCTCAGTACCGAAACCCACATTTCTCATTGCCACGTAATTTTGGGGTAATTAGAATTTTCATTTCAGTAATGATAATAAGCTAATTCTAGTGTATAGTCACTGGGTATGCTGTGCTGGTAACATTATTTATTTACTAGGACTGCTCCTTGAACCTACTGTATAGATTTTTGGTAATACAGTACAACAGTTATTTGATTAAGTAGGGTTGTCAATAAATATGGGGTGCATAAACCCCATTTAACTTACTTTAACCTGTCACGCCCTGACCTGAGAGAGACGGTTTATTTCTCTATTTTGTTAGGTCAGGGTGTGGGGTGGGCAGTCTGTGTTATATTTCTATGTTGTTTTTTCCTTTGATTGGCTGAGTATGGTTCCTAATCAGAGGCAGCTTGTCTATCGTTGTCTCTGATTGGGAATCATACTTAGGCAGCCCTTTTTCCCTCCTTCAGTGTGGGATCTTGTTTTTGTACAGCTCAGTAAACCTGCAGAACGTGACGTTCGTTTTTCGTTGTTTATTATTTTGATTTAGTGTTCTGAGTTACAATAAAGAAATATGAGCACTTACCACGCTGCACCTTGGTCTACTCCTTTTGACGACCGTCACATAACCCAACATCTGCAGTTTGTGTTTCAGAGCAACCCCACCACTTAAAGGAGGATATCCTCCATGTTGACATGTGCACCTGTACTGAAACCCACATTTCTCATTACCACTATACTGTTGTTTGATATCCCAAGACAGTTGTTGGCCCATATGTGAGTTTCTTCAGATACTTTAGAGGCATATTGTGTTGTGCCATTTGCCCAAAGGATCCCATTGAATCCATAAATACATCTGCAATAACTTACAACCACAAATAGCCATGTCATAATACACCAATATTACCTGTAAATGATTTATTCCCCCAAAAAGTCCACTTCTGACTTTTGAAAATGCATGCATGTAATTACAGTACGTATACTTATACTGAAATTAGAGGTATTTTAGTCAACTGCATTAAGATCAGTGATTTTAGTATCTTGCAAAATCATTTGGGATTACTTAATCTATGATAGAGATCAGTACAGTTTTTGAATGGCAAACTATGCAACACTCATACCGAAACATGCAGTCTCATCTCCGAAACCTGCTCATCATTACTGTATGCACCAATATATAGGAAATGTTAGGAAAAATAAAATGTATACTTTAGCAATTTTGGCATAATCTGATAGTATTACGGTAATGATAAAAAGAGGTTATGTGTTACAGTAATGGGATATACTATGACCAAAAGTATGCAGACTCCTACTCGTCAAACATCTCATTCCATAATCATGGACATTAATATGGAGTTGGTCCCCCATTTGCTGCTATAACAGCCTCCACTCTTCTGGGAAGGATTTCCACTAGCTGTTGGAACATTGCTGCAGGGACTTGCTTCCATTCAGCCACAAGAGGATTAGTGAGTTCGTGCATTGATGTTGGGCGATTAGGCCTGGCTCGCAGTTGGCGTTCCAATTCATCCCAAAGGTGTTCGATGGGGTTGAGGTCAGGGCTCTGTGCAGCCCAGTCAAGTTCTTCAACACCGATCTCGACAAACCATTTCTGTATGGACTTCGCTTCGTGCACGGGGGCATTGTCAGGCTGAAACAGGAAAGGGCCTTCCCCAAACTGCTGACATAAAGTTGGAAGCACAGAATCATCTAGAATGTAATTGTATGATGTAGCGTTAAGATTTCCCTTCACTGGAACTAAGGGGCTTAGCCCAACCCATGAAAAACAGCCCCAGACCATTATTCCTCCTCCACCAAACTGTACAGTTGGAACTATGAATTGGGGCGTATTCGTCCGTCAGACTGCTAGATGATGAAGCGTGATTCATCACTCCAGAGAATGCGTTGCCACTGCTCCAGAGTCCAATGGCGGCGAGCTTTACACCACTCCAGCCGATGCTTGGCATAATGATTTTAGGCTTGTGTGCGGCTGCTAGGCCATGGAAACCCATTTCATGAAGCTCCAGACGAACAGTTCTCCCGACGTTGCATCCAGAAGCAGTTTGGAACTTGGTAGTGTTGCAAACGAGGAGAGACAATTCTTACACGCTTCAGCACTCGGTGGTCCCATTCTGTGAGCTTGTGTGGCCTACCACTTCGTGGCTGAGCCGTTGCTGCTTCAAGATGTTTCCACTTCACAAAAACAGCACTTACAGTTGACCGGGGCAGCTCTAGCAGGGCAGAAATTTGATGAACTGACTTGTTGGAAAGGTGGCATCCTATGACGGTGCCACGTTTCAAGTCACAGAGCTCTTCAGTAAAGCCAATATACTGCCAATGTTTGTTTATTTGAAATTGCATGCCTGTGTGTTCGATTTTACACCTGTCAGCAATGGATGTGGCTGAAATAGCTGAATCCACTAATTTGAAGGGGTGTCCACATACTTTTGTATATATAGTGTAAATTACGAAATACAATTTAATAATTGAATTTTAAATATTTGTATTTTCATTGTTATGTTTAATTCAGGCCTATTCATTAGGGGAGAATGTTAAAAAGTATTAGAAATGGATTTGTTTATGACTTTTTTGTTGTTTTTGCGGTAATAATAATTTTTGAGTTGGTAATTTTAGAAATTGTGGTAAAATGCATAATATCTGATCAAAAAACATGATAATAAATATGAAATAGATGAATACAGATTCTAATCTCAGTGATCCAAGAGGAAATTTCGATAAAAATGTCAGTTTCGTGAGAATGACCCTATTATTCCGCAGAATGTTTATGACTTTGTTTCCTCACAGATATTCCTACATTTATTTTTGGGGGACAGTTACAAACAGACAGTCATAGACAATTTCCTCAGCAGCTAGCTCTCTCTCTCTCTCTCTCTCTCTCTCTCTCTCTCTCTCTCTCTCTCTCTCTCTCTCTCTCAAAGCCTCCTCTCCCACCGCACAAATGGCTAGGTGCTAATTAACAGCTGCATTTAGCCACAGACAGTGTTCTGGTTTTAACAATGGGGCCATCTGGGATTCAAACAACAATGAATGAACTCCCACCTCTCTAGCGGTAGATATTTTATGGGTCCTTTATGGATTCAACTGGACCTGCCTCTCCCCCCATCTGTCCTGATGGCCCCATAATAACTACTACTGCACTAATGTATGGAACACTTAGGCTTGCTTCCCAAATGGCATCATATTCCCTATATACTACACTACAAATAGTAGATGGGAGGATGTGTTGTGATGGGGCTGACGGTTGGGTTACGTTCGATAACACCTACCCTATACGCTCCGTGGTCTATTCAGAGGTATCATGGGATACATCAGTGGCCAAGCTAATGAAGTCATATGTAGACACTTTTGGTGAAATATTCCTGTCCTGGCTGGCTGCTAGCCTATTGTTCTCCTCTGCACTGAGTGTACAAAACATTAGGAACACCTGATCTTTCCATGAAATAGACTGAGCAGGTGAAAGCTATGATCTCTTATTGATGTCACTTGTTAAATCCACTTCAATTAGTGCAGATGAAGGGGAGGAAACAGGTTAAAGAAGTATTTTTTAGCCTTGAGACAATTGAGACATGGATTGTGTGTATGAGATTCAGAGGGTGAACGGGCAAGACAAAATATTTAAGCGCCTTTGAAGGGGGTATGGTAGGAGGTGCCAGGCGCACAAGTTTGAGCACATTTTTACATTTTAGTCATTTAGCAGACGCGACTTACAGTTAGTGCATTCATCTTAAGATAGCTAGGTGGGACAACTACATATCACAGGCATAGAAAGTACATTATTCCTCAATACAGTAGCTATTAGCAGAGTCAGAGCTAGAAAGGGGGGGGGGGGGGGAACTGCAACACTGCTGGGTTTTTCACGCTCAACAGTTTCCCGTGTGTATCAAGAATGGTACACCAACCAAAGGACATCCAGACAGCTTTACACAACTGTGGGAGTCAACATTTGAGTCAACGTGGGCCAGTATCCTTGTGGAATGCTTTTGACACCTTGTAGGGTCCTTGCCCTGACGAATTGAGGCTGTTCTGTGGACAAAAGAGGGTGCAACTCAATATTAGGAAGGTGTTCCTACTGTTTTGTACACTCAGTGAGCATCATCAGAAAATGTCTCTCAAAAAGAGGACCTCTATGAGAGCTACATTTGTATCAGTCAATCAAATGTATTTCTAAAGCCCTTTTTCATCAGCAGATGTCACGAAGAGCCACACGGAAACCCAGCCTAAAACCACGAACAGCAAGCAATGTAGATGTAGAAGGGAGAGAGAATACCTGAAATAATTGTGAAATATAACACCCATACTTTCCAATAACAAGTCTTCTCATTAAAATAATTTGTCAATGCTTTTAGAATAACAGTAAAACTGCATTCCATGTCTGACCATCTTGGCTCATGCAGATGAATACTGCATTATTACATTATCGGTGGTATTTCTGTGTGCTTTTCTGCAGTGGAATGCAGACGTTCCTGTTGGCTCTTTGGGAATGAGGCCAGACATCCATGTTGTTTTGGGTCTCTTCTTGCCTGGGTAGCTCCATCTGGCCTTGGCAACGCAATGTTGTGCCCGTGCCCGGGAGCCTTGCATTCTGAGTATGTGTTGGCAATTAGTGGAGATGTTGGTGTGGCTTTGGCTGCGGCGTGACATTCTCGCAGGGCTTGTTGACTCGCTGGGAGGGCGCCATGCATTGCTTTGCTTTTTCCTCAGGTTCGCTGTCATCAGATTTCAAGACAGGCCACAGCCAGATAATTACACGCTACTGTGTACTCTGACTGCATGACCCTCCGTTTTGTTGCTGTCTCAATGTTTTCTCATAGAATTGTGTTTTATCTAAACAGTGTTTACTTTTATATTTATAACACAGAGGAATGATATGTGTTGGTATTCTGGGTCGTATAGACTAGACACCAAACGGAAGAAAACGGACAGAAACGGGGAGGGACTGCCTGTACTCGTCCAATAGAAGCTTGTTTTAATTTACAATTGCAAAGCGTTTTGCTACTGTGTACACTAATGAATATGACCATGGTTTAACATTGCTTTACTCGACTCCATCTCTAGGGTTGACATGGCAGGATGCCACCACCCAGCATGTGATCTCCAGAGAGCTGTCCAAGCTACGCAAGGTTCCCATCCGAAGGCCAGACCCCCCCTCTGCCTCCCTGACACGCTATGGTGGAGACAGGAAGCTGAAGACGGGGGAGGCGAAACTTAGCAGGAGCGTCCAGAAGTACCTTCAAGAGCTGGGTCTCCTTCCCCAGTCTGCTGGCACTACTCGCCAGGAGCTCCAGCGAGAGGGGCCCCTCAATCAGGTAAGGGCCCGATAGAGAAACCATTCCATGCGAGGGGAAGAGTTCCAAGCCACCTGCATTTGGTAGCTATAGGGGACCGTTGAGAGAGAGGCCTCATCCTTGGTTAACCAGGGCCTCCATGTTATTTTTTTCTTTCTGTCCTAATGCATGAGGAAGAAACCATATAGGCAGGGGGCAGCGACGTTGGCTCTGCTCTGCACTGCTTTTGTTTCCTTTT
This sequence comes from Salmo salar, assembly GCF_965601325.2. NCBI lineage: Eukaryota > Metazoa > Chordata > Actinopteri > Salmoniformes > Salmonidae > Salmo > Salmo salar. Next base: position 10,477,089 of record NC_138319.1, read on the forward strand.
TCTCCTGTCATCTATCCCGCTGAGCATGGATGATCCCCATTTAGAAAGGGGGTTCTATCACTCCTTTACTATCTATATCTCATCACCGTATTTAAGGCAGAACCCCGTGGGGTTGCATGAATAACGCCCCACATCCCAGCCAACCCCAGAGCTGCCCCGCTACTTCCTATTGCTGTTTTACCATAGCGATGATGGCATCCAGAGTTGAGGAGTTCAGGACCCTCCTTCGTGACGAGGCGGTGTTCTTTGTTGCATTGTGGGATAGTGGATGACAAACATGGTTAGCATGAATGGCTGAGGCCCATCCCGCTGGGTTAATGCCATTAGGGTCTCCCAATACACCCGAGCTGGGGAGAATCACATTATCTCTCTAATGCCATGGTAGGGACAGAACAAAACAAAGAAGGAAGATAGCATACACACTCATTATCACGGCCTAGTAGTCTAAGGCCTTATCCTTGTGTTTATTGTGTCAAAGTATCTACCCATAATATTGTTAATGCTTGTCATTGTCAAATGTCTTACTTTTCAATCAGTGGAGGCTGCTGAGGTTAGGGCGGCTCATAGTAATGGCTGGAATGGAAACCATATGTTTGATACAATTCCATTAACTCCTTCCCAACCGTTATTATGAGCCGTCCTCCCCTCAGCAGCCTCCACTGTTTTGAATCTACTGCTTTAATTTTGTGGTTTCTGGGTTGGATTATGAGAAGCTAGTGGTGCTCAGTTTGATGGGGAGATAAGCGTTTTTATCAAGTCTGTTGTGAAAATGTATAAAATGGTTGTTGAGTGACACTATCTCCTTCAGAATTTCTATATGCAATTTACAAGGGCAGTTGTCTTTGAAATAAATCTATTCATATCCTGTCCTGCGTGCCCAAGCCTAGGCTGCTTCTTTTTTATATCAGAAACCTGTCATAACACTGATGATCTCGCCATCCCTTCCCCCGATCACTGTATAACATTATATATAGACATTAGGTGTGGTGAGTCGTTCCACATCATTTCAGCAAGCCAGATTGTTCTGAAGTTGTTTCTGTAGTTACCCTTCTTAAAAACAGGGTTCCAACAGGGGTGTTTGTGGACTGATAGGGTTCTATCAAGAACCTTTTTGATCAGAAGATCCCTTTTTGGAAGACAAGGGTTCTTTCTAAGTCAAAGGATTCTGAATTATTTGTTTTACTGTAATATCTGGGGTTTTGCATGTACATTGATTGGTTGATACATTTTATGCTACACAAAGATAAATAACATACAGTTTTCTAAACTAACTGAGATGGTTGTTCTAGTTTAGATGATTGAGGTAGTCTCAGAGTTTAATCGTCCCTACCCTGGCAGTCATTCTGAATGCAGGTTGTGGGTGAGTAACAATTCCACTTGTTGGATATCCTAACTCTGGTTGGATTCCAATAAGAATTACACATCACTTTGCAAGCCAGAATAATGTAACTTGCAGGCCTGACGTGGCCAATAAACCAGGAGATTCCTGACACCACTGTGTTAGGGTATAACTAGGCCTTCAAAGAAAAGCCTTATGATATATGTAATGTAAGCCTGGTGGTTCTACCCGCTCATAGAGGGTTCTAGGAAGAACCCTCAAAAGATAATAGTAGTGATGGGAAACCGAGGCTCCCTGAAGGCTACGGCGCTTTCACCAAATTGCGCCCGAAAACGGTTCATCACTCGGAGCTTCATTATCTTTTCACAATGCACATTAGCTGGTCAGCAATAAATAGCAGCGTGTGATTATCAAAAATGATCAAAAATACATTTTTCTTCACTGTGGTAAGTCATTGGCTTTGTTAGTTAGCCTATAATCAGTTGGAATACCAGGTTTGCATCTTACTGTACATCATGCTTCCCTTTTTTGCCTTCAAGTTGACAATCTTTCAAAAACGGAAACTTTGGCATTTTGTAAGATGCTTCAGACAGAACCTTATACTATACTAAATAAAATAAATTGTTTGAAGAACAGTGCAGAAAGTGTGGTTTCGCATAAAATCATTTTCAAAATAATGTCTTCACAGGATTTGACCTCATACGCTCATGTCCCTGAATGTTCCATGGTTCCCTACTCTGCCTGCTAAGCTACCAGTCAGGTGAAAGTTTTTGTACAAAATCCTGACTATACTTGTAAGTACGGTGTGCAGTAGAGGTTGGCGTTTGGAATCGAAGAAAGCACTGGAACCACTGTGCAACACACGGTTTGAAAAAGCACGTGGTGAAACGAAGCTTCGGACGTCATTGATGACGTACTGCTGATAAAGTCATCGGAACACTGTTTTCGAAGTCGGCTGCTTAGTGATTCCGACGCATGCCTCGGAGCTCCGGTATCAAACGTAACATCACTAGATCAATCAAATGTATTTATAAAGCCCTTTTTACATCAGCAGATGTCACAGTGCTATACAGAAACCCAGCCTAAAACCCCAAACAGCAAGCAATGCAGATGTAGAAGCACGGTGGCTAGGAAAAACTCCATAGAAAGGCAGGAACCTAGGAAGAAACCTAGAGAGAACCAGGCTTTGAGGGGTGGCCAGTCCTCTTCTGGCTGTGCCGGGTTGAGATTATAACACTACATGGCCAAGATGTTCAAAGGTTCATAGATGACCAGCAGGGCAAATAATAATAACAATAATCACAGTGGTTGTAGAGGGTGCAACAGGTCAGCACCTCAGGAGTAAATGTCAGTTGGCTTTTCATAGCCGAGCATTCAGAGTTAGAAACAGTATGTACGGTAGAGAGAGAGAGTCGAAAACAGCAGGTCTGGGACAAGGTAGCACGTCCGGGGAACAGGTCAGGGTTCCATAGCCGCAGGCAGAACAGTTGAAACTGGAGCAGCAGCACGACCAGGTAGACTGGGGACAGAAAGGAGTCATCAGGCCAGGTAGACCTGAGGCATGGTCCCAGGGCTCAGGTCCTCTGGGAGGAGAGGGAGAGGGAGCGAGAGAATTAGAGGGAGCATACTTAAATTCACACAGGACACCGGATAAGACAGGAGAAATACTCCAGATATAACAGACTGACCCTAACCCCCCCCCCCCCCCCCCCCCCCCGACACATAAACTATTGCAGCATAAATACTGGAGGCTGAGACAGGAGGGGTCAGGAGACACTGTGGCCTCGTCCGACAATACCCACAGACAGGGCCAACCAGGCAGGATATAACCCCACCCACTTTGCCAAAGCACAGGCCCCACACCACTAGAGGGATATCTTCAAACCACGAACTCACTACCCTGAGACAAGGCTGAGTATAGCCCACGAAGATCTCCCCCACGGCACGAACCCGATGGGGGCGCCAAACCCGGACAGGAAGATCACGTCAGTGACTCAACCCACACAAGTGACGCACCCCTCCTAGGTACGGGATAGAAGGGCACCAGTAAGCCAGTGACTCAGCCCCCATAATAGGGTTAGAGGCAGAGAATCACGGTGGAGAGAGGGGAACCGGCCAGGCAGAGACAGCAAGGGCGGTTGGTCGCTCTAGTGCCTTTTCGTTCCCCTTCACATCCCTGGGCCAGAATACACTCAATCACAGGACCTACTGAAGAGATGAGTCTTCAATAAAGACTTAAAGGTCGAGACCGAGTCTGCGTCTCTCACATGGATAGGCAGACCATTCCATGAAAATGGAGCTCTATAGGAGAAAGCCCTGCCTCCAGCTGTTTGCTTAGAAATTCTAGGGACAATAAGGAGGCCTGCGTCTTGTGACCGTAGCGTATGTGTAGGTATGTACGGCAGACCAAATCGGAGAGATAGGTAGGAGCAGGCCCATGTAATGCTTTGTAGGTTAGCAGTAAAACCTTGAAATCAGCCCTGGCCTTAACAGGAAGCCAGTGTAGAGAGGCTAGCACTGGAGTAATATGATCAAATTTTGGGGTCCTAGTCAAGATTCTAGCAGCCGTGTTTGGCATTAACTGAAGTTTATTTAGCGCTTTATCCTGGTAGCCGGAAAGTTTTCGCATTGCTGTAGTCTAGGTTCAAAGTGACAAAAGAATGGATTAACTTTTCTGCCACATTTTTGGACAGAATCTTTATGATTTTTGCAACGTTACGAACATGTAAAAAAAGCTGTCCTTCAAATAGTCTTTATATGTTCGTCAAAAGAGAGATCAGGGTCCAGAGTAACGCCGAGATCCTTCATAGTTTTATTTGAGACGACCGTACAACCAAGATGAAAGGGTTCTCGGTAGAACCATTCATAGACGGTTCTAGGAAGAACCTTTAGATTATAAAATTATTATTGGTACAACCCTTTATAGAGGGTTCTAGGCAGAAGCCTTCATAAAGGTTTCTAGGTAGAACCATATACAGGGGGCTCTTTGAAGAAGCCTACATAGAGGGTTCTACCCAGCATCCCTGGTTCCCCTGTGGGGACAAACCGAAAAATCCTGTATGGTTCTACTTACCACATTTTTTCCAGTGTGTAGGATTGGCGTTCTTGAAACATTATTTTGTTGGAATTACATTTTATCTTGGAGAAATTAAGCTAATTGATTGCAGTAGTATGCAACTGCGGCTTGAAGTATTGCTTCTCCATACTATGTAATGTATTCCCTGTGAATCTGGTGATGTTTTTTCCCCTGTTCAGAGAAATTATTAATTGAAGTTGTGAAGCGTTATTTACCGCGTTATTTACCATAAAGTAGTGTGAAAGTACCGCCACGCTCTTTTATCCATTCTGCTGGACTCTTGTGTTTATTAAATCGATCACAACATTTCCTTTCCAACCTTGGGTAGAAAAAATATATATACAGAAGCCTGAAGCCCAAGGCAAATAAAACAACATTTAGTATATCGTTTGAACGATGTTTGAATTACTTAGTAACTCATTCGAACAACTTAGTATCTCATTTGAACGACTGAGTAGAACAAAAAAAAGCCATTAATTCACTGATTCCATCATATTCCATTGATATGATTATTCATTGATAGTTCTTTGATACCCTGGTGCAGGGATGTATTCACACCCCTTGACTTTTTCCACATTTTGTTGTGTTACAGCCTGAATTTAAAATGGATTAAATTGAGATTTTGTGTCACTGGCTTACACACAATACATCATAATGTCAAAGTGGAATTATGTTTATTTTTTACAAATTACATGTAATAAAAAATGATAAGCTGAAATGTCGAGTCAATAAGTATTCAACCCATTTGTTATTTCAAGCCTAAATAAGTTCAGGAGTAAAAATGTGCTTGACAAGTCACATAATAAGCTGCATTTGAAAAGACAGCTTGCAACCCATTTGTTATTTCAAGCCTAAATAAGTTCAGGAGTAAAAATGTGCCTAACAAGTCACATAATATGTTGCATTTGAAAAGACAGCTTGCAACACATTTGTTATTTCAAGCCTAAATAAGTCCAGGAGTACAAATGTGCTTAACAAGTCACATAATAAGTTGCATTTGAAAAGACAGCTTGCTTTTGATTGCATTTTGTCCTGCGTTTAGGCTATACAAAACTGTTAAAATCCTGGATCTGTAACGATTTTTGAGAAAAAGAACAAGAGCACAGTCAGCCTTGAAAGAGTCTGAAGTTGTGGAATATGCCAGTATAGTTCGGAGGTAATTCTTATAATTTTTTTAAACAACCTCCATGTGCAGTGTACATTCTTCTTCATAAGGTCATAAAGTCATATAAAGATGGAAAGACATATGTTTGTTCCAATTCAAAATCAAATCAAATTATATTGGATGCGTACACAGTTTAGCACATGGGTTCCCAAACTTTTTTGGCATACCACCCCATTTTGATATCTGAAAATTCTTGTGACCCCAACCATGTAAAAAAATTACGTAATTAACAGCCATTTACTTTTTTATTTGGGGATATGGCAGTCAATTGAAAAACATTCTAACAGTATTTCTGATTGTCTTCTCAACCATCACATACTTTTAGCGGGATCGATTTGACAACATCCAGTGAAATTGCAGAGCGCCAAATTCAAACTACAGAAATATCAATATTCAAGATAACCGAAAATATAAGTGTAATAGATCAAAATAAAGCTTAATTTCTTGTTAATCCAGCCGCAGTGTCAGATTTCAAAAAGGCTTTATGGCAAAAGCAGAACATGTGACTATCTGAGGACAGCGCCCCGCATACAAACACATGAAAATAATTTTCAACCAGGCAGGCGACACAAAAGGCAGAAATAACGATATAATTAATGCCTTACCTTTGAAGATCTTCTTCTGTTGGCACTCCAAAATGTCCCACAAACATCACAAATGGTCCTTTTGTTCAATAATGTCCTTTATATCCCCAAAATGTCCATTTATTTGGCGCGTTTGATTCAGAAATACACCGGTTCCAACTTGCCCAACATGACTACAAAGTATCTAATAAGTTACCTGTAAACTTGGTCCAAACATTTCAAACAACGTTCCTAATCCAACCTCAGGTATCCTAAAACATAAATAATCGATACAATTTAAGTCGGGATAAACTGTTTCCAATACCAGATAAAAACAACGTGAAGCGCGTTCCAGTTCACGCGCACCAAACAGTGTCACTCCACATGGAAAATACTTTCTCCTATCCCTAAGAAGTTTTAATGTGGGGCTATGATAGTCAATTGCAAATTAGTCTGCCATAATGTATCTTATCTCACCACCACTAATGACATGGGCGTGCTTGATGCATGCCGCGTCGGAGCTTCTCAAAGTTGGGGCGTGGTCGACAGTGAGCACCTCATCTCTGCTGTCACATCCAACCTGGATCGATATTTGGTTTTAATGCAGACGAGAGCACTGAATCCAGCTTCACACAGATATGAGCTGGCGAAGGGTACCATGGGTTTCATAGTGCTTTCAAGAACTCTGAAAAATACGAGGTCAAATCATGATGTCAGTGATCTTCAGGTTGGAAAGTTGGAGCTCTAGAAAGAGGCTCTAGTTGGATGACCGTTGAAAACGATTTTTTTCAGATTTCCCAGTTGTCTTGAACTGGGAACTCCCAGTTGTTTTGAACGTGACATTAATGCTCACAGGGAGACGCCAGGCTATTCCCTTAGAGTCAGGAACCAAAACTCCTCCGTATTGACCTGTGAATGCACTCAGTCACATGACAGCTCGATCAGCTGTTCGATTTCACTTACTGGCATGTCAAGTGAGCCAGGATCACAGTCAAACAGATTGGGAAGTAGGTCCGAAAGTGCTCTTCCAAGCATTGGAGGTGAGCAGTCATCATTCATGTGGGACACTTACTGATGCTGATTTCTGTTAGAAACATGCACAGCCGACGGAAGGGGGCATGGTTCCCTTTTGAAAGACTCTCTCTCCAATAAGAATTCTTTCCTCTGAATCCACTGTGTCGGTCACTCGTCTGTAGAATGTTTTTGTATTTCCCCTGCATGCTTGCGTTCAGTTCGTTCAGTTTCCAAAATATGTCTGTTACATACTGTAGGCAAGGAGACACATTTTCTTTTCATTACACAGAAAGTCAACCAAGTCTGTTTTTTTTTTTACATCCATTGTGAATAACAACAGTTCCTCTCTCAATGTGAAAAATCTTTCTAACACTCCCCCTCGATAACCACCAAGCCTCGATGTGAAATAGAACATTGTCTCTGATCCCATATCTCCACATAGTTTTGTGAATAGGTGTGCACTCAGTGGATGTGGTTTTGATGTAGTTTACAATCGAAGTTACCTGCTGTTACCTGCTGCAGTATACACTGCATATACCCTTGCCCTCAGAACACCCTCTGTTCATCGGGGCATAGACTCTACAAGGTGTCGAAAGTGTTCCACAGGGATGCTGGCCCATGTTGACTCTGTTGAGCGTGAAAAACCCAGCAATGTTGCAGTTCTTGACACAAACCGGTGCGCCTGGCACCTACTACCATACCCCGTTCAAAGGCACTTAAATATTTTGTCTTGCTCATTTACCCTCTGAATGGCACACATACACAATCCATGTCTCAATTGTCTCAAGGCTTAAAACCCCTTCTTTAACCTGTCTCATCACCTTCATCCACACTGAGTTAAGAAGTGACATCAATAAGGGATCATAGCTTTCACCTGGATTCACCTGGTCAGTCATGGAAAGAGTTCTTAATGTTTTGTATACTCAGTGTATCTCAGAGTTCTGTGCTCTGCTCTTTTGCCACCAATTGCTCTCGTTGTATCATACAACGAATCCATATGGCAGAGGGAGACACATTCATAACTAAAGTGCAGAGGCCTGCCCCCCATCCCGCCATAGATGGAGCCCCATCTGTGTAAAATTCCACTTTTCGATCCCATGGAATCTGTTTTTCGTCAATATAGCTTCACAGCACACTGAACAGCCCTTGTGCCGTTTCATGCACGGGAATAGTGAGACAGAACAATATGTTCTTGTAAATAGCTTCCCCCAACATGTATAGCGAACAAAAGTCAATGCATGCGTATCTCGCCCCTCACAGTTTTTGAGTCATTCAATCAGAATTTTGTCTTGATTGTTAGTAATAGCGTGAATTATTCATTCAACAGTGTTATCTGACAAAGGCATTGATGTAAGTTTTCTGTGCCTCTGCCTCCCAACACATTGTTTTCACCATATCAGTTGCAGCCGGTAATATCAAAGTCTGCAATAGTGTGTAGTTTCATAGCATAGCTGGTCTAGCCATTTACTGTGAGTTCAATGCTCAAGTGCGGCCTTTTCTTATGATCTAAGGGTGCTCTCTGGTTGAATTTTATCTTTGAATTTTTAATAATATCCATTTAGATTTTTAAGGTTAACGCCATTACTATGATTTTAAGATACAAAGACGATATTATAATGTACAGTACCAGTCAAAAGTTTGGACACACCTACTCATTCCAGGGTTTTTCCTTATTTTTAAAATTGTTCTACATTGTAGAATAATAGTGAAGACATCAAAAGTATGAAATAACACACATGGAATCATGTATTAACCAAAAAAGTGTTAAACAAATCAAAATATATTTTATATTTGAGATTCTTCAAAGTAGCCACCTGTTGCCTTGATGACAGCTTTGCACACTCTTCCCATTCTCAATTGGCTTCATGAGGTAGTCACCTGGAATGCATTTCAAATAACAGGTGTGCCTAATTTGTGGAATTTCTTTCCTTCTTAATGCGTTTGAGCCAATCAGTTGTGTTGTGACAAGGTAGGGGTGGTATACAGAAGATAGCCCTAGTTGGTAAAAGACCAAGTCCATATAATGGCATGAACTGCTCAAATAAGCAAAGAGAAACGATAGTCCATCATTACTTTAAGACATGATGGTCAGTCAATAATGAAAATTTCAATAACTTTGAAAGTTTCTTCAAGTGCATTCGCTAAAACCATCAAGCGCTATGATGAAACTGGCTCTCAGGAGGACCGCCCCAGGAAAGGAAGACGCATAGTTACCTCTTCTGCAGAGGATAAGTTTATTAGAGTTACCAGCCTCAGAAATTGCAGCCCAAATAAATGCTTCAACGAGTTCAAGTAACAGACATCTCAACATCAACTGTTCAGAAGAGACTGCGTGAATCAGGCCTTTATGGTCGAATTGCTGCAAATAAACCACTACTAAAGGACACCAATAATAAGAAGAGACTTGCTTGGGCCAATAAACACGAGCAATGAATATTAGACCAGTGGAAATCTGTCCTTTGGTCTGATGAGTCCAAATTTGAGATTTCTGGTTCCAACCACTGTGTATTTGTGAGATGCAGAGTAGGTGAACGGATTATCTCTGCATGTGTGGTTCCTAACGTGAAGCATGGAGGAGGAGGAGTGGTGGCATAGGGGTGCTTTGCTGGTGTCACTGTCTGTGATTTATTTAGAATTTAAGGCACACTTAACCAGTATGGCTACCACAGCATTCTGCAGCGATACACCCTCCCATCTGGTTTGCCCTTAGTGGGACGATCATTTGTTTTAGAACATGACAATGACCCAACACACCTCCAGGCTGACCAAGAAGGAGAGTGATGGAGTGCTGCATCAGATGACCTGGCCTCCACAATCACCCGACCTCAACCCAATTGAGATGGTTTGGAATGAGTTGGACCGCAAAGTGAAGGAAAACCAGCCAACAAGTGCTCAGCATATGTGGGAACTCCTTCAAGACTGTTGGAAAAGCATTCCAGGTGAAGCTGGTTGACAGAATGCCAAGAGTGTGCAAAGCTGCCATCAAGACAAAGGGTGGCTACTTTGAAGATTCTAAAATATAAAATATATTTCCATTTGTTTTACACTTTTTTGGTTACTACATGATTCCATATGTGTTATTTCATAGTTCTGATGTCTTCACTATTATTCTACAATCTAGAAAATCATGAAAATAAAGAAAAACCCTTGAATGAGTACAGTAGGTGTGTCCAAACTTTTGACTGGTACTGCATAGGTTTTTGGATATTTATTATATTTTTTCTTCAAGATTTTGGAAATTCTCCCGCCATCCCATTTTCCTATCAGGTGACTCCACATGGGGTCGCAACCCCTAGTTTGGGAACTGCTGGTTTAGCAGGTGGTATAGCGGGTGCAGCAAAATACTTATGTTACTAGCTCCTAACAATGCACTAAAATGTCAAACAATTAACATTTATGTTATTGGGGGGATTAACAACTGGGAAAATTTACACAATATCAACTAAGAATGATATGCACAGCAGTAGATATATTAAGCTATGAGTAAGCTATGTCAAGAATCCAGAATCAATTAGATTATTTTTCTCAGAGATCAAATTATATTTCAACAAAACATTGTTTCAGTAATGCTAATCTGTTACCAACTACAGAAACAATTTCAGAACAATCTGAGATTGTGTGTGTCGAAATCCTCTTGTGATTTTTGAGGTGGAACGACCCTGTTGTGAAAGGGGGGCTGAATTGATGGATTTAACGAGACTGATAACAAGATTTGGATCTCGGAGGCGTGCTTTGATGTGGGTGTCTCTTGTGTGTTTGTGTTCGAACGTGGGAAGCGTTTGTACTTTCACTCTGCCAAAACAGTACACAGTTACAGTCACTCACCCTTCCAGATAACTTTAAACAGTCTAACCAGATCTTGTGTCTAAAAGTAGCCTAAACAAGCTAGCAAGCTAGCCAACTTCTTTCGCCAGTTAGCTTCAGCCGGCCAGTGTGCGACCGTGGTTGGACTTTGGATAGCCTATCTGTGCGGCTAGTTAGGGGCCATGAATAAATTACACAATGTAAATGGGACAATATTTTCATGTTACGCACTGGTTAGTTTTCTAATTAAATGATTTCAATATTTGTATATGAATTTCTACAATTTATAGTTGGTTTGATCTTTTTAAGTCAATGAAATGTTGAACTATTGACATTTAAAAATATTGTCCCATGTACGTTGGGTAATTTACTGATAGTGCCTAACTAGCCCCATAGGGATATCCAATGTGAAACCAAATTGACCATTACTATCGGGTAGCGTGCATCTGCGCTAATGATTACTTGGGTGCTGCCAGCTGTGGGCTGTGGGCAGGATTTAAATACATCCAATCCAAGGAAAACTGTTACGGTACCCTTTTACCGTAATTGATTTTCCTAATTATCTCGCAAATCTACGTTTTGGGTGAGTTTATGACCAAAATGATTCTATTTACACTTTGTAGTCAATTTTGACAATAGAATAAAAGTTTCTGACTCATATCGATGCCACATAGACAGTTGCTTTTTTCGTTCAGTCGCCCTTTAAATGCAATGTGAATTCACTGTCACTGGTGATTTGAAATACAACAAAAATTGTATAGACTGTAAAAACCATGGTTGTGTTACAGAATGAAGACTTACAACCAAAGAAGGGGAAGTCTACATTCTACAATCTGCAGTCTGCAGGTCCACCCCAGGGGGGTAAGGTCTTCACCCAGGGGGCTGTAGGGAGCTGGAGATCCCCAGTGGAGACAGCCTACTCCAGCCAGGAGCCAGGGAGGGCCAGGGGGAGTGCCATGGGGCTGGCTGCCCAGCTTGAGCGCTACATGGCTGGAGCAGCACACACCCAGAGCCGACCAGTACCAGGGGCAGTGGTGGGACCCAAGGGGAAACTTTACTATGTCAGCTATGTACGCCCTGGTGGTCAGGTAGTACCTCAGACACAACTTGGTGGCAGTGGCTCCAAACCTCCAAGGCCCAACATAGACAGGCTTCTTTTCAAGGCTGCGTCCAACCATCAGGTGCCCAAGGAGCAGCTCAGTACGATGGATGGTAAGGTCCTCTTTTTACCACAATGATTTGTGTTTGCGCTGTTCTGTGTGCTTCTGTGAACTTCAGATTAATTTGTAGAGGATCCACGCAAACATTTTCAAAGTTCTTCTAATGCTATTTTATTCATTTAGAGGCAACCGTGCTTCTGTGAACTTCAAAATCCGATGTCAATGTACAGTAGCCTACATAAACCAAACCTCACTCCGGATGTACGTTCACATACAGCTTGTGTAAGAAAGGTTAAGAGGAGTTACTTTCAGCTATTCAATGTTATTTACTATAGGTAGTCTACACAAATGAGTATGGAAGCTGATTAATGTCTAAACATGTTGACATGATAGCTCTGCTGAAACGTACACTGCTTTCTTCCAAAGCTAAGTAAGGTATATCGAGGTAAGCGTCTGGGTGGTAGACTTCTAATCACTGAAGTGCATTACCCCTCATATACCATTAGGAGTCCCTGTTCAAGCAGGAATCATTGCACTATCTAAAGGTTTTATTTCAATATACCTCTTTATTTAGGTTGATGGCATGACATAGAAAAATTGACATTGATTCAAACATGCCATTTTACTATCAACATGGAAACATTGTCAAATAAAATATGTCTAATCAAGTATAACATTCGACGTAATTTAAACCACCCAGTATACCTTATATTGAAAATAGGCTAAAAAATATTTTTGTACGTTTTTATGGGAAGTCTTCAACGTCATTTCAATGTATACATAGTTCTGATGATTATGATAAAATTAGATTGACATAACAATCTGTTACTCGGGTTAAGTCATTGTATTTAAATAGAAGTTTAACCCAAATTTTTATGTTTACAACACTGGTTAAAATAAGATTAAAACAGTACAGGCTGATTACTTTTTTCAAATTCATTGTATTTTCCACATTGATTCCATGTCACAGTTAGTTGACAAATTACGTTGAAATAACGTTGATTCAACCAGTGTGTGTCCAATGGGAAGCTACTGGAAAGTTATAGTGGATTTCAAATTGTGTTCTTCCTTTCTACCCTCTCCCACAGAGCGGTTCATCCTGAACGTGGTCAACAAGCTGGGGAGGCAGAGAGTGAACATGGACAGTCTGATGGGTAAAGACCTGGACCAGCTGGCAGACATCATCTCTGGTGCCCTGCAAGTGGTGGATGAGGAGGGGCCCGAGGCCAGAGCCAAGCCCAGGCTCGTGGGACACATACGGGACAGGCAGATGAAGAGAGAGCCACTGCATTCCATGGACCAGGATGAGGAGGACCAAGAGGACATGTTGGCGCAAGATGCTATGCTTCAAGGTATGAATGAAATCATTCATTAATGAATACTTTCCTGTCCCATAGGGAAATTTGCTTGGCAACATTCCTGGGTTACATAATTTATAAGAAATACATCTCAAGTCATACCACACTTCACTTATATACAATATACACTCCCGTTCAAAAGTTTGGGGTCACTTAGAAAAGTCCTTGTTTTTCAAAGAAAAGCACATTTTTTTGTCCATTATAATAACATCAAATTGATCAGAAATACAGTGTAGACATTGTTAATGTTGTAAATGACTATTTTAGCTGGAAACGGCACATTTTTTATGGAATATCTACATTGGCGTACAGAGGCCCATTATCAGCAACCATCACTCCTGTGTTCCAATAGCACGTTGTGTTAGCTAATCCAAGTTTATCATTTTAAAAAGCTAATTGATCATTAGAAAACCATTTTGTAATTAAGTTAGCAAAGCTGAAAACTGTTGTGCTGATTAAAACTTCTTATGGGCAGGTGGGACGGTAGCGTCCCAACATCCAGTGAAATTGCAGAGGGCGAAATTCAAACTACAGTATTATAAATATTTAACTTTCATAAAATCACAAGTGTAATACATCAAAATAAAGCTTAACTTCTTGTTAATCCAACCGCTGCGTCAGATTTCAAAAAGGCTTTACGGTGAAAGCACACCATGCGATTATCTGAGGACATATTTCAACCAGGCTGGTGCGACATGAAAGTCAGAAATAGCGATATAAAAAATGCCTTACCTTTGATCTTCTTCTGTTGGCACTCCAAAAGGTCCCACTTACATCGCAAATGGTCCTTTTGTTTGATAATGTCCTTCTTTATATCCATAAAACTCAGTTTAGCTGACGTGCTTCAGTCAATAATCCACCCAGTTTCCCTTCATCAAAATGCATACAAAATTAATCCCAAACGTTACTAATAAACTTTTCCAAACAAGTCAAACAACGTTTATAATCAAACCTTAGATACCCTAATACATAAATAAACTATAAAATTTAAGACGGAGAATCGTTATTGTCTTTACTGGAGAAAAATACCAAAGAACGCTTTCTCTTCCACACGCTTGGAAACACCTAGAAAAACTACAATTTCTGGCAAATTTTTTTCAAAAACCAGCCTGAAACTCTTTCTAAAGACTGACATCTAGTGGAAGCCCTAGGAACTGCAATCTGGGAGGACTTGGCCTTATAATAAAAGTGATAGCCATTGAAAATAGTGGTAGGCTGAATTATTATTATTATTATTTTTTTTATTTTTTTTTTGGATGGTTTGTCCTCTGGGTTTCGCCTGCCATATCAGTTCTGTTATACTCACAGACATAATTTTAACAGTTTTAGAAACTGGAGTGTTTTCTATCCAAACCTATTATATGCATATCCTAGCTTCTGGGCCTGAGTAACAGGCAGTTTACTTTGGGCACGCTTTTCATCCGGACGTCAAAATACTGCCCCCTACCCAAGAAAGGTTAAGGAAGCAATAAAACTGGCCTTCTTTAGACTAGTTGAGTATCTGGAGCATCAGCATTTGTGGGTTCAATGACAGGCTCAAAATGGCCAGAAACAAAGAACTTTGTTCTGAAACTCGTCAGTCTATTCTTGTTCTGAGAAATGAAGGCTATTCCAAAAGCAATATCTCAGACGTTGAGACTGGTTTTTACTGAAGCTGCCAGTTGAGGACTTGAGGCATCTGTTTCTCAAACTAGACACTCTAATGTACTTGTCCTCTTGCTCAGTTGTGCACCGGGGCCTCCCACTCCTCTTTCTATTCTGGTTAGAGCCAGTTTGCGCTGTTCTATGAAGGAAGTAGTACACAGCGTTGTACGAGATCTTCAGTTTCTTAGCAATTTCTCGCATGGAATAGTCTTCATTTAAACCTGTACAGAATAAAATTATTCCAAAACATGCATCCTCTTTGCAATAAGGCACTAAAATAAAACTGCAAAAAATGTGGCAAAGAAATTTACTTTATGTCCTGAAATCAAATCTAACACAACACAGTACCACTGAGTAACACTTTTCATATTTTCATGTTATGGGTATGTTTGTCATCAGAAAGGACTAGGGAGTTTTTGGGGGACTTGAAAATGGCTGTCCAGCAATGATCAACAACCAACTTGATAGAGTATGAAGAATTCCAAAAAAAAAGATGTCTAAATATTGTACAATCCAGGTGTGCAAAGCACTTAGACTTACCCAGAAAGTCTCACAGCTGTATTCGCTGCCAAAGTTGATTCTAACATGTATTGACTCAGGGGTGTGAATACTTATGTAAATGAGATATTTCTGTATAATTTTTTTTCTCTCACTTTGTCATTATGGGGTATTGTGCGTAGATGGATGAAAAAATCTATGTAATACATTTTGAATTTAGGCTGTAACACAACAAATTATGGAATAAGTCAAGGCGTATGAATACTTTCTGAAGGCACTGTATGAGAAAAGAGACTAGAACGAGGAGCAGAAGCAGGTTGGTAGCTCCACTCCCCTCTCTCTGCAAGCTTCAGTCAAGTCTATGGGCCAAATGTCCCCTCCCCTTCCGCAATTCAAAGATGCACCCACCTGATAAATTGCCATTTGTCCAAATGACCAGTGGTGAAAAACCAACGCACCAGAACAATTGTTGCTCGTATATGTCGCATCACACAGTCTGTTGACAGACGTTACGATACAATTTATGTTAAGTAGTCTGTATGCAAGAGAATATAGTCAGACAGACACAAAGGTAGACCTGCATTTATCACCAAGGTGAAAGTAAAGCAAAACCTGTGTGGAAATGTTTTGGGTTGTTTGGTTATTAGCTGTAAAGTCTTTAGCCAATAGTACTTTTCTCTTGTCAATGTTTTACCCTCTCACATTCTGATTGTTTACAGGGAAGCAAATGGTGGATGCAGACTCTGAGCCAAATGACAAGGTAGGCCATTATTCTCTTAAACAGATACACTGGTTTCAAAATAGCGAATTAAATGTCCAAGCAAACACTTACTTCAAGGAAGTATACTACTGTTGCTAAAAATATTAAAGAGGGGTTATTTTAAAGTTATACAAGCAGATATTCAATATGAAACAGACAAGAAAGAAAACTAGTTTTACACTTGCAAAGCTCTTAGAAAAACCTTTTTGAACATTTGCAGACTGATATTTTCACAAGAATCTCTTTGAAAACCATGGTGAATAGATTGATATTCCTTGAGTTGAGAGTGGTAATTTACCTTCAAATGTCTTTCATTAGAGGTCTAGTTGTATATAGTCCTTTCATCAATAATTGCCAATTTGTGGAGAATTTGCAGAAACATCAAGTTGCTCTATGATGTAAAAAAAAAGTTCAACTTTCATTGAATTACTTCTAAAAACAAAGACTTAATGGAAACATATCCCTTTTTAATACTTAATGTTGTAAAAGGTTTTCTCTTCTTATAAAGCAAAACCTTTGCAGTAAAATAGATAACAGTTCCTGTGTTTCTATCATAGAAATAGAATCACTAGAACAGGATTTCCCATTCCAATCAATGGGTCTGTAATTGGTGGACCTGCATTATCCTACCACAGGACCCAATCTTAGTTAGTAAGCTCTTGGAGTACCTCAACAAGGACCCCTTCAGTGATGCCCCTGATGCCCAGCTGGAGGTTGGTGATGCTGGTGGTGCTGCAGGCAACCCCTCCATTGAGGGCCAGAGAACAGTGGGTCTGGAGAACGTAAGGAGCAGGACCACACAGGGCCAGGTGCCTGTACCACACCCCTGGGAGGAGAGGAGCATGACCATAGGAGGAGAGGATGGCGCTCCAGACCAGCCAGATGATGGAACCTCAGACCAACCGGTGGATGTCCAGGGTTCTGACTCCCTGGTAGACTCTGAGGTAGAGAGGTGGATGTACGGTACCGAAGCTCCTTCTCCTCCGGCAGCTGAGATGGACCTCCTGGCAGAAGAACCACAGGAGAAAAATCTCCTAGCAGAACCACAGAAGAAGGACATGCGACTCCAGGAGGAGGTGGTACATATGGGAGTCAAAGCTTACTCAAAGTCACCGCAAGGGAAAGACCACCACAGCGACACTGGCTACATCATTACAGACACAGAGTGAGTATGGTGAAGATTATACTTGCTGCTATTTACCAAATATACTGTATGTATTTATACTCTCACTTCACAATGACCAGTTATCTCCAACACTGTCTTTCCTGTTTTTCTCTATTTACCTTATATTATTTTTGATTGTGGGAATAGTGTGGACAGTACAGACTATACATCTTTCAAAACAACCCTGATATATACAGATGTTCTCTTTTTGTAGGGAACTATAGCTGGAAATCCTTGGTGGTGCACTTGAGCACAATAGTTGTGATGATAAGTCCCTAGGTGTGGGTATTACCACGCTGTATTACAGCGTTAATGATGATATGGTGTCAGCAAGGTCACAGGAGTCAGTCAAACTCACTCTGCTCTCGGCTCAGCCTCACACCACAAGATAAGTTTCTATCGACTGTGTTTTCGCCCGTGGCGCTTTCTCAAATCCCTTTAATGGCCGTTATCAGGCAGAGTGTCAGAGCACTGTCCTTCACCTGTTCAACAGCACGCCGCTCACTGTCTTGGGGGGGCGCTCGCCACCGGCCATCCGGGCTTGATGGGCCATATCTTAGACACCCCACCACACACACACACCCCGCCACACATACCCCGCCACACACACACCGCACCAGGGGAGACGAAAGGAACAGGTCACCTTCCACCCAGACTTTTCTCTCTCTTCTTCCTCCTCCTTCTCTTCCTCCTCCCCCTCTTCCTGCATCCCCAGCCTGGTGTTGCTGTAGCTAGCAGGGGCCTGCCTGCCGTGGTTTCCAGAGTTTGCTGCAGACATGATGATTGCACAGTTGTTATCCCTACCCCCTTCCCCACCCGCAGTGGGGCCAGGCTAACCTGCTTATCTGACAGCTCCTGACATTGGGGGAGAGAGAACGAGAGAGAGACCCAAGGGAAAAGTGCTAGCATCTACAAACAAGTTACTCCTTGAGCTCTCCAGTTGTTATAATTACCATGGAGGTAGCCAAACGTGTCTTGAATCACTTGGTTGAATCTTTAACATTCAAAAGCTCTCGAAGGAGGAAAAAAAGAGAACCTCACTTTCTTAAAGGTAGAGTAGCCAAGCGTCTCATATACGGTGCATTCGGAAAGTATTCAGAACCCTTGACTTTTTCCACATTTTGTTAGATTACAGCCTTATTGTAAAATGGATTAAAGTAATTTTTTCCCTCGTCAATCTACACGCATTACCCCATAATGACAAAACAGAAAAACCTTATTTATGTAAGTATTCAGACCCTTTGCTATGAGACTAGAAATTGAGCTCCGGTGCATCCTGTTTCCATTGATCATCCTTGAGATGTTTCTACAACTTGATTGGAGTCCACCTGTGGTAAATTCAATTGATTGGACATGATTTGGAAAGGCACACACCTGTCTAAATGAGGTCCCATAAACCAAGCCATGAGGTTGAAGGAATTAGAGCTTTGAGACAGGATTGTGTCGAGGCACAGATCTGGGGAAGGGTACCAAAACATTTCTGCAGCATTGAAGGTCCTCAAGAACACAGTGGCCTCTATCATTCTTAAATGGAAGAAGTTTGGAACCACCAAGACTCTTCCTAGAGCTGGCCGCCTGGCCAAACTGAGCAATCAGGGGAGAAGGGCATTGGTCAGGGAGGTGACCAAGAACCCGAAGGTCATTCTGACAGAGCTCCAGTGTTCAATCAGGCCTTTATGGTAGAGTGGCCATATGGAAGCCACTCCTCAGTAAAAGACACATGACAGCCCGCTTGGAGTTTGCCAAAAGGCCCCTAAAGATAATCAGACCATGAGAAACAAGATTCTCTGGTCTGATGAAACTCTTTGACCTGAATGCCAAGTGTCATGTTTGGAGGAAACCTGGCACCATCCCTACGGTGAAGCATGGTGGTGGCAGCATCATGCTGTGGGGATGTTTTTCAGCGGCAGGGACTGGGAGACTAGTCAGGAACGAGGGAAAGATGAACGGAGCAATGTACAGAGGGATCCTTGATGAAAACCTGCTCCAGAGCGCTCAGGACCTCAGACTGGGGCGAAGGTTCATCTTTCAACAGGACAACGACTCGAAGCACACAGAGTTGGAGTGGCTTCGGGACAAGTTTCTGAATGTCCTTGATTGGCCCTGCCAGAGCCCGGACTTGAACCCGATCGAACATCTCTGGAGAGACCTGAAAATAGATGTGCAGCCACGCTCCCCATCCAACCTGACAGAGCTTGAGAGGATCTGCAGAAAAGAATAGGAGAAACTCCCCAAATACAGGTGTGCCAATCTTGTAGCGTCATACCCAAGAAGTCTCAAGGCTGTAATCACTGCCAAATGTGCTTCAACAAAGTACAGAGTAAAGAGTCTGAATACTTGTGTGTAGATTTATGAGGGGGAACAAAACGATTTAATACATTTTTGAATAAGGCTGCAACGTAACAAAATGTGGAAAAAGTCAAGGGGTCTGAATACTTTCTGAATGCACTGTAGATGTAATCCGATATTAGAGGATGTTACAATTATGTGCAAACAGGCCAGTATACTACACTCTTAGAAAGATGCTGTCTTGAACTTAAAAGGGTTCTTTATCTGTCTCCATAGGAGAATCCTTTGAAGAACCCTTATTGGTTCCAGGTAGAACCCTTTTTGTTCCAGTTAGAACTCTTTTGAGTTCCACCTAGAACCATTTCCACAGAGGGTTCTACATGGAACCCAAAATGGTTTTACCTGGAACCAAAAAGGGTTCTCCTATGGGGAGAACCCTTTTGGGACCCTTTTTTCTAAGAGTGTACCCTGAGGATGCACACCAGTTTACATTTACAATTTTGGATATTGTTATTGGTTGGCAGTTGTGGGAAAAGTACTACATGTTCATGAGTAAAAGTAAAGATACCTTAATAGAAAATGACTCAAGTAAAAGTAAAAGTCACCCAGTAAAAGTCTAAAAGTATTTGGTTTTAAATATACTTAAGTATCAAAAGTAAATGGAATTGCTAAAATATACTCAAGTAGTAAAAGTAAAAGTAAAAATAATTTCAAATTCCTTATATTAAGCAAACCAGACGAAACAATGTTTTATTTGATTTGTTATAGATGGATAGGCCGGAGCACACTTCAACACTCAGACATAATTTACAAACAAAGCATTTGTGTTTAGTGAGTCCACCAGATCAGTGGCAGTAGGGATGACCAGGGATGTTAGCTTGATAAGTGTATGAATTGGACCATTTTCCTGTCAAAATGTAACGAGTACTTTTGGGTGTCAGGGAAAATGTATGGAGTAAAAAGTACATTATTTCCTTTGGGAATGTAGTGAAGTAAAAGTAAAAGTTGACAAAAATATATATAGTAAAGTACAGATGCCACAAAAATACTTAAGTAGTACTTTAAAATATTTTTACTTAGGTACTTTACACCACTGTTGGTTGGTCTCTTTTACCCCAATATTGGCTTAGTCTTCCAAGATTCCTTTAAATCCTTTAAAGGCAAAACATATGACAAAAAAACTGTATGTACAGTACATTATATATTGTGCAGCCTGCATACAGTACCTACATACCTTCATACAATATGTCATCTTTCACCCCAACGATCTTCATTTAGCCCTGTCATTTCCTGCATACAGAGCATCCTCATGCAGATATTCCTTTGTTTGCTCTGTCTACGTCCCAAATGGCATTCTATTTCCTGTACAGTATAGTTATTTTGACCAGGGCCCATAGGGAGAATCCATGGGCCCTGGTCAAGAGTAGTGCACTATGTAGGGAATAGGGTGCCATGTGGGACGTAGACTCTGTTTCTTTGGGCGATTTTCTCTGAGTGAGAGAGCAGCCACTGGACTGAGCTCAGATGTAGTATGGCTTTATCATAGAGCCATTACACTTTCACACATCCATTCCATTTTCACATTATTATTCATCTAAGTCTGTGTGTGTGTGTGCGTGTCTGTATATGTGTGTGTGTGTGAGAGTGTGAGTGACGCACGTCCATATGATACAGCCATTACACCTCACGCCGGTTCCATTTGCACCTTATTGTTTGTCTCATTGCTGGAAAATGCAGGTGATTTGCCAAGCCTGAAGAGGCACCTGATCCCTATTCCCCTGGTGCAAGGCTGTGTGTGTGTGTGGTGTGTGTGTGTGTGTGTGTGTGTGCATGCGTGCACATCTATACTGTGTGTGTGTGTGCAAGCTCGTGTGTCTGGTGTGTCTAATAATTGTTATTTTATGTACATGTCGATGAGTGGTAGAAACCCAGCCATGCTAATTCACAGGGCTGGTTGTTGCTGGTTCTGTGACTGGTTGGTTGTATACTGAAATGAAGGAGTATTATCTTTGACAACCTGCTCTCTCTTTCTGTCCTCTCAGCTCCCTCACCTCTGATCAGGGCTTGGACCTGATGGAACGTCTGGGTCGGAGGGTCAACCTCCACTTGAGCGACCTTCACCACCTCTCGTATGTATTACAGGACACACACACGCACATGCACTAACACACACATAAGGCTGTGACGTTCTTGGTTTTTGAGGATACGGTAATTGGCCAGGCCAATATACACGGTCACCGACATAGCCAGGTTGGAGAGGATTGGCACGTTGTCCATTTTACACAATATTAGAGCATTATAGGCCTCATAGCCAGAACAATCTTGTCGACTGCTGTTGAATAATAATGAATAGTCAGACACATCCAACCTTTATTTTTAAGGAAACAGATTTATTTATCTCCTAGCAAGCAATGAAACGTGCATTGTATAAAAAGTCCCCTCATCAAATGTTTTTTTTTTTTACTGAAGTCCCATAGCCTATAGCGCTCTGCATAGCCTAT
The DNA here is from genome assembly GCF_965601325.2 of Salmo salar. Taxonomy (NCBI): domain Eukaryota; kingdom Metazoa; phylum Chordata; class Actinopteri; order Salmoniformes; family Salmonidae; genus Salmo; species Salmo salar. Next base: position 10,499,425 of record NC_138319.1, read on the forward strand.
AGCGCCCCGTGCATCTAGCATATTAGCTGCTTGAGCATCAAAGGAAAGTTGTAAATAGGAGCTGATGTAGAAAGTTTAATAGATTTTAGACTGTTGTAATTATAATTTATTTTTATAATCATTTCCCGCTATTAGGTTTATCTAAATTAAACTAAAGTTATGAAACCCATATCTGCCAGTTACACGGTTCTTCAATTACCGTCACAGCCCTACGCACACACACAGCTTGTGTTTTTGTTGTTGTTGATGAGTGGGACTGGAAGGTATTGTCGGCTTAACAGTCTAAACCAGGGATGTCAAACTCCTCCCTTGTACTTGATTGATCAATAAAGGCCATTGATTGGATATGAACTCCCCTCATCTGGTTGTCTAGGTCTTAAACTAGCAATCTGCAGTTTAAACAATAACAAAGCGGCCACTCCACCACTTTGATGAACAGCTCAGTGATGGGCCTGGAGAAATGTAACCACTCTCAAATTCATAGAGGGAGCTATGGGTCAAAGGACTGACCCAGCCATGAGATCTAAACGATAGTTTGAACCATGTTTTGAAGCTGTTTGTTTACGGTGACATTGTTTACATCCATTGGAGTAAAACAAGCTTATATTTTGGTTTCTGATGGTGTAAGACGGATTCACTGAGCTCATTTATAAGCAACTGTAGATTGCTGCATATTGAAAGGAAGTCCCAAAGACCAGCAGACACACGGCCCTCCAGGAATTAAGTTTCAAACCCCTGGTCTAAACTAAAAGACCATTTATAATTCAGAAGAGGAAGACGTTGTTTTGTGATGTTAAAAAAAAAACTCCAATGTGAGCTTAGGGAACAGAATAAAGGTTGTCCAGCACTCCAGAAACACTAAGTACTGTGTGTGTGGAGCTGCCCCTGCAGTGCAGTAGCAGAGTGTGTAGGCGTTTGTTGTTATTCTGACCTTTGTGTGTTTGACTTCCTCTGGGGAGAGAAATCAGCTCTAATTACCTCCACATATAGGATTGCGTCCTCAATGGCACCCTATTCCCTACATAGGATCCATAGGGCTCTGGTCAAAAGTATAGCACTATATAGGGATTAGAGTGCCATTTGGGACACATCCTATTCTGATGTCTCTATTGGATTCACACCGCTGCATTGTTGTTGTCGATGACTCTAAACACATTTAAAAACAGTCATGTTTCCTAACAATATGCTCTTTGTTGTGAAAAGACTTGAGAAACATACACGCACGTACACGCACACACACACACACATACACACAGAGAATCCCGCTGCAGAGAGATAGCAGTGTTCATGTATTAATGACATGGTGAACTATCCTTGAACCCAGCTAGTTTCTCATGGTAGTTCTATGGATATACTGCTGGAACCAGACCATGCAGGAGGCAGACGAGACGTGTAAAAACCAAGTCTGACAAGCCTTTCAAGCCCCTACACCAGGGGAGGGGATGTCTGGGTGCTTCTCGTACAACACTATTATATGCTTAGATGCCGGAGGTGCAAACACTAGGCTTTGTTTCTATGGATGCCTACTGCTATTCAGGTGCTTAGTTACATTATGTTGGAGGTAAAGATGGCATATTATCATTGTGGTCCTATGTGGCTCAGTTGGTAGAGCATGGTGCTTGCATTGCCAATAATCATGGGTTTGATTCCTGCTCGGGCCACCCATTTGAAAGATTCGCGCTGCTTAATGGCATTCAGTATGTTATTATTGTGTAATACCCTTGATTTTAGTGATAGGACAAACTAGGCAAACCCACCAAATGAGATTTTAACCAACGAAACAGTACATGTCATTCGAAATTGCTCAACTAACTTGTCAATTACTCATGAGGGATGAGCGCTATGAGTCATGCATCTCGGTCCAGACCAGCTCTATTATGCCACACCGAGCTGATAGCTTAGCTCCTACGTCTTCTGTTCCAGGAGACCGATGTACATAGATACAGATGCCTGCTAATGTATCTTTTGTCTGCGCTGTTTTTCCCTGCTTTTGGACTAAATGCGCTGTGCTAGAAGCGTATTTATGGCGTAACGATGGCCTTCTGTTGGCGGATGGCGCGAGCCGAAGCTCATTGTGTTTCTCTCCAGTATGCTCTGCAGGTGAGACTACGAAAGCACCCATCTCAATGTGAACAAACTGTCTGCTAGTAAGGGGTCAGAACACACTGACACTCTGTCCGTATCCCAAATGGCACCATATACCCTACATAGTGCATAGGACTCTAGTCAAAAGCAGTGCACTGGGTCGTTCCACCAATTCTGTGCCTTTTTGATAAGTGTAACTTTGTCCAAAAACACGTTAATCTAATTTTAACATTCTGTCATAAAGAGAACATGTTCGACTTCATAAAAAACACATTTTCCCATCTCAAGAGGTTAAATAAAAAAACACTTCAGTAAGTGCCTATTAAGTGCCAAATAAAATAACAGGGTTTATTGTAATAGAGATTATGATTTCATTTTAAATCAGACATAAATCCCCTTGTGACAGAGGGAATGGAAGCTTGTTGTGTGCAACAGGGAGGGGCAAAAATATAAGCTTCACATTTGTTAGACTCCCACACCAGAAGAAATCCACTTTTTCTAGCTGAAAGACAATGGCCAGAGTTTACCTATGATGTTGCACAACGGCTTAAGTCAATAAGTCATAGTTTTAATCAAAGTATGATATAGTTGGCCTTGAAGTGACAAATCCGAACTGCCATTTTGTGCAAATCCGTGTGAATGCGTTGTCTTTTCCTATGATATGACAAATTATTTTCAGCCTACGTTTTGATTCAGGGCTGGGTTTTATTTTAATGTTACCACCCACCAGCATGGCATTGTTTATTAATCAGAAACAGCTAAAAAGTTATTCCTCTTTGAAGGGCCAAATAGCCTTGTGTCCACTTGGCCGCCTGAGCCATGGAACAAATAATAATAGGGGGGTGCAAACATATGTTTTTGCAGCTCCACCCCCCAGAAACGGATCATAATCCATTGGATAATTTGTACATTTTCACTTATTTTTTTTAGCTAGTCTCTATTAACAAAATACATATCTAACCAGTTTATAAATGGTATAATTGCATAACATGATAGCATTTGGCAAACCCCCTGCCCCTGTCGCCCCAAGATAAATGTTTTTGACCACTAAAGTTTTGCTTCACTACACACTCCACTGTTTTGATTGGTGTAGCGATAGCTAGAAACCTCAATTGTCTAGCCAGAAATTCAAGGAACTGACCAGACCGCACGTCCGTGTGCGCCATCGTGCGCATGTTGATTTTGTCCACCCACACCAGACACGATCAGAACACACAGGTTGGAATATCAAAACGAACTCTGAAACAACTATGTTAATTTGGGGACAGGTCGTAAAGCATTAAACATTTATGGCAATTTAGATAGCTAGCTTGCTGTCGCTAGCTAATTTGTCCTGTGATATAAACATTGGGTTGTTATTTTACCTGAAATGCACAAGGTCCTCTATTCCGACAATTAATCCACAGATAAAAAGGGAAACCGAGTTTGTTTCTGGTATTCGCTCCTCCTTCAGATTTATTCTTCTTCTCTGGACTGTATATGGTGGTTGAAAACCAACTTTAATGTGCATTTCCACCCCCACTGGACTGGAGTGTGGACCTCAGTTAATCTTTCAATCACCCTCGTGGGTATTTGCTCCTTAAAACCAATGAGGAGATGCAGCACATCAAGTGTCACAAATATAAACAAGTTCTATTTTAGCGCCTGGCTACGCAGACGCTTGTTTACGTGCGCATGCAGTGTGGGTGCAATGATTGAATAACATGTATGTGCACATTTATTCTGCAACGCTCGTGCACGTGACGCGAACGGTGTGGTCAGCCTGTTATAGTTCCATGTCATTTGCGGCGTGCATGATCATGAGCAAAGTCATTGTAGCCTATCATTTCACTTCCCCTGTTAGAACCATGAGCACAGGCTGACTTGACTTTGCTGTGCCAAAGCCTGCCAGCGGCTTACCTACCAAAGTTTGCAACGTGTCCATTACAATGTTGAAAAACACATATCAGCTATCTTTCAATAGTTATCCATATTACAGAACTTCATCTTAGTCTTTCTAACTTCGCAGCCACAATTTTTCCTTAAATCAATGCTCATGACAAATCCAGAACCAGCTGTAGAGCCACCTGGCTAATTTTTTGAATACAGTGTTGTAAAAACAAAAAAATAGCAACAACAAATAACATTAGCTAGCTGGATAAGGTTAGCTAGCTAGTTACACTGACAGCTGTCAGTGCTCTCTATTTGTTGATGTTTATCAACTCCACATGGAAATTCCCACACCCAATAAGTAGCTTTGTCATTCTTCAGAGGTGGAACCTAAACGTGCATTTCCTTTCAAGGACAGGGAATTATGTTGAAAGTGTGGTGTCAACTTCCTCTGGGGGGTACTTTAAAACATTTCTAGCCTGTCTTACAACAGTTGACGTGTTATTTTATTTATTTTACCTTTATTTAACTAGGCAAGTCAGTTAAGAACAAATTCTTATTTTCAATGACAGCCTAGGAACAGTGGGCTAACTGCCTTGTTCAGGGGCAGAATGACAGATTTGTACCTTGTTAGCGCACGGATTTGAACTTGCAACCTTTACGGTTACTAGTCCAACGCTCTAACCACTAGGCTACCCTGGTCCCGCTCAGTTTTCCACCATAAAACACTATAAAAATGTAGAACCAGCTCACCTGCTTTTACACTATGATTTGACAAAAGGTGGCACGTGAGTTTCAAGTTTGGGGAAGCTAATGCCCTTCACCATAATAAAGCATTCCATGTGTGTCATCGCATTTGCAGACTTACTGTATGTAAGATAGTCTACTATTGGTAATGTGATGAGTAGATTCGATAATCATAATTTATACTCAATCACTGTTCACAAAAAAGATGCATGGCTGGCCTAGGATGTATCAGATACGTTTCTTCTTTCATTGCACAGGAAAACTGTTGCCTTTTCTAAACACATGTCATGCGATTATACTACACTTTATATGACTGGAGACATTTGCAGAATCTTTTTTAATACGACAAATTACAGGTTAGCCTACTCTGCTGACACTGACAAACAGATTTTGTTTGATCCATATAATAGGCCTAGGAGAAGGGGAGACAGAAATAGAATACGATGCCCATCTAAACTGCATGAGGAAATTATTGTCCAAAAACAAACTTTTAAGTGGCATTTACCCAACAATTATACATAGTAAGTATGTGCAGTGCACTCACCGGGGTTGCCAATAAGATAGGCTATAATGTTGTTAGCTCAATTAAGTAAAACATTTTGATAAACTAAAATACAGATTTGAGTATTTCTTTTCCAAACTATGTTTTCGCACGACTGTATTTTGAAATATTACGATATGCCTACGTGGGGCCTCACTACTTTTCACTGACAGCCACAACTCAACAATCATATACAGTGTATTTGGTATTTGTTTAGTGCACTGCCCAAATTGCGCGCGCTGTCTTTACTTCCGACAGAAGGTTCTCACCAACAACGACTGAGGCAGGAGAAGTCCCTCCCCAATTCATTTTCAATGAGGGCACGCAGAGAAATGTGCAGGGAATTGTGGGAAGGTGAGCAGCGAGAATCCTGCTAGCGGAGCGGTAGAAAAAGTTGAGTTCTGCAACTGTAGGCAAAGCGATTTTAAAGCGATCCAGAACTTTTTTTTTTAAAGAAGCTAATGTTCCTCTGTGGCCAAATCATGCTTTAGTAGACTATTTTAAATGATTTTATTTATTTATGTATAGACAAGAGTAGTCTAATTAGGCTATATAATTTCGGCAATTTAATTCAACTTACTTTTCTTTATTAAAGGGCACTTCATTTAATATAAACGGCTTTTAAAATTAAATATTGGTGCACAATTTCTACTTAAAATATCAAAGGAATGCAAAAGGAACCCATTTGGGAAGCAGCCTCATGCTTCTCTCTCTGTAGGTATGCAGGATGAGATTGAATGAGGTGAAAAGAGAGATCCCATAGGACAGGATACGAGCCATATGAAAAGATTATCATAATACAAATGAGGAGGTTTAGCGTTGAGATGCATGTTTTGCATGGATTTCAGTTTGTACATTGGGTACTGTTATGTAAAAAAGTATAAACAGCACGTTTCTTTGCATATGGTGATTACGTATGAGTTTTACTGATTATAGACACTAGGGGGAGTGGCCTCCTCAGACACTGATTGAGGTACGCTGAGAGGAACTGAACCCGGTGAACTGATGGACACACGCATACACACACACAACACAAACACACACACCGATGCATGCACGAGCACGAGCACAAACACACATGCACACGCGCAGACAGGCAGGCAGACAGACAGGCGGTGACACGTGTACACAAAGACAGACACACACACACACACACACACACACACTTCCCCCAACTAAGCTAATATGAGCACTGAGCTTATAAGCCCCATTCGATTACACAGAACACCAGCTGAGTTTGGTAGATAACTTATCCAACTCAATCACCCTAGAGTAGTGGTTTTTCCAGAGTATATTTACAACAAAAATTTGGGAAGAAAAACACAACTGTTTCATTTGAGATGCATCAAGATTCGTGGCATACCGTTGGCACCAGGTACAATGTTGGAGTGATTGTGGAAATATAGACCTTTGAGAGAGCAAACAGCTCAGTTAAAGGCAATAAAGGAAGCATGTTTCTCTTTGAGAAGAGAAGGTGAAAGTGAGGAACGTTGCTCACTCAATGCTCATTCAAAGCTGTGTGCATGGGTGCGTCCCCTATTCTTTATATAGTGAAGTAGTGCACTATATAGGGATTAGGGGGCCGTTTGAGATGCAACCTATGCCTACTATGGCGGCTGTGACGGACAGTCTTCTCTGACTGGGTTACTATAGGCTGGCAGTGTGATGATGGATCTTCTCCCAGCTCATACAAAGAGTCTGGAATTAACTAGACTTCCCAGGCCACACTCAATGGGTGAAAAATGACTTTTAGTGCATCCCAAATGGCACCCTATTCCCTATGTAGTGCACTACTTTTGAACAGGGCCCAGGGGGTAATTTCACCTGACAATGCCCCTTCACACCTCACACTTCAAACATCCTAGAATTCTGGCATTTCCCCACAACTACTGCTCTAACACAATGTTTGGTTGTGTCTTATCCACAATTTTTGTATTGGCAGTAGGGCTGGGATAACATTTTTTATTATGATCATTGTGATCCTACTTTTTGCAATACTTGTTTGATTCAATGGCTTGTGAATTGTAATATTGTAATCAGGAAAAAAAAATTCTTCCTGGCATCATTTAAAAAATTCAAAAGGCACTCGCACATCTGAGCAATCTTTTTGCAGGTGCATGGCAACAGTTGAAACAGGATGAAGGAAAAAGGAAAACGTACACTGCTCTTGATAGTATCACTGATATTTAATAAGCTTACGTATCGGCCTCACGGCCTTCGTCAGAGCTTCCTGGCATCATTTAAAAGACCTGCAGTGCATTCGGAAAGTATTCAGACCGCTTTACTTTTTTGACTTGGCTGTGTGCTTAGAGTCGTTGTCCTGTTGGAAAGTGAACCTTCGCCCCAGTCTGAGTTCCTGAGCACTCTGGATCAGGTTTTCTTCAAGGATTTCTCTGTACTTTGCTCCGTTCATCTTTCCATCAATCCAGACTAGTCTCCCAGTCCCTGCCGCTCAAAAACATCCCAAAAGCATGATGATGCCACCACCATGCTTCACCGTAGGGATGGTGCCAGGTTTCCTCCAGATGTGACGCTTGGCATTCAGGCCAAATAGTTCAATCTTGGTTTCATCAGACCAGAGAATCTTGTTTCTCATGGTCTGAGAGTCTTTAGGTAACTTTTGGCAAACTCCAAGCAGGCTGTCATGTACCTTTTACTGTGGAGTGGCTTCTGTCTGGCCACTCTACCATAAAGGCCTGATTGGTGGAGTGCTGCAGAGATGGTTGTACTTCTGGAAGGTTCTCCTATTTCCACAGAGGAACTCTTGAGCTTTGTCAGAGTGACCATCGGGTTCTTGGTCCCTTCCCTTCCCTGACCAAGGCCCTTCTCCCCCAATTGTTCAGTTTGGCCAGCTGGCCAGCTCTAGGAAGAGTCTTGGTGGTTCCAAACTTCTTCCATTTAAGAATGAGGGAGGCCACTGTGTTCTTGGGGACCTTCAATGCTACAGACATGTTTTGGTACCCTTCCCCAGATCTTTGCCTTGACACAATACTGACTCGGAGCTCTACGGACAATTCCTTCGACCTCATAGCTTGGTTTTTGCTCTGATATGCATTGTCAACTGTGGGACCTTATATAGACAGGTGTGTGCCTTTCCAAATCATGTCCAATCAATTGAATTTACCACAGGTGGACTCAAGAAACATCTCAAGGGTGATCATTGGAAACAGGATGCACCTGAGGTCAATTTCTAGTCTCATAGCAAAGAGGCTGAATACTTATGTAAATAAGGTATTTCTGTTTTTTATTTTTATAAATTTGCTAAAATTCTAAACCTGTTTTCGCTTTGTCATTATGGGGTATTGTGTGTAGATTGATGAGGAGAAAAAACCCTAACCCTAAACTCTCTCCTTACACGGGCGACGCTGGGCCAATTGTGCACCGCCATATGGGACTCCCAATCACGGCCGGTTGTGACACAGCCCGGGAACGAACCTGGGTCTGTAGTGATGCTTCTAGCACTGCGATGCAGCACCTTAGACCGCTGTGCCACTCAGGAGGCCCCCTAGATAATATTTTTTTTACAAATTGCTGTTGGCTTTCTGCCTATTCGTCTCAGATTAGTATTTTTCTCTGATGGGTATGTAGCTTGGTATAGGGCTATACTTCTGCAGACATACACTACCGGTAAATTTTTTTGGAAAACCTACTCATTCAAGGGTTTTTCTTTATTTTTACTATGTTCTACATTGTAGAATAATAGTGAAGACATCAAAACTATGAAATAACACATATGGAATCATGTAGTAACCAAAAAAGTGCTAAACAAATCAAAATAGATTTTATATTTGAGATTCTTCAAATAGCCACCCGTTGCCTTGATGACAGCTTTGCACACTCTTGGCATTCTCTCAACCAGCTTCATGAAGGAGTCACCTGCAATGCATTTCTAATAACAGGTGTGCCTTCTTAAAAGTGAATTTGTGGAATTTCTTTCCTTCTTAATGCGTTTGAGCCAATCAGCTGTGTTGTGACAAAGTTAGGGGGTATACAGAAGAGAGCCCTATTTGGTAAAATACCAAGTCCATATTATGGCAAGAACATGTAGGTCAGTAAATACGGAACATTTTAAGAACTTTGAAAGTTTCTTCAAGTGCAGTCGCAAAAACCATCAAGCGCTGTGATGAAACTGGCTCTCATAACTTCTTCAGGCTAGGGTCCTTTTTTCTAAATTTCTGCATGACTGACGTGCCCAAAGTAAACTGCCTGTTACTCAGGCCCTGAAGCCAGCCAGGATATGCATATAATTGGTACCATTGGAAAGAAAACACTTTGAAGTTTGTAGAAATGTTAAAATAATGTAGGAGACTATAACACAATAGATATGGTAGGAGAACATTTTGAGAGCCCATGCTCTAACAATGGAAAGTATTGGGAAATAATTAAATCTAGCTCCCAGTATGCAATTCCTATGGCTTCCACTGGGTGTCAGTAGTCTCTGTTCAAGGTTTCAGGCATGTTTCTTCCAAAACGAGTAATAATAATAATGAGTATTAGTAAAGGACACCTGCTTGGAAATTTGTGTGCGCGCGCCATGAAGACAATGCGTACCTTTCCTATTAAACATACTTCTCTCCATATGAAATATTATAGTTTGATTACATTTTAGGGTATCTGAGGATTAAATAGAAATGTATTTTGACTTGTTGAAACAAAGTTTAGGGGTAGATTTTCGGATTCCTATCTTGGCATGTTGAACGAGTGGATTACTCAAATCGACGGTGCCAACTTAACTGACTTTTTGGGATATAAAGAAGGATTTTATCTAACAAAATGACACTACATGTTATAGCTGGGACCCTTTGGATGACAAATCAGAGGAAGATTTTCAAAAAGTAAGTGAATATTTAATCGCTATTGGTGAATTTATGAAACCTGTGCTGGTGGAAAAATATTTTGTGTGGGGCGCCGTCCTCAAACAACCGCATGGCATGCTTTCGCTGTAAAGCATACTGTAAATCGGACAGTGCAGTTGGATTAACAATAATTAAAGCTTTCAACCGATATAAGACACTTTTATGTACCTAAAATGTTTAATATCCATAATTTTTATGATTATTTATTTGAATTGCGCGCCCTCCAGGTTCACCGGAAGTTGTCCCGCGGGCATGACGGGACCGCCACAGGAATGGAAGACCCAGAGTTACCTCTGCTGCAGAGGATAAGTTCAGTAGAGTTACCAGCCTCCGAAATTGCAGCCCAAATAAATGCTTAACAGAGTTCAAGTAACAGACACATTTCAACATCAACTGTTCAGAGGTGACTGTGTGAATCAGGCCTTCATGGTCGAATACCTGCAAAGAAACCACTACTAAAGGACACCAATAAGAAGAAGAGACTTGCTTTGGCCAAGAAACACGAGTAATGGACATTAGACGGGTGGAAATCTGTCCTTTGGTCTGGAGTCCAAATTGGTTGGAACCAAATTGGATTTTTGGTTCCAACCGCCGTGACTTTGTGAGACGCGGTGTGGGTGAACGGATGATCTCCACATGTGTATTTCCCACCGTAAAGCATGGATGAGAAGGTGTTATTTTGTCAGGGTGCTGTGATTTATTTAGAATTGAAGGCACACTTAACCAGCATGGCTACCACAGCATTCTGCATCGATTTGCCATCCCATCTGGTTTGGGCTTAGTGGAACAATCATTTGTTTTAGAACAGGATAATGACTCAACTCACCTCCAGGCTGTGTAAGGGTTATTTTACCAAGAAGGTGAGTGAACGGAGTGCTGTATCAGATGACCTGGCCTCCACAATCCCCCAACCTCAACCAAATTGAGATGGTTTGGGATGAGTTGGACTGCAGAGTGAAGTAAAAGCAGCCAACAAGTGCTCAACATATGTGGGACCTCCTTCAATACTGTTGGAAAAGCATTCCAGGTGAAGCTGATTGAGAGAATGCCAAGAGTGTGCAAACCTGTCATCAAGGTGAAGGGTGGCTACCTGGTTACTACCTGATTCCATATGTGTTATTTCATAGTTTTGATGTCTTCACTATTATTCTACAATGTTGAAAATAGTAAAAAATAAAGAAAAACCGTTGAATGAGTTGTAAAACTTTTGACAGGTAGTGTAAATTATTTTTAACCTTTTATTTTTATCGTCACTGGAGGGAGTTTCTCCATCCTGTACAGTCTGGTTTGTTTTTATTTGGCCATAATAACATTAGTTAGCGGGCGCAAACCCCCCGATCCGTTGGTTGCACCTGTTTTTTCCCAGTCTGTCCTGTACAGAGGTCACGCCTGGTATCCAAACATGCATGAGAGGCGGTCACAGGTCGAGTCGAGTGTATCGCTAGCTACCTAGCTATTTTACATACTGTATCATCACCACTGCCACAGCAGCATAATGTGAGTTGCTAAGCTGCTGATTTACATCATCAATATTCAGTCTGGTTGGCTGATAGGTAGGACTACGCACAGCAGATAGAGACAGGGGAGCTGCTGCATTAACAACCCCCAGACTCAACTCCATTCCTTTTTCAGCCGGGATTTGCACGTCAGGGCAGCAACAACCAGCCAGCCATACAGTATATCACAAATTTAAAATAATGGATGTTTATGACGATAAATTATTTGCGTACACAATACATTTTCAAAATCTGTTAAACAAGCATTGAATGTTATAGATCAGGGCCTCGTTTCTCGATGTATCTTTAGTAGACAAGGTGTTTCCCAGAGCCTTCTTAGCTTTAAGATCATCGTTAGAACCGTCCTATGATGATCACTACATTACCAAAAGTATGTGGACACGTGCTCATCGAAAATCTCATTCCAAAATCATGGTCATTGCTATGGGGTTGGTCCCCACTTTCCTGCTATAACAGCCTTGACTGTTCTGGGAAGGCTATCCACTAAATGTTGCAACATTGCTGCGGGGACTTGCTTCCATTCAGCCACAAGAGCATTAGTGAGGTCGAGCACTGATGTTGGGCGATTAGGCCTGGCTCGCAGTCGGTGTTCCAATTAATCCCAAAGGTGTTTGATGGGGTTGAGGTCAGGGTTCTGTGCAGGCCAGTCAAGCTCTTCCACACCGATCTCGACAAACCATTTCTGTATAGAACTCGCTTTGTGCACGGGGGCATTGTCATGCTGAAACAGGAAAGGGCCTTCCCCAAACTGTTACCAAAAAGTTGGAAGCACAGAATCATCTAGAATACAATTGTATGCTGTAGTGTTAAGATTTCCCTTCACTGGAACTACGGGGCCTAGCCCGAACCATGAAAAACAGCCTCTGACCATTATTCCTCCTCCACCAAACTGTACAGTTGGCACTATGCATTGGGGCAGGTAGTGTTATCCTGACATTCGCCAAACCCAGATTTTTCCCCGTCCGACTGCCAGATGGTAAAGACTGATTCATCACTCCAGAGAAAGCATTTCCACTGCTCCCGAGTCCAATAGCAGCGAGCTTTACACCATTCCAGCCGATGCTTGGCATTGCGCATGGAGATCTTAGGCTTGTGTGCGGCTGCTCGGCCATGGAAACCCATTTCATAAAGCTCCCGACGAACAGTTATTGTGCTGACGTTACTTTCAGAGGCAGTTTGGAACTTGGTAGTGAGTGTTGCAACCGAGGACAGGTGATTTTTACTTTGCAGTTGAGCCGCTCTTGCTCCTAAACTTTTTCGCTACACAATAACATCCCTTACAGTTGACCAGGGCAGCTCTAGCAGGGCAGAAATTTGATGAACTGACTTGTTGGAAAGGTGGCATTCTATGACGGTGCCATATTGAAAGGCACTGAGCTCTTCAGTAAGGCCATTCTACTGCCAGTGTTTGTCTATGGAGATTGCATGGTTGTGTGCTCGATTTTATACACCTATCAGCAGCCGGTTGTGGCTGAAGTAGCCGAATCCACTAATTTGAAGGGGTGTCCCCATACTTTTGTATCACAGGATGTTGGTGGCACCTTAATTGGGGAGACCGGGTTTGTGTTAATGACTGGAGCGGAATCAGTGGAATGGTATCAAATACATCAAACACATGGTGGCAGGTAGCCTAGTGGTTAGAGCGTTGGGTCAGTAACTGACAAGGTAATAATCTGTCGCTCTGCCCCTGAACAAGGCAGTTAACCCACTGTTCCCCGGTAGGCCGTCATTTTAAATAACAATTTGTTTTTAGCTGACTTGCCTATTTAAAAATAAATAAATAAAAATGATGCCTTTCCATTTGCTCTGTTCCGGGCCATTATTATGAGCCGTTCTCTCCTCAGCAGCCTCCTGTGTTTGGTATATTTAGTGTATATTTAGTAGCCAAGGTGTTTCCCAGAGCCTTTGTTAGTGACATGGCTCTTAAAAACCTTTACACATTGTAGAGCAGCCAAATTGCACACTGTAACAAATTGCTGTAAATTTTCAGAAAAAGATTTAGTTAGCTACTGTAATTCAACATTACAGTACAGTACTGTAAAGAGCAATGCATTATGGGGGCTCAATGGGATTCCTTTACACTGCTGTAAAATGTTACAATACCATTTTACAGTAAAGTACTGTATTCCCTGTTTTGCTGTGTATTTACAGCAGCATATTGTGAATTATGGTGCATTGTGGGAAAATGTTTTGAGGCGTGCTTTGTAAGAAACTGTTTGTTTTACCCGTTAGTGAGAATGCTGTACCCCACAGATAGTACCAAACAGTATTTATTTTTAATCTGAAAACCTTATCCTGTAAATCTACAGTAATTTACTGGCTACTGTGCTGCCAGTAATTTAATGTAATTCAGGACCAGACTACAGTACCATACTGTATTTTTGGAGTGCCAAAAACCTTTTCTTCATTAGTGGGTGTATGGGTTTTGTTGTTTCTGTCTTATTAACATATTTTGAGGTGTGATCTGTAAGAGGCTGTATTTGTTGAACCTGTTAGTGAGAGTGCTGTACCAAATTAACTGAAATGTGGTAGTAGTTCCCTAACAATGTAATGTGTATACGGGACAGATCAAAGTGGCACCAAGTCTCAAACCTTTAATGAATGAGTGTTTAGCCATGTCCTTCTGATCTGTTTTGCCCTGTAGTCACTGCCATCTTAGAAACCTTTCTTAATGCTGCGTTTAAAACAACTGGGAACTCGGAAAACAACGTCCTCTGAATGGGAAAAATGTATTTGAATTGTCATCCAACTCGGAATTCCAACTTGGGCCTCTTTCTAGAGCTCCAACTTTCTGATCACTGACGTCATGATTTGACCTTGTATTTTTCCAAGTTCCCAGTTGTCTTGAAAGCACCATAAGGCTGCTACAAGTGCAAGCGATATAACACACCAAATATTCATTGGTATGCTGTAATATATTATTGCATGTGTTAGCAATTGCTGTAAATGTATTACAATACAATTTAACAATAACTTCTGTATTACTTTTTTGCTGCATATTTACAGCAGCATTCTGTAAATTATGGTGCATTGTGGAAAAAAGTTGTGGGAGGGAAAGAATCGTCAACATGTTTGTTGCACCTGTTAGTGAGAATGCTGCATCAATGAACTGATACAGTGAGGGAAAAAAGGTATTTGATCCCCTGCTAATTTTGTACGTTTGCCCACTGACAAAGAACTTATCAGTCTATAATTTTAATGGTAGGTTTATTTGAACAGTGAGAGATGGAATAACAACAAAAAAATCCAGAAAAACGCATGTCAAAAATGTTATAAATTGATTTGCATTTTAGTAGTGTGGTAGTAGTGCCCTAACAATTTTATGTATATAGGGGACAGATCAGAGTAGCAGCAAGTCTTAGGTAGTGTCTACATTTCACACTTACATGCGGCTTCTGCTATCAGAATACGAAGCTCGCACTGAAAAGACGGGTCTAGACACACAAAAGTCGCTTTGAGGTCTGATTGTGTTCAGATCAATCTGACCACTTTGGGAGGTGGTCAGGGATGCATTGGGTGCAGATTTCTCCTCAGTCTGGATGGAATCAGGGTACAAACTTTAATGAAATGACCACTCTATGGAAAGATGTGACTCTCACGACTCGTCTGAAGTCGGTACAGCCGATCTGCCAACTTCTGTCTGTAGCGTCCGAACAGTTTGGGCTACACACTAATATGACCCCTCTGTGGAAAGGTGAGACTTGTTTTGCACTAGGATGCCCACAAGGCTCGTCTGAAGGTCCCCGGGTACCAGCTGAAAAAAATGAATGGAAGTGTGTATGGAGAGCCAAAAATATGGGGTTAAATACATGTACAAAAAAATAACAAATGTTTCCAGATTTTTCTTATATCTCTCAGATATAGGACACACACTTCAGAACAAACTTCCTTTAGATTTTTTTGGGGGGGACTATCTGTTGTTCCATTTAGTGAATTTGTTATTCAATGTGTTTGTATGGGCTAATAGCAGTAAGGTAAAAAAAAAAAAAATGTTAATCAAATATTTTTTAAATAATTCGAAATACTTTTTTACAAAATCAAATAGTTAAATGATCCTTGGTATGACCTTCTTAAAACAATTCCATAAAGCTTAATAGAACCCCCACTAACCCTCCCCCAGCTTAGACTGTTATGGGTTAATAGAAAAAATATTTTTTTTTCTTCTCAAAAGTAGTGCACTGGGCCTTTATTAGTCCTGTATTACTGGGCCTATATAGCAGTCTGCAGCACCAGCAAGGGAAAAAATATTTGTACACAACCCCCTGTCAACCAACCCTGTGGCTATGGTTGCAAAATGTGAAATTAAACTTTACGTATTGGCCTCAAGGCCTTTGTCAGAACTTAAAGCTCTGACGGTACTTGAGGCCGATAGGTAAAGCTTAATAAAGAGCAGTGACACTAACAAGAGCAGTGTGCGGGTTTCTGTTTTTTTTCTCATCTTATTCAACGGTTACCATGCACCTGCAACAAAGATAGCTCAGATGTGCATTTTGAATTTTGAATCTCAAGTTGGTACTTCAAAAGTGCTTGAATTAAAATGAGAGGAGAACAGAAAATGATCAAATAATAAATATGTTAATATGAAAAATATTAGAAAAATATATTGGTCTTGCGAATTAATTTACAGGCAGACTACTGAGTTTTATTTCCTCACGTGTTTCATGCTCTGGTGTCCACGCGAGATCACTCATTCCACCCAAACTGGCACTCAACCAGGCAGGTACAGAATTGACTGATTAAGCGCCGCCAAACACCACATCGATAGCTAAAATGTTGGGCAAATGTAGATTTAATCCTGCCTTGCAGGATATTGATGTTTATGAATGGATTTTGCCAGACCCAACCAGGGATGTAGTGGAGCGTAAACTCTGTTTATGCACCTTTTTATTTGTGAAATAGTGTTTACTCACCTTTTTATTTTGATAACCTCTTTGGGCTAGGGGGCAGTATTTTGATGTCTGGATGAAAAGCATGCCCAAAGTAAACTGCCTGTTACTCAGGCCCAGAAGCTTGGATATGCATATAATTGGTATATTTGGATAGACTCTCTAAGATTTGGATAGACACTCTAAAGTTTCTGAAACTGTTAAAATCATGTCTGTGAGTATAACAGAACTGATATGGCAGGCAAAAACTCGAGGACAAACCATCCAGAATTGTTGTTTTTTCAGCTTACCAGTGTTTCCAATGGCTCTCATGTTTAATATGAAGGGAAACCCTCCCAGATTGCAGTTCCTAGGGCTTCCAATAGATGTCAACAGTCTTTAGAGTTTCAGGCTTGTTTTTGGAAAACAAATTGTGTTTATTTACGTATTAGGGTACCTGAGGTTTGATTATAAACGTTGTTTGACTTGTTTGGGTAAGTTTATTGGTAACGTTTGGGATTCATTTTGTATGCATTTTGATGGAGGGAAACCGGTGGATTATTGAATGAAGTGCGCCAGCTAAACTGAGATTTTGGGGAAATAAAGAAGGCCTTTATTGAACAAAAGGACCATTTGTGATGTAGCTGGGACCTTTTGGAGTGCCAACAGAAGAAGATCTTCAAAGGTAAGGCATTTATTTTATCGCTATTTCTGACTTTTGTGGCGTACCTGCCTGGTTGAAAAAGGTTTTTAATGCTTTTGTGTGTGGGGTCGCTAGCGGTACGCCTGCGCCAGAAAGGTTAATTAACGTTTACCCACTTATTATTGCGTTCCCAGCGTAAATCAATGCTCAGGCCTCTTGATCTGACTTCAAATCGCGCCTACCTCGGCAAACGAGTGGAATCATGAGTGATTGATGTATGTTCGTTATGTTCGCCTGCTACCCCGGATATGCCTTGTTAGCAGCGCATTCATTCAGCACTCTGTTCAACAGGAAACTCCACCCATGAGATAGGCAGAGAGGTAAAACAAACTACCTCAGCCCAGACCAACAGTGCCAAGTGGCTGAGAGACGCAGCTGACAGTGGGAATTTAACATCCCTCGACTCCTGCCGTGTCAACAGACATCCCCCAAACAAAAACCCTCTGACTTTTGGAGAATGAGTGTACATATAAATAGTACATGTAAATGGTCGCTGATAATTGTCAGATGTCTAGCTAGCTAGGTTGCTCAAGAGCACTGGCTATTAGCCAGGTAGCTAGCTATAACTAGCTGGCAAGAAGGATGAAGTTAGAAGCTAGCGTTGATAGGAGCCTTACTTCAGCAGGAGCAGTTGACTGTAATTAAGCTGGCTATAATGAAACGATTGGCTACTATATGTTCTCATAACAAAATATATTTTATTTACAGAAAGTAGTGAGACAGACAGTGGTGAGTCAAGCTGCAATGAAGCATTTGAAGCAAGCAGGGAGAGAGGTTAGTAGTATAGTGGTTCCCAAACTTGGGGTCCAGGACCCATGTGGGGTCCCCTAAAATTTAAATGGGGTCCCCTGAGAGAATCTTTAATCTTATTAAACACATTAATAACTTGTTTCTCTATGAATGGGTATTTTTTACACTGTCAGAATTCACTTTCATATCATTATGTGATGGGACTGGCAATGGGGACCTAAACATCTTTTAAATATAAAGACAATTTATTTGTATTATCATGTACACTGAACAAAAATATAAATGCAACATGCAACAATTTCCAAAATGTTGTTGAGTTACAGTTCATATAAGGAAATCATTCAACATCATCAGTACTGACTTACCACTGTGTAGTAAGTATTGAAACACATATTATTGAGTAGAACTTGTGATGAATAGTAATTTATTATAATTTTTTTCATGAGGTTGTGGCAATATACTGCAATCTGGTGGCGACTAGAAACAATTGCATAATAGGAACTAATACAAATTGATGGTTGAATAAAATAAATAATAGTGCTTCAAAAAATACTTGAAAGTCCTTGAATTTGACTTGCCCTACAACGACTTCCCGCTGCGCCACAGAGTTTTTTAATGATAATCACACGCTGCTATTTATTGCTGACCAGCAGTTGTCAATAATGTGCATTGTGAACAGATAATGAAGCTCAGCGTAATGAACCGTTTTTCGGCACAATTTGGTGAAAGCACCGAAGCCTTCAGAAATGCTCGGTTTCCCATCACTACTGAATCATTGCTTTGATATTACAATAACTTACAGGAAGCTGGTGGAAATTTACTGTAAAAATTACGTTAACATACTTGGCACTTGCCAGAAATGGGCAAAGATGCATCAAAAGGTATCTTGTTACAAATACAAAATACATTGATGACCAATGTATCCCTAACTACAACAACATTCCCAGTAACGGTTACAGAAACTTTTTATTTGCTATGACTGTGATATGTTTTTTTTAAAATCAACCTTAGTCTAATGTACTGATTATAAGTCACTCTGGACAAGAGCGTCTGCTAAATGACCAAAATGTAAAGCTCTGCCTTCAAACTTTTTTTATTTTGATGAAATTTAGCCTTGTTTGGGGGAAGATCTCATTAGAGTAATATGCTGTAAATTTGTTTTTTGATAAAAATCCTGTAAATCTACAGTAATTTACTGGCTTCTGTGCTACCAGTATTTTACTGTGAATTTACAGTAACCTACTGGATACTGTTCTGGCAGTAATTTACTATAAAAATGACAGGGCATTTTTTTTTACAGTGGATAGTAATATGGTTGTAATAATGGTAGGCTACAGTATTTCTCACAATCTTCTATTCATTTGCTATCATTACTGGTTTATTTAGGGGTAGTGTAGAGCAGCAGCTATATCCCTGAAGTGACCTTCAACCTCCCTGCTCCTCAATACTTCTTCCACTGGATCAAAGTTTCAGCCAGGTAGGATACACAGTGGCAACAAATGGAGTTGGGTTGGATATAGTAATGGAAAGGGAAAAGGGAATACCTAGTCAGTTGTACAACTGAATGCATTCAACTAGAGTTCGACCGATTATGATTTTTCAACGCTGATACCGATACCGATTATTGGAGGACCCAAAAAAAAGCCGGTACCGATTAATCGGACAGTTTTTTTATTTATTTGTAATAATGACAATTACAACAATACTGAAAGAACACTTATTTTAACTTAATATAATACTATCAATTTAGCCTCAAATAAATAATGAAACATGTTCAATTTGGTTTAAATAATGCAAAAACAAAGTGTTGGAGAAGAAAGTGCAATATGTGCCATGTAAAAAAGCTAACGTTTAAGTTCCTTGCTCAGAACATGAGAACATATGAAAGCTGGTGGTTCCTTTTAACATGAGTCTTCAATATTCCCAGGTAAGAAGTTTTAGGTTGTAGTTATTATAGGACTATTTCTCTCTCTACGATTTGTATTTCATATACCTTTGACTATTGGATGTTCTTATAGGCACTTTAGTATTGCCAGTGTAACAGTATAGCTTCCGTCCCTCTCCTCACTCCTACCTGGGCTCAAACCAGGAACACATCGACAACAGCCACCCTCGAAGCAGCGTTACCCATGCAGAGCAAGGGGAACAACTACTCCAAGTCTCAGAGCGAGTGACGTTTGAAACGCTATTAGCGCGCACCCGGCTAACTAGCTAGCCATTTCACATCGGTTACACCAGCCTAATCTTGGGAGTTGATAGGCTTGAAGTCATAAACGGCGCAATGCTTGAAGAATTGCGAAGGGCTGCTGGCAAAACGCATGAAAGTGCTGTTTTGAATGAATGCTTACGAGCCTGCTGGTGCCTACCACCGCTCAGTCAGACTGCTCTATCAAATATCAAATCCTAGACTTAATTATAATATAATAAACACACAGAAATACGAGCCTTAGGTCATTAATATGGTCGAATCCGGAAACTATCATCTCGAAAACAAAAAGTTAATTTTTTTTCGTGAAATACGGAACCGTTCCGTATTTTATCTAACGGGTGGCATCCCTAAGTCTAAATATTCCTGTTACATTGCACAACCTTCAATGTTATGTCATAATTACGTAAAATTCTGGCAAATTAGTTCGCAACGAGCCAGGCGGCCCAAACTGTTGCATATACCCTGACTCTGCATGCAATGAATGTAACCTGCTAACCTGGATTTCTTTTAGCTAAATATGCAGGTTTAAAAATATATTGATTTTAAGAAAGGCATTGATGTTTATGGTTAGGTACAGTCGTGCAACGATTGTGCTTTTTTTGCAAATGTGCTTTTGTTAAATCATCCCCCGTTTGGCGAAGTTGGCTGTCTTTGTTAGGAAGAAATAGTATTCACACAGTTTGCAACGAGCCAGGCGGCCCAAACTGCTGCATATACCCTGACTCTGTTGCAGAGGTGACACATTTTCCCTAGTTAAAAGAAATTCATGTTAGCAGGCAATATTAACTAAATATGCAGGTTTAAAAATATATACTTGTGTATTGATTTTAAGAAAGACATTGATGTGTATGGTTAGGTACACGTTGGAGCAACGACAGTCCTTTTTCGCGAATGCGCACCGCATCGATTATATGCAACACAGGACAGGCTAGATAAACTAGTAATATCATCAACCATGTGTAGTTAACTAGTGATTATGATTGATTGATTGTTTTTTATAAGATAAGTTTAATGCTAGCTAGCAACTTACCTTGGCTTCTTACTGCATTCGCGTAACAGGCAGGCTTCTCGTGGAGTGCAATGTAAAGCAGGTGGTTAGAGCGTTGGACTAGTTAACCGTAAGGTTGCAAGATTGAATCCCCAAGCTGACAAGGTAAAAATCTGTCATTCTGCCCCTGAACAAGGCAGTTAACCCACCGTTCCTAGGCCGTCATTGAAAATAAGAATGTGTTCTTAACTGACTTGCCTAGTTAAAAAATATTATATAAAAAAAAGAAATCGGCAAATCGGTGGCCAAAAATACCGATTACCGATTGTTATGAGAACTTGAGATCGGCCCTAATTAATCTCCCATTCCGATTAATCGGTCGACCTCTACATTCAACTGAAGTGTGTCTTCCAGATTTAACCCAACCCCTCTGAATCAGTGGTAGGCTACAGTATTTCTTCAATTTTGACTGGAATTGTGTTGGTCATTGTTAAATAGTGCAGTATTTATTCCAGTTCAAAGTAGTTGTGCATAATACTTTACTCATCAGACTTTTATATAATTGTATTTTTATTTTGTTATTGGTATTAGTAAAGTGAATAAGACTTTTGAGACTAAGAGTGTCATTTAATTTTCCATTAATGAACGACTGCACGTAAAAGGAAACTAATCCTTTTGAAAACAAGCCTATGTGGCACCGATATGAGTCAGAAACATTTAATCTAGTGTCAAAATTGAGTACAACGTGTAAATAGGACAATTTTGGTCATAAAGTCAGTCTCTTCTAAAACGGAGTTTGGAACCTCAGTGCTTCACAATGAGTAAATTAAGGTTGGGTTTGGATTATAATTATATCAACAAATCATGCCCCCTTTTGCCAAGCTCCACATGCAAATCGCCTCTCCGCCCACTTCGCTTCCCTTCATTGAATGGGGCTCTATTGTTTCATCGCCTCCAACACGTTCAAGGGATCATGGGCCCTATATTGATTGACCATGCCTCCACAGCCAAAGTTCTATGGTTTGCATGCCCTGCCGAAGGACCCTAGGTAGTATGCGTAATTGGTGCTTGGAGTTTGTCGGCCCCCAGTCTGCAACGGCAATGACCGGTGGTGGTAAGTATAACAAGAGACACAGAAATATAATGACCTCTCTGGTATAATTTAACTAATGACGTTAGATAACATTATTGCTGGTTATCTAGGTAGCTAACTTTTGATAAAGCGAGGCAGGCTAGCTAACATTTTAGCTAATGTAAGCATACCTCATTACAACTTAGTTATTGTTTATTGTCTAGAAACTGCTGGTTATGTAACATTATCATTTGATAATGCTAGCTAGCTAATGTTAGCCAAAAGTTAGTTTGTAGCTCATACAAGATTATTCTTTATTGTCTGTTTAGTCTAAATAATGGATACAGTTATGGTGGTAGCTAACGTGTCTGAGTCTGACTAAAGCAGTGAACTAGGAGCAACAAAGCGTGACGTCACAGGCCTGAATCTAATCCAATCTGGAGCTACAGTCAGTCTACATCTGTAAAGCATAGAATTTGGGTATCCACCAGTTACCACAGCCACAAATTCCAAGTTGGCTATAATGTAAAAATATATTGGGGAAAATGTTGCTTTTTGGTCTTAATTTAAGGCTAGGGTTAGGCATAAGGTCAGCAGTGGAGTTAAGGTTAGAGTTGGGTATAAAATAACATTTTAAGAAGATAAATTGTAGAGATCGGAGGGCTTTATGACTTTGTAGCTGTGGTGACGACCTAGAATTAGCTTGACCCAAGTTACTGCCCTGATGACACAGAAGGCTTAATCAACAACGGCAATGTGTGTTATGTGAAAAGTTCTATCAAAAAATACCGTTCAGGTTATGTCGATACAGAACTCGTTTTACTGTGGAAATAGATACTTTTGTATCTATCTGTTGTTCTGGGATTGATTTGCACTTTCCGCACCAAAGTACGTTCATCTCTAGGAGACAGAATGCGTCTCCTTCCTGAGCGGTATGGTGGCTGCGTGGTCCCAAGGTGTTTATACTTGCGTACTATTGTTTGTACAGATGAACGTGGTACCTTCAGGCGTTTGGAAATTGCTCCCAAGGATGAACCAGACTTGTGGTGGTCTACAATTTTTTTCTGAGGTCTTGGCTGATTTCTTTTGAATTTCCCATGATGTCAAGCAAAGAGGCACCTCCAATTGACTCAGATTATGTCAATTAGCCCATCAGAAGCTTCTGAAGCCATGACATCATTTTCTGGAATTTTCCAAGCTGTTTAAAGGCTCAGTCAAATTAGTGTATAAACTTCTGACCCACTGGAATTGTGATACAGTGAATTATAAGTGAAATAATTTGTCTGTAAACAATTGTTGGAAAAATTACTTGTGTCATGCACAAAGTAGATGTCCTAACCGACTTGCCAAAACTATAGTTTGTTAACAAGAATTTTGTGGAGAGGTTGAAAAACGAGTTTTAATGACTCCAACCTAAGTGTATATAAACTTCTGATTTCAACTGTATGCCAGTTCCTTTCAGCCAATATGTATTTTTAATGTATGGCAGGCAAACAAGTTCCCTACCTTCTCCCTTTTCCACTTGCCTCCTCCATTTTTGTGGTAGTGCTGCAATCAATTGATTGTAAATTTGAATTGAGCAGATATTCCCATATATTTTCGATAACTGCATATGTGACATAACTCCTCTGTTTCTATTCATAATGTATTAATAAATATAATACACTTTTTTTATCCATAAAGAATGTTTTTTTTTAATTAATCAGTATATTTGAATTTAACCATAACATTTGTTGTAATATTTGTTCTATCTTTTCTGGAGGATAAAACTGAAATTGTAACCAGCTTTGTTTGTATGGCTTGTTTAGGAAAGGGCGATACTTTAAACAAAATGTCATTGTCAATTAGTCGGAACTGAGAAGTTGTAATCTGTAAGAAGGCAAAAAGGCCATTTTTGAGCAAAGGATGACCCTTTGTTAATAATCTACTGGAGAACCATTTTGGGTTTAAGTATAACTTATGTATGAGTGAAGCTTTTAGTGAGAGGTTTAAAGCTTTAATATTTAATAATTTTAGTCCCCCAAACTCATATTCATTCTATAAATAGGTACATTTAATTTTGTCTGGCATAGCATTCCAAATAAAATGAAATATTTTTTGCTCGTATGATTTAAAAAAAACGAGTCATCTGGAGTAGGCAGTGCCATTAGTAAGTAAGTAAACTGTGATAGGACCAAAGAATTATTCAATGTGATTTTTCCATGAATAGACAAGTATTTACCTCTCCATGGTTGCAAAATCTTATCTATTTTTTCTAACCTTCTATTGAAATTAATTGTGGTAAGTTAATTTATATTTTTTGAGATGTGAATACCAAGTACATTGAGGGAAAAAGTATTTGATCCCCTGCTGATTTTGTACGTTTGCCCACTGACAAAGAAATGATCAGTCTATACTTTTAATGGTAGGTTTATTTGAACAGTGAGAGACAGAATAACAATACAAAAATCCAGAAAAATGCATGTCAAAAATGTAATAAATTGATTTGCCTTTTAATGAGGGAAATATGTATTTGACCCCTCTGCAAAACATGACTTAGTACTTGGTGGCAAAACCCTTGTTGGCAATCACAGAGGTAAGACGTTTCTTGTAGTTGGCCACCAGGTTTGCACACATCTCAGGAGGGATTTTGTCCCACTCCTCTTTGCAGATCTTCTCCAAGTCATTAAGGTTTTGAGGCTGACGTTTGGCAACTCGAACCTTCAGCTCCCTCCACAGATTTTCTATGGGATAAAGGTCTGGAGACTGGCTAGGCCACTCCAGGACCTTGATGTGCTTCTTCTTGAGCCACTCCTTTGTTGCCTTGGCCATGTGTTTTGGGTCATTGTCATGCTGGAATACCCATCCACGACCCATTTTCAATGCCCTGGCTGAGGGAAGGAAGTTCTCACCCAAGATTTGACGGTACATGGCCCCGTCCATTGTCCCTTTGATGCGGTGACGTTGTCCTATCCCCTTAGCAGAAAAACACCCCAAAGCATAATGTTTCCACCTCCATGTTTGACGGTGGGGATGGTGTTCTTGGGGTCATAGGCAGCATTCCTCCTCCTCCAAACATGGCGAGTTGAGTTGATGCCAAAGAGCTCCATTTTGGTCTCATCTGACCACAACACCTTCACCCAGTTGTCCTCTGAATCATTCAGATGTTCATTGGCAAACTTCAGACGGGCATGTATATCTGCTTTCTTGAGCAGGGGGACCTTGCGGGCGCTGCAGGATTTCAGTCCTTCACGGCGTAGTGTGTTACCAATTGTTTTCTTGGTGACTATGGTCCCAGCTGCCTTGAGATCATTGACAAGATCCTCCTGTGTAGTTTTGGGCTGATTCCTCACCGTTCTCATGATCATTGCAACTCCACGAGGTGAGATCTTGCATGGAGCCCCAGGCCGAGGGAGATTGACAGTTCTTTTGTGTTTCTTCCATTTGCGAATAATCGCACCAACTGTTGTCACCTTCTCACCAAGCTGCTTGGCGATGGTCTTGTAGCCCATTCCAGCCGTGTGTAGGTCTACAATCTTGTCCCTGACATCCTTGGAGAGCTCTTTGGTCTTGGCCATGGTGGAGAGTTTGGAATCTGATTGATTGATTGCTTCTGTGGACAGGTGTCTTTTATACAGGTAACAAACTGAGATTAGAAGTACTCCCTTTAAGAGTGTGCTCCTAAGTTTCCTGTATGAAAGACACCTGGGAGCCAGAAGTCTTTCTGATTGAGAGGGGGTCAAATACTTATTTCCCTCATTAAAATGCAAATCAATTTATAACATTTTTGACATGCGTTTTTCTGGATTTTTTTGTTGTTATTCTGTCTCTCACTGTTCAAATAAACCTACCTTAAAATTATAGACTGATCATTTCTTTGTCAGTGGGCAAACATACAAAATCAGCAGGGGATCAAATACCTTTTTCCCTCACTGTAGATAATATTAATAGAAATAATAACAGCATAATCTTATAAATGCCTGCTCATATTTAGAAAGTCCTAGCAAGGCTATAAGCATGTCAGCCCACCCTGCTCAGTTCATTGGATTCAATTCGATTTTAAATATTTTTTTTAATGAAGAGAAAACAACTTAAATATATCGCAAGACCATTCCTTTTTTATGTCCATTACATGCAAGACATATTTCATGTAGTCCTCATTATATCCTTGTAAGGGGTGTGTAACTGGTGGCAGCGAAGTCAGACGCAGGAGAGCAGAACTGGGTAATAACCGGAGCATATATATATATATATATATATATATATATATACATACATACATACATACAACCACCGGCATCCAGAATAATAAAGAATGAGTACATAACCCATCGCGCACCAGACGACAATGTGCACAAGCACTTACAACAAACAATACCACACAAAGACATGAGGGGGACAGAAGGTTAAATACACAACACGTAATGAGGGAATGAAAACCAGGTGTGTGGGAAAACAAGACAAAACAAATGGAAAATGAAAAATGGATCGGCGATGGCTAGAAGACCGGTGACGTCGACCGCCGAACACCTCGCGAACAAGGAGAGGAACTGACTTCGGTAGAAGTCTTGACAATCCTGTTGTATTTCGACAAAAAAAGGAAGAAGGAAAAAGGAACATAGATTCTAACAGCCGCTAATGACGGCAAGTAAAAATGTGTCTAGGCATCACATTATATCCTGTTTATATACACTGCTCCAAAAAATAAAGGGAACACTAAAATAACACATCCTAGATCTGAATGAATGAAATCATCTTATTAAATACTTTTTTCTTTACATAGTTGAATGTGCTGACAAAATCACACAAAAATAATCAATGGAAATCCAATTTATCAACCCATGGAGGTCTAGATTTGTCACAGTATCCACAGAAAATGGTGCCCCTCCTCGGCCGGGCGGCGCTCGCCGGTCGTCGTCGCCGGTCTACTAGCTGCCGCCGATCTGTGTTTCTGTGTTCATTGTGTTTTGTCTGTCTAGGTCCGCACCTGTTGTCATTTCTGTCATTAGTGGGGGGGTATTTAGTTTGTTCCTTTGGGGTTGTGTGTTGTGCGGGATTGTTTGTTTGTCAGCGGGTTTACGCTGTGGCCGTTTCTTCTCTATCGTTTTTATATTGGAGGATTTATTTTCTCGCCGGGCTGCGCCCCGTGCCTGATTTTCCCTTTGTGGATTACCTGTTTCCCTTTTGGGTATTGTGCACTCCCAGTGCCTTTTGATCACCTAGTGTGTGGGTGTGAATAAACTTCGAGCTACTGGACGATATCTCCTGCATTTGACTCTACTCCTTCCTCCTGCCCTAAGTACCCGTGACAGGATTTGGAGTCACACTCAAAATTAAAGTGGAAAACCACACTACAGGCTGATCCAACTTTGATGTAATGTCCTTAAAACAAGTCAAAATGAGGCTCAGTAGTGTGTATGACCTCCCTACAACGCCTGGGCATGCTCCTGATGAGGTGGCCGATGGTCTCCTGAGGGATCTCCTCCCAGACCTGGACTAAAGCATCCGCCAACTCCTGGACAGTCTGTGGTGCAACGTGGCGTTGGTGGATGGAGCGAGACATGATGTCCCAGATGTGCTAAATTGGATTCAGGTCTGGGGAACGGGCGAGCCAGTCCATAGCATCAATGCCTTCCTCTTGCAGGAACTGCTGACACACTCCAGCCACATGAGGTCTAGCATTGTCTTGCATTAGGAGGAACCCAGGGCCAACCGCACCAGCATATGGTCTCACAAGGGGTCTGAGGATCTCATCTCGGTACCTAATGGCAGTCAGGCTACCTCTGGCGAGCTCATGGAGGGCTGTGCGGCCCCCCAAAGAAATGCCACCCTACACCATGACTGACCCACCGCCAAACCGGTCATGCTGGAGGATGTTGCAGGCAGCAGAACGTTCTCCACGGCGTCTCCAGACTCTGTCACTTCTGTCACATGTGCTCAGTGTGAACCTGCTTCATCTGTGAAGAGCACAGGGCGCCAGTGGCGAATTTGCCAATCTTGGTGTTCTCTGCCAAATGCCAAACGTCCTGCACGGTGTTGGGCTGTAAGCACAACCCCCACCTGTGGACGTCGGGCCCTCATACCACCCTCATGGAGTCTGTTTCTGACCGTTTGAGCAGACACATGCACATTTGTGGCCTGCTGGAGGTCATTTTGCAGGGCTCTGGCAGTGCTCCTCCTGCTCCTCCTTGCACAAATGCGGAGGTAGCGGTCCTGCTGCTGGGTTGTTGCCCTCCTACGGCCTCCTCCACGTCTCCTGATGTACTGGCCTGTCTCCTGGTAGCGCCTACATGCTCTGGACACTACGCTGACAGACACAGCAAACCTTCTTGCCACAGCTCGCATTGATATGCCATCCTGGATGAGCTGCACTACCTGAGCCACTTGTGTGGGTTGTAGACTCCGTCTCATGCTACCACTAGAGTGAAAGCACCGCCAGCATTCAAAAGTGACCAAAACATCAGCCAGGAAGCATAGGAACTGAGAAGTGGTCTGTGGTTACCACCTGCAGAACCACTCCTTTATTGGGGGTGTCTTGCTAATTGCCTACAATTTCCACCTGTTGTCTATTCCATTTGCACAACAGCATGTGAAATTTATTGTCAATCAGTGTTGCTTCCTAAGTGGACAGTTTGATTTCACAGAAGTGTGATTGACTTGGAGTTACATTGTGTTGTTTAAGTGTTCCCTTTATTTTTTTGAGCTGTATATTTATATATATTATCACATTATATAACAGTATTCCTGTTATATCATGCCATGTCCGTGTCAGAGCCGACCGCAAGCCAAACCCTGGTTCTCCTTTATGGGAAGGCATACCCAAGTTCAATTCACAATCGACTCTGACACAGCCACGGCACAACAGCCAAGAACACATGCAGTACTGACAATCCAGAACGAGTAAACCTGTAAAACCAACCCTCTCTCCAACCTACACATTTTGATTTTTATTCCAGGGTCGTTGCTCTATCACCTCGGCTGTTTTACACCTAGGCCTATATCGTTAGGATCAAGAATATAAAAGGTAGCATAAATAGCTTATATAGAAATAGATAATATACCTTTCTCTCGCTTAGAGAAGTGCTTCCATAAGCCAATTATTGTATTAGTTCTACCGTTAAGTTGAATCACTTTATCCCAGTGTTAACCAGCCCACCACACACTAGAGACAACAACCCTGTTGACAATACCTAATGCATCCATATGCCAGTGTGTATCAGAAAAATAATCATCATTTACATTTTTTATATTGAGATGTTTTTATTTTTATGTGAGAGGTAATAACACCAATTATTTTAGGATTGTATAGGCCGATTCCTATAGAGGACCTAGGCAGGTTTTAATTATATAATCCTTTATCCTTGCCCTATAATAAATCTATTCATATTTATTCCTTTTTATCTTAAAAGCTAATCGTTAAGATCCACATCGGCAAACAAGGGCCGCACTATATAACATCTTTTAGGTCATAATATACCCGACCTCTACAATTAGGTCATATTTAAACAAAACAAAAACTACCTTGGTATTTCCAATGTACAATCTTCAAATGAAATACATAAAAAATCGAATGTATCGGGGACTTCTTCAACAGGAGGTAGCTGTCACTCACGGCCACGTTGTAATCTTTGAGTCTTTGGTTGTTTACATATAATTTATCGACCAGGAAGTACATTGTTTATGCGGATTGCCTGCTGCAGTTGTTTGAGAGATGTCCAGTTTGCAGCTGAACCTGCAACATAGAGAAGACCAGCAAGGGGACCCTCAGCATCACGCAGACATGCCCTCGCTGTGAGCATTCTTATAAATGGAACATTTGGTGACATTTGACCTGTTCAAAGGTCAAAACAGTTTAGAGTTTTGTTCCAATTCACCTTCATAACCTAGCCTGGTGGAACCAGCCTGATCACGGCGTTAACCATTCTATTCACTTCACATATCATGATATCTGAAGTGAAATTGAAAGGTGAATGCAGTGATCAGGTTGGTTCCAGTATGCTAATCATAACCACCATTGATAATGTAATCAGTGCTCCGTGTTTTTGATGTGCTCCAGTGTCTTTGATGAGGGGCCAGGAGCTTATCTACGCTGCCATGCCCATCAATGGGGCACTGGCAAAGACCTTACCTCCAGCCTCACCTCTTGCCTGCTCACCAACGGTTGTCGATGGGTTGACCAGAATTAGGTAGGTTTAGTCTCACCTCTTCAAACTTCAACATAGTATATTTTGTTTGTCAAATATCACCTATCCTAACTGCCATTGGTAATAGAACAGTGACTGTGTATGTGTTTACAGACGCATCTATGGAACAAGCACTTGGAGACTTGCAAGATGATGTGATGGAGTCCCGACTGACAGACTGGCTTGACACTGACGTCTCTAAATGGAGAGAGATCTTGCACTCAGCATTAAAATTTTACTTGACACAACTTTTACTTATATTGTCTTTCTCTGTTATTGAATTGAGGGAGAAACCCTGTTTATTCCGCACCAGGATCAACTCCTGTTGAATACGGGACACCACAAAGGAAGGTATGATCACTCTGACATGTTTGTCACCAGGCAATGCCGATAGGCACAGTATCTGTATCAGCTGGGAATGACGATGAAAGTGACCATTGTTATATTAGCAGAACACTGATTCTATGGTATTATGTAAAGGGTTGTTTATTCTACATTGACCTGTTAATACATTTAAAAGTGATCAAAACACTTAGTTTACAATATCTACATAAATTCAGAAATTGAATTCTTCTCATATTACTCTGTAGGCTACTTGACCTATTCAAAGCTTCCTCCGGCATCTCACCATACATTTGCCTGTAGTTATTGAACTCAACCTGCAGGAGGTTTGAATGTTGTGATTGAGTGGGGGGAAACAGCTGCGGGCAAGGTTCTGACAGATGGGTGTGTCTTGGTGGTGACAAGGAAACACCCAAGAAATACACACATCAAACCACACCCCCAAGCCAACTCACCTTTGGCTTCTGTCATGGCCGCCAGCATTTCTTGAGGAGCAAGCCAAAAAACGTGTCCAAATCAGCAGTTCCTCTACTCTATAAGATGTGGCCATCTATTGATTTTATGTTACTAAACGATCAAAGTAGTAATTCTTCAACGAGTCCGTTACCGCGGTTTGTGTTTTGAGCACACACCCCCTAAAAGGTCTGTGCCTGGCCCTGGACAGACGGGTAGCCAGAGATGAAAAGCAAACAAGGTTCTCAGCTGCAATACAGTTCCATGTTTTTGGTGTTTTGTTCAAATTCAAACAAAAAGAGAAAACGACCCCCCCTCCTCCCTTCCATTGTCTCTGTCTGTGTCCGTGTCCGCTATGAAAGGTGCGAGTTGATTTTGAAGCTCGCCGGTCGCTGAAGCTCTCAGGGAGTCGCTCTGTCTTTCTCGACTCTTCTCTATTCCTCTCTTTCTACCTCGGTCTGCGGTTCAATTGAAGGGTATTGAGTTTGGGGTGTAGCTAATTTTGTCTCTTTTTCTTCTGTCTTTCAGAGTGCTGGGTCCAGCTGTAACCTTCAGGGTGGGCACCAACCCTCACAATGTCAGCACTGCAGATGTGGCTCACGTTGCAGGTAGGACCATTCTCACTGTTACACCAACCCATATCCCCCAAGACCCACCCACCATTATCATGACCGATCATCATCATTTATTGAATAATGTGTCCCTGAACAAAGGGTGGGGGTAGGACAAAAAATAATTTGTTCTTAACTGACTTGCCTAGTTAAATAAAGGTAAAATAAAACATACAATTCACACACACACGCATGTACACTGACAGACACACAACACACACACACAATGAGACACACAGGGTTTGTGTGCTGTACCCATGCAGCACACAAATCCACACAGCCAGTAGAAATTATTAGCTACATTTCTTACTCAACACATTTAAATAGAAAGAACCCCATCGTGCCAATGACCTCCATTATACTGGATTTAATTTCCACCACCTACACACCATTTTGTCATGTTCTCTCTGTTTGAGTAAATGAGAGTCTCAGATCCGCCGCACCAGATAGGGTAGATATCACAGTGTCCTTCTAGTCCAGACAAGCCCATGTCTATAAGATTATTAACAGGGTGTAATGACAAATGAGGATCAATTTCACACAGGATAACAAGCAGGACACACTGCTGTTCCTACTGAGGTACATATTCTGCATCCCAAATGGCAGCCTATTCCCTATTTAAAGCCCTACTTTTGACCAGGGCCCATAGGCATAGTATTAGGGCTCTAGTCAGAAGTAGTGCACTATGTAGGGCATAGGGTGCCATTTGGGACATAGAGAGTGACTCTCAGACAAGCTAGTCTTCGTATAGCTAGATGTGGTCTGATAGAAAGGTGTCATGGTGAGAGAGAAAAAAATAAGATTTGATATTTCAGTATGCACCGCTCCTGCACCGCACCACAACGCTGGCATTGTCTGAACTTGGATCAACACGGGAGGGTGTCGCCCTTGCTTCGATTGGAATTGACTTTGAGAAGCAGAGAGCAACAGTCCAACAGTCAATAACACCAGGGTTGGAACAACAACAGGAACAACACTAGCACAAACCTCATGGAGCCTTTTTTTATTGGCTGAAATGTGCTGTTGTTCCATTGAGAGGAATTTGGCACCACTCTCTTCCTGTTGTATTATAGGGTGGTATATGGGGGTTTGTTGCTGTCCTATCCATTTACAGAGATGCTACAACAACAACACTACACTCTTAGAAAAAAAGGTGCTAAGTAGAACCATACAGGCTTCTTCAGTTTGTCCCCATAGCGAAACCCCGTTTGGTGCTAGGTAGAACCCTTTGCAGAGGGTTCTATCTAGAACCCTCTATGTAGGGTTCTTAAAAGAACCCCCTGTATATGGTTCTAGATAAAATCCTCTAAGAAGGGATCTACCAAGAACCATTTCATCCTCTAAATGTTCTTCCTAGAACCATCTATGAAGGGTTCTACTGATAACTCTTTTTATCTTTAGAGGGTTCTTCCTATGAACAGTTCCACCAGCCTTATTAGCCTTTCAAATGTAATTATTTATGACAATACATTACATGTATTGGGTCCCTTTTAGAGGGTCCCTTTTAGAGAACCCTGTCTTTCAAACATAATTCGTAAAAATCCAAATAACTTCACAGATCTTCATTGTAAAGGGTTTAAACACTGTTTCCCATGCTTGTTCAATGAACCATAAACAATTCATGAACATGCATGCATCTGTGGAACGGTCATTAATACACTAACAGCTTACAGATGGTAGGCAATTAAAGTCACAGTTATGAAAACTTAGGACACTAAAGAGGCCTTTCTACGGACTCTGAAAAACACCAAAAGAAAGATGCCCAGGGCCCCTGCTCATCTGTGTGAACATGCCTTAGTCATGCTGCAAGGAGGCATGAAGACTGCAGATGTGGCCAGGGCAATAAATTGCAATGTCTGTACTGTGAGACGCCTAAGACAGCGCTACAGGGAGACAGGACGGACAGCTGATCGTCCTCGCAGTGGCAGACCATGTGGAACAACACCTGCACAGGATCAGTACATCCGAACATCACACCTGCGGGACAGTACAGGATGGCAACAACAACTGCCCGAGTTACACCAGGAACGCACAATCCCTCCATCAGTGCTCAGACTGTCCCCAATAGGCTGAGAGAGGCTGGACTGAGGGCTTGTAGGGCTGTTGTAAGGCAGGTCCTCACGAGAAATCACCAGCAACCATGTCGCCTATAGGCACAAACCCACCGTCGCTGGACCAGACAGGACTGGCAAAAAGTGCTCTTCACTGACGAGTCGCGGTTTTGTCTCACCAGGGGTGATGGTCGGATTCGCATTCATCGTTGAAGGAATGAGCGTTACACCGAGGCCTGTACTCTGGAGCGGGATCGATTTGGAGGTGGGGGGTCCGTCATGGTCTTGGGCGGTGTGTCACAACATCATCGTACTGAACTTTTTGTCATTGCAGGCAATCTCAACGCTGTGCGTTACAGGGAAGACATCGTCCTCCCTCATGTGGTACCCTTCCTGCAGGCTCATCCTGACATGACTCTCCAGCATGGCAATGCCACCAGCCATACTGCTCGTTCTGTGCGTGATTTCCTGCAAGACAGGAATGTCAGTGTTCTGCCATGGCCAGCGAAGAGCCCGGATCTCAATCCCATTGAGCACGTCTGGGACCTGTTGGATCGGAAGGTGAGGGCTAGGGCCATTCCCCCCAGAAATGTCCGGGAACTTGCAGGTGCCTTGGTGGAAGAGTGGGGTAACATCTCACAGCAAGAACTGGCAAATCTGGTGCAGTCCATGAGGGGGAGATGCACTGCAGTACTTAATGCAGCCGGGTGGGCCACACCAGATTACTGACTGTTACTTTTGATTTTGACCCCCCCTTTGTTCAGGGACACATTATTCAATTTCTGTTAGTCACATGTCTGTGGAACTTGTTCAGTTTATGTCTTAGTTGTTGAATCCTGTTATGTTCATACAAATATTTACACATGTTAAGTTTGCTGAAAATAAACACAGTTGACAGTGAGAGGACGTTTATTTTTTTGCTGAGTTTATATGGGCCTAGTTATACCCTAACACAGTGGTGTTATGAATCTCCTGGTTTACAGGCTACATTATGCTGGCTTGCAAGTGAATTGTAATACAGAGTTAGGCTATCGAACAAGTGGAATTTTTAATCACCTGCAACCTGCATTAAGAATGACTGCCAGTGTATGGAAGGTTAAATACTGAGACTACCTCAATCATCTAAACTGGAACAACCATCTCAGCAACAGGTGAAATTAATCCAATTACTAACAGATTAGATTAGTTTAGAAAACTGTATATTATTTATATTTGTGTAGCATAAAATGAATGAACCAATCAATGCAAAAAACACATATTACAGTAAAACACACAATTCAGAAAATATCACTGCAAAAGAGCATGCTGGAAAATAATATATATGGTTGTATGTAGAACCTTTCTTGCCTCCCAAGGAATCCTTCTTGCCTTCCAAAGAATCATCAAAGAGCCCGTTCTTCCAAAAACGGTTCCTATGATATTACTTGTTAGATATTACTGCATGGTCGGAACTAGAAGCACAAGTATTTCGCTACACTTGCATTAACACCTGCTAACCATGTGTATGTGACAAATACATTTGATTTGATTTTGATTTGATTTAAAGGTTCTAGGTAGAACCCTTTGCTTTGCAAAGAACCCTTGTCTTCCAGAAAGGGTTCTTCTGATCAAAATAGTCCTTGGTAGAACCCTATCCCTCCACAAAGACCCCTTTTGGAACCCTTTTTTCTATGAGTGTAGGAAATAGGTAGAAGGGGTTTTGGGGCTTGGGGGGATGTGATGTGATTTGAGACATAAAGATGGCTGGAAGATGATGAAAAGGTGTCTGGAATGGTTGGTGTTACATGGGTTTTGAAGCTGGGTTTGTGCAAGCACCAGAATAACAGTTATTCCATGGTTCTAGTGCTGTGGACCCCTATGGGTACGTCCATTAGTACTAGGTTGAGATACTTTCTTTGTGTGTGTTTCTAGGTGTGTGTGTACGTGCCTGAGTGCTTGTGCCTACATGCCTGTGTGTGTGTGTGTTTCTGTGTGCGTGCTCATGCGTGCGTCTGTCTATGTGGAGTGATTTGAGTGTTGATTAGGCACCGTGGTGGGAGACCTAATGACAGCAGCGAAATGCCAGACCAAATGTTAAGTCAACATTATCAGCAGCCTGACTGCTATTGATGAATTATGAATCCAGCCGACCAGAATACCAATGACTGACCGAGATTTGCCTGTCGGGAGGAATACTTAGATATCCCCCTTACAAGGTTTCAGTTGGGAAATGAATAGGACATGTATACATGTAGATTTACAGGAAATCCGTAGATTTACAGGAAAGCCGTAGATTTACAAGAAATCCATAGATTTACAGAGAAATCTATTACAATGTTTACACATTTACCATAACATACAGTAGTATATAGTTGTGTATAACGATTAATATACGTAGAATTAGAAAAACATTCAGTTTGTATACGGAATGCAAACATAACTATATTATCCTGCATTACTATAAATTGTTTTCCTGAATGTTTTACAACTGTAAAACACTCAAAGATCAAGGACAACTGCGGTACAGTGACCAATGTGATATGATCCTTTTTCATGATTTCAAAGCCATCTCTTGCCGGTACTTCAGAAACAAAATGAAGATTCTCTGGGTTGAATGTGAAACAGAAACTGAATGACACTCTGCCTCCTGGGTAATCCTGGGTTACATTTGACCTCTGTTTGCCAGTGCATGAACAACATGGCCGCCTGATGAACTCGTCACACACACACACCCACACCCACACACACACACACACACACACACACACACACACACACACACACACACACACACACACACACACACACACACACACACACACACACACACACACACACACACACACACACACACACACAGACTCGTCAAACCCTTGGGCTCATTGTGTGTTGAACCAGTCTATATGTGTGTTGACCATTGACTGGTTTCCAGGTTTGTGGAAAATAAATGGAGGAATTGTAAGGTATTTCTTTAGTTTAGCTCTATAGTGTGTATTTTTCTTGAAAAAGCATTCTGTTGACAATAAAGCAATTTTTGTGGAAATGGTCAGAACAAGAACACAATGATTGTGATTGGAGAATAGGCCTGTGTCAATGATAGCTCAATTATAATGGATACATTTTTCCTATGTCTTTGTGAAGATCTTAAACTTGCAACTTGCACCCTATTCATTCAAATACATTTCTCAGTCTACATTTTTAGGACATAATACATTTACATTGAGTAAGGTTTATCAGTACAACGTACACTCGCTATGCAGTCATGATAAAATGTTACATTTAACATGTGAGTGAAGATGTCTGGGAGTTGTTTTGATATGTGTCTACTAGATCTGTTTGTTATGTGGGTCATTTCCACGAAATGGATGCCTTTTGTGCGGAATAATTCCTCATTTCATGAACACCATGTGGCCCCATGCTCTACACCACATGAGGAGTAATGGCCGATGATCACCTGAAACCTCAACCCTGTTAGAGGGCCAACGTCAACTTTATTAGTTTGATATTATATGTGAGTTTATTTGTACAAAGGATATTTGATCAATGAGAAAATGTTGGATTTATCTCAAACATGCTTTTATACAGAACAAAAAATAGAAACACAGCATGCAACAATTTCAACGATTTTACTGAGTTACAGTTCATAGAAGGACATCAGTCAATTGAAATAAATTCATTAGGCCATAATCTATGGATTGCACATGACTGGGCAGGGGTGCAGATATGGGTGGGCCTGGAAGGGCATAGCTCACCCACTTGGGAGCCAGGCCCAGCCAATCCGAATGAGTTTTTCCCCACAAAAGGGCTTTATTACTGACAGAAATACTCCTCCGTTTCATCAGTTGTCTGGGTGGCTGGTCTCAGACGATTCAGCAGGTGATAAAAACGGATGTGAAGGTCCTGGGCTGGCGTGGTTACACGTGGTCTGCGGTTGTGAGGCCCGTTGGATGGCTTATGGTAGAGAAATAAACATTCAATGGAGGACACTCTCCATCAAAACTTGAGACATCTGTGGTATTGTGTTGTGTGACAAAACTGCACATTTTATAGTGGCCTTTTATTGTCCCCAGCACAAGGTGCACCTGTTTAACGATGATGCTGTTTAATCAGCTTCTTGATATGCCACACCTGTCAGGTGGATGGATTATCTTGGCAAAGGATAAATTATCACTAACAGGGATGTAAACAAATTTGTGCATGAAATTTTAGAGAAATAAGATTTTTGTGCGTATGGAAGATTTCTGGGATCTTTTATTTCAGTTCATGAAACATGGGGCCAACACTTTACATTTTGCATTTATATTTTGTTCTGTATAAATATTAGTTAGGCAGTTAAATAAGTGTCCGTAACAGGGTTGGCACACAGTGTGGTACAAGTGCAGATAAAATATTTTTAGTTCATAGGATTGTAATGCCTGAGATGAGAAAAGGTGTTTTTCCGTAGTCTAAAAATATCCTCCATCTAATTGAATGTTGAAAGAAGAGATATTTTAAAGTTAAATATTTTAAATTTCTTAAGTTTCCGTTTCTAAAGGCACCCATTTCGTGGAATGACCCATGTTTCATAGAAAAGCCATAGGGAGAGAAAAGTCCCATTGAAAATCCTTCTTATAGGGAGAGATCCCATTGAAAAGCATGGCGTGCATCCCAAATGGCACCCTATTCCCTATATAGTGCACCACTAGTAGACAGATATCCAAAAAACACCCAGACATCTTCACTCACATGTCAAATGTAAGATGTTAGTAGTGCACTACAAAGGGATTATGGTTCCATTTGGGATGCACATGGACAGTATAAAGAGGAGATTTGATATCTCAATGAAAGCATTGCCATCTTTTGGCTGTGGGTTCTTACTGGTAGAATTAGAAGTGAAAATCATGGTGGGAGGTCTCACTGTATTAGTGAAGGTAGGAGCTACTAGGAGCTCTTGTGTTTTGCTCAACTGGAAAACTGGCGGACAATGACCTGTGCTCACTAAACCCCCGCACAGCTAGAAAACAAAAGAGAAGGCGGCTGCTTTATATATATATATAAAAAAAACTAGGCTAGTGTGTGTGTGTGTGTGTGTGTGTGTGTGTGTGTGTGTGTGTGTGTGTGTGTGTGTGTGTGTGTGTGTGTGTGTGTGTGTGTGTGTGTGTGTGTGTGTGTGAGAATCATTTGCAAGGGAAATTATTTATTCAAGTTTTGATGAAGAGCTGACCAAGCTGTAAAAAAACAATGTTGCAATTTGTCATTAAAGACACTCTTGCTTTTTGCTCCTTCATTCTCTCTCTCTCTCTCTCTCTCATAGAATGAGGTTCTGAATGCGGTGAAAAGCTGTGCGCTTCAGACTGATCTGCAAACATGTAAATCACCTTCACGTGGGAAATTGGTTCTGTCAAAATTTGTTACGCTCACTGCTAACCAACGTTTCTTTAGCCATGAGAAATGTAATCCCCCTCTCATTTTCCCTTCTATGTTTTTTCTTCTGTGTACAGTAACCGGGTAGGTAGAAACATGCATGGGTTGTTTTGTGTTTCCTTAGAGCAATTACTCGATGTGGACCAATATCATTCATACAGTGTTATACACATTTACATGCCTTTCTGAAACATCCCAAAATTCATGTTTTTTCGGGGGGGTTTTAGGGGATTTTTATTGTGAAGAAAACGCCTCCCTTATAGAAAAAACACGATTTTACATGGAACATTTTTCACGTGAGATTTTCACGTGAAATGTCATATGTGAAATCATGTGAAAATGTGTTTTTGGAACACTTCACATGTGGTCACATGTTTTCACATGTGTAGTTTCATGTTATCATATGTTGCTTTACATGTTATTAAATGAACTTCACGTTAGATCACGTGATCACATGAAGTCATTTGAAATGAATGTGTTTTTTTCCTGCGCTGTTAGGAGGCAATTTGTATTATCTTCCATCTTCTTGAACAGATTTATTTCGGCATATCATTAGATATGCAATTATGATGCTAATGTGATATTACTTCATCTTTACAAAACATCTGTCATGCTATCATTAAGAGGAAACATGTCATGCAATTTGAAAGTCTTTTGCACATTTTGGCTGGAGAGACTGCTTCACTGTATTCTATTGGCAAACTTAGTAACAAGACTTCTTCTTGACAATAACATCACGTATGAATATGACAGTCTGTTATTTTCTATAATGTATGTGTTTCTGGTGAAGTAAACAGTACTTGTGCCGAGTCTTCCGACCAGTAACATATCAAAATGCTAGCATTCACCCCCTTATGAAGCTTAGACAGTGATCTGGATACACTGTCCACACTCTGTGGTCAAGGATGGGTGGCTGTTTGGAAGATGTGTTGGATGTGTAGGCTGGTGGGCGGTGGGATGAGGACACCCCTTTGTCTGGGCTGTCACGGCTGGTCGACCCCAGAGGCCCCAGAGGCCAGGCCCAGCAGCGTGCCCGGGCCCCCAGGCCGTGAGAACCACAGTCCTGGTCAAAGAGCTGGGGGCCTCTGGACCGACAGGGGCCAGCAGCCGGGGCCATCTGGAGCAGCCAGGAGCAGAGCCCTGACACACTGCTGTCACCCCTGGGACAGAGAGAGATAGAGGAAGATGGTGAGAAAGAGCTGGGGAGATGCAGCCAAGGGGAAAGGAGATAGATAATAGGAAAAAGAGAGATCTAATTTGAATGTAGAGAGACTGAGACACTGCCTTCCCCTCAGTCAGGGAAATATATCCTCTCCCACACATAAACATAGACTTTCAGAGAAGCAGCAATGGAAACAGGGCAACTGTGTTTTTAGCATAGATATAGAATGTCTGTGGCCTGGGTTGGTGTAGTAGTCTATACCGCTGCTTCTAGAAACACATGTATTATGTACCGCTGCTAGGGCCAAAAATTAACTGTTTGTTCCACGAGCCACTGTGGCAAGTAGATAAAAAAATCTGCTAGCCACTCAGATTTTTTACCAGCCAAAATAATTTGTCACCATAATTTCATAAAACTAATGACCATGCTCTGTAATGTTTCCAAAAGAACTAATGTATTGGTAAGAAGTAATGTGGTATATTGCTTCATTTAATTAGATGTTTTATTTTAACCAAAATATCAGATGAGACAAAATGTTCAGCTGCCCTTTTAAGGGTGGGTGGTTACCATGGTAACGGGGCCACTTGATTCATGTCATGTGTGTCTTTGTGTGTGTGAGATTTGGGATGTGACTAGTATTAGGCGTCTACAGCATCTCTTCGCTATCAGCTGAAGCAGCAGATTCAAACTAACATTGAAAAACAACCCAGATTGTGAAAAAAAACGATGTAAATAGCCAAGAAACACGAGGACAAAGTCTCACTTTGCTGACTTGAGTAAATTAGACCAACTTTTATGCCTGTGCCAGCGCCTCCAAAAATGAATCTTATCAGCGCTTCACTCACATTGCGCAAAACTGTTGCTGCGCAAGGTGGGATGTAGGATTCGTATTTCTCTGTGTGATTAGCAGCTATGAAACAAAACAGCGGAAATATATTTTAAAAAACTGCGAATTCAGCATTTTTCTACAAAAAATTGCAACTCGCACATATGCTCATACTTGACTTTTGACTATTTTTATTCACAAATGCGAATGAAACGCTCGCCCTGTCGAACCCTGCAAGTTGACCACCCGTCAACGTGACTGGGGAAGTAGACATTCTTACCTGCCAATACCTAAATCTACCCATATTTGGCGGGTGGCAGGTATTAATCTTATGCCCTGACCGCTCGCTACAAGTATGGGTTCAAATCCGACCCAATTTCCCCAGTTTAGCAGATTAACGTAGATCACAGATGGAGATAGAATATTTACACTGAGTGTAGACAACATTAGGAACACCTGCTCTTTCCATGACAGACTGACCAGGTGAATCCAGGTGAAAGCTATGATCCCTTATTGAGGTCACCTGTTAAATTCACTTAAATCAGTGCAGATGAAGGGGAGAAGGCAGGTTAAAGAAGGATTTCTAGGCCATGAGACAATTGAGACATGGATTGTTTATATGTGCTATTCAGAGGGTGAATGGGCTAGACAAAATATTTAAGTGCCTTTGAACGGGGTATGGTAGTAGGTGCCAGGCGCACTGGTTTGAGTGTGTCAAGATCTGCAACGCTGCTGGGTTTTTCACGCTCAACGGTTTCCGTGTGTATCAAGAATGGTCCACCAACCAAATTACATCCAGCCAAATTGACACAACTGTGGGAAGCATTGGAGTCATCATGGGCCAGCATCCCTGTGGAATGCTTTCGACACCTTGTAGAGTCCATGCCCCCAACGAATTGAGGCTGTTCTGAGGGCAAAAGGGGGTGCAGCTCAATATTAGGAAGGTGTTCCTAATGTTTTGTACACTCAGTGTATGTGTTCATTGTTTTGGACATCCATGAGGTTTATAACAGCCACACCATAGAACGCTGGTCTCCCTCTTCTCTCCAGCTGAGCAGATTAGCATAGATCACCAATGCAGACAGAACTGACCTTCAGTCCGACAAGCACTTGTCAAAATGCCAGACATAATTACCTGGGCTCTTCACACAGAGTAATGGGGTTTAGCTTCCTGAGTCCCTCTCCCTCACCCAGACACTAACAGTTAAGGCTGGAGAAATGGATGTGTGTGTGTGTATACAGATTGAAGGGAATGTGTTTTGATATGCTTGGAAAAGGTATGTGTGGAGTTTTTAAGCAACGGAAACAAAGAATTTTTGTGAGGTGCATGTTATCGTGTTGACTTTATAGTAGTAACTTGTCTTTATAGCAAGGTATTGTTACCTTACGCTGCTGTGGCAGTCATACAGATGTAGGATCTTAATTTGACCAGTACAGATTTAGGATCTTAATTAGAGCCAGTTTGCTACAGAAGGAAAATAATCCCGCAGCAACCAAAAATGTGAATTAATGGATATTTTCTGTAGTGGTTGGTACATTTTACGTTAGGGCAAATCAAGTCTGACATTTTAAAGTGGAAATTACAAACTTTAGAAGCCTTTTTAAACCTTGAATACACAAATTTGCAAATTATCAACAAAAAAGTGATCAAATTAAGATCCTGCATGTGTATTGTCACAGAAAAATAATCCTGCAGCAACAGGATTTTAACATTTAGTCCATAATGTTGCTTCATCGGTGGTTAGGCTATTAGCTGGCCAAAATTATACTACATGAAAAGTACAATACTGTTAATATAACTGTGTTAGTGGGGGTTTTCAGTGAATTTATGTAAATCACAAAGCTCATCTGTATTTCCTGCGATGCACCAAAATTCTCAGCAACAAAAGAGCATTCAAAACCATTTAATCTGTAGTGAAATGGCACCAATTCCCCCCCCCCCCCCCCCCCCCCATTTATATTGAATTCTGCAAAGAAGTTTTCAATGACTCCATGTCAGTCTGGTTTGTTGACTCTGAAAGATGTTTTACAAACTTTAGTCAAAATTGCAAACTTTAGAAGCCTTTTTAAAACTTAAATACACTACAAGTTTACATTTCCTGCCGTGCAGGAAAATTCTCAGCAACAAAAGAGTGATCAAATTGAGATCCTACATCTGTATATGTCACAGTATGTTAATAAAACCCTCGTAGATGTTTGTCCTGTAGGTTGTCTCAGTCAGACTGTCGGATGACGGATTCCCTGTGTGTTCATGCTTCAACATCTGTATCAATGAGCACAGAGGTTAGAGAGCACTTCTATCTCTCTTTCTCTCTCTCTCTCTGTCGCTGCATTTTTTTTCCTCTCCTCATCATTGACTGCCCTCTCCAGTTGAGTGGCCTCGGTGCGGGGATCAAAGTCTTCCTCGCTCTCCTCTCCGTCAGTGCCCCTGGCAGGATGTGTGTGTAGTCCTCTCTACCATTTCATCGCCACCTGTCAGTCCAGGCGTCGCTCAAAGTCCCTCATGCATCACCTCTTCCAGGAGACACACACACACACGCAGCACCAGCAGTTGACGGTTACTCGATATGACACATTTCACTTCTCCATTTCCCATTCATACATTGTGATTGCCGTAATATCTATCTCATCTTTGTGTACGGTCTCAGGATTGCGTCACAACCAGTTTAGTGCATTGTGTATGTGCTCACATCCATTAGCTGCAAGCTAACAGATGCATGGTTTTGTGAGTCAGAAGAGAAACTTAAAATGTGTGTCCTTTGCCTCGCACTGAGAAAAGGGAGCATTGATTCCCCCCTAACCATAAAGTGTCTTAGAGTAGGAGGGCAGATCTACGATCAGGTCCCTCCCTGTCCATAAAGTCTTATTAATCTTGATCTAATAGGCTTAATGGATCCTCGATCAGCACTCCTACTCTGAGACTCTTTGTGAATACGGGCAATGGGATTTAAATCTATTCTCACATTTAAGGCCACCATGCTAACCTTCATATCCAGTACACTTTAATGACTACATATTGTCTTGCAGTACCTTCAATGTACTCATGGTATATATTAAAGTAGAGAACTGTAAAGACCCTCAGCTGATATTAAAGCCATGTACATTTGGTGTCATCTACCTGGTATCCAGACTGAATTGAGAATCCATTTGATAATAGACTCTACCCATTAGGCACAAACTGGTCAAATAAATGTTGTTTCAGCGTAATTGTCAACGTATTGTGACATGGAATCTATGTGGAAAATACATTTGATTTGAAAAAAGTAATCAACTGTTTTGAGGGTAACATTTTAGCCAAATGGTTATGTCATCATGGTAACCAATTTTTAACATAGACGAATCTTGTATAAAACGTAATATTCACTAGGAGAAAAAAACAATAGTCTGGGCAGCACCTCCTACTGGAGAGTTGACATATCTACAGCTATCCATTCGATCTCCCATCCAGGGTTTTAATCAAGCCCTGCTTAGATATTTGTCACTGACAATTACCAATGTGTTATCGTGAGAAAGATTATTTCGAAATAATATACTGAACAAAAATGTAAACGCAACATGTAAAGTGTTGGTCCCATGTTTCATGAACTGAAATAGAATATTCATAGAAATGTTCCATTCGCTAAGAAAGCTTATTTTGCTCAAATGTGGTGCACGAATTTGTTTACATTCCTGTTAGTGAGCATGTATCCTTTGCCAAGGTAATCCA
The DNA here is from genome assembly GCF_965601325.2 of Salmo salar. NCBI lineage: Eukaryota > Metazoa > Chordata > Actinopteri > Salmoniformes > Salmonidae > Salmo > Salmo salar. The sequence continues at coordinate 10,544,322 of NC_138319.1, forward strand.
TCCACCTGACAGGTGTAGCATATCAAGAAGCTGATTAAACAGCATGATCATTACACAGGTCCACCTTGTGCTGGGTACTATAAAAGGACACTCTCAAAGATGCAGTTTTGTCACACAACACAATCCCACAGATGTCTCAAGTTTTAAAGAAGCGTGCAATTGCCATGCTGACTGCAGGAATGTCCACCAGAGCTGTTGCCAGATAATTTAATGTTAATTTCTCTACCATAAGCCAGCTCCAACATCATTTTAGAGAATTTGGCAGTACGTCTAACCGGCCGCACAACCGCAGACCACGTGTAACCATGCCAGCCCAGCACCTCCACATTTGGCTTCTTCACCTGCGGGATCGTCTGAGACCAGCCACCCGGACAGCTGATGAAACTGAGGAGTATTTCTGTCTGTAATAAAGCCCTTTTGTGGGGAAAAACTCGTTCAGATTGGCTGGGCCTGGCTCCTCATCGGGTGGGCTTATGCCCTCCCAGGCCCACCCATGTGAAGTAATGTGAAATCCATAGATTATGGCCTAATTAATTTATTTCAACTGAGTGATTTCCTTCTATGAACTGTAACTCAGTAAAATTGTTGAAATTGTTGCATGTTGCGTTTTATATTTTTGTTCAGTATGCATGCACTGTTGCTAACGAAAGGTAGGTTCAACAGAGCTAATGAAATTTAACAATATCAATAATCAATTATGCTATTTAGGCCTATATAGCATTTTGGGACGTCATCAACAGCTATTGTTTAAATTCAGCCCAGGATTCAACTAAAAATAGACATGCAGTGCCTTCAGAAAGTATTAATACCCCTTGACTTATTCCACATTTTGTTTTGTTACAGCCTGAATTCAGAATGGATATTTTTTTTTTCACCCATCTACACACAACCCCAAAATGACAAAGTAAAAACACATTTTTAGAATTTTTTGCAAATGTATTGAAAATGAATTACAGAAATATCTAATTCACATAAGTATTCACTCCCCTGAGTCAATACTTTGTAGAACACCTTTGGCAGTGATAACAGCTGTGAGTCTTTCTGGGTAAGTCTGTAAGATCATTCTACACCTGAATTGTGCAACATTTTTCCATTATTATTTTCAGAATTCTTCAAGATCTGTCAAATTGGTTGTTGATCATTGCTAGACAACAATTTTCAGGTCTTGCCACAGATTTTCAAGTATTTTTAAGTAAAAATGTAATTTTGCCACTCAGGAATGTTTACTGTCTTCTTGGTAAGTAACTCCAGTCTAGATTTGACCTTGTGTTTTAGGTTATTGTCCTGCTGAAAGGTGAATTCATCTCCCAGTGTTTGGTGGAAAGCAGACTGAAACATTTCTTCCTCTAGGATTTTGCCTGTGGTTAGCACCATTCCCTGTTTAGCTCTTGAGTCCTTAACAATTACAAGCATACCCATAACATGATGCAGCCACCACTATGCTTTAAAATATGGAGAGTGGTACTCAGTAATGTGTTGCATTGGATTTGCCCCAAACATGACTTTGTATTCAGGACAAAAAGTGAATTGCTTTGCCACATTTTTTTGCAGTATTACTTCAGTACCTTATTGCAAACAGGATGCATGTTTTGGAATATTTTTATTCTGTACAGGCTTCCTTATTTTCAATCTGTCAATTAGAGAAACTACAATGTTGTTGATCCCTCTTCAGTTTTCTCCTATCACAGCCATTACACTCTGTAACTGTTTTAAAGTCACCATCGGCCTCATGGTGAAATCCCTGAGCGGTTTCCTACCTCTCCAGCAACTGAGTTAGGAAGGACGCCTGTGTCTTTGTAGTAACTGTAGGTATTGATACACCATCCAAAGTGTAATTAATAACTTCACCATGCTCAAAGGAATATTCAATGTCTGCTTTCTTATTTCTACCCATCTACCAATATGTGCCCTTCTTTGCGTGGCATTGGAAAACCTCTCTTTGTGGTTGAATCTGTGTTTGAAATTCACTGCTCGACTGAGGGACCTTACAGATAATTGTATGTGTGGTGTACAAAGATGAGGTAGTCATTCAAAAATAATGTTAAACTATTATTGCACACAGAGTGAGTCCATGTAACTTATTACGTGACTTATTAAGCACATTTTTACTCCTGAACTTATTTAGGTTTGCCATGACAAAAGGGTTGAATAATAATTGATCACAACATTTCAGCACTTCATTAGTAATTTATTTGTAAAAAAAATATTCCACTTTGACATGATGGGGTATTGTGACCCAAAAAATCTGAATTTAATCAATTTTAAATTTAGGCTGTAAAACAAAAAGTTAAGAGGTGTGAATATTTTCTGAAGACATTGTATAGGCCTAGGGTTTCAACCTTTGGTTGATTTCAAATGGAATCTACGAGTTAATAATAAATATGTTGAATTCACTTCTTCATCTCAACCAAAAATAAAAGTTATAGAATAGGATTAAATCTAATCAAACTGTATTTAAAGTGGGGATTGGAACCGGTTCAGGGAACAGAACCAAAAACAGGAAAATAACTAAATATTTAGAGGAACAGAATCAGAAACCGAAACAGAACCATTATTTAAAAAATAGGAGATCCGGTATTTTTCTTTTATGTTCCGGGCATTTTTTTTTGTCCCACAAAAAAAAACGCACCAAGGCGAAAGCCCTCACTCTGTCACTCAGAAACTTATTCCAGTGTTTGCCTGCCAGATGAAAATCTTTGCCAGTGTGTGTTCGAGTGTAGACAATGTTCCACTCCCCCGCTAAAGCATAGGCTACTGTAGCCTAATGACTTTGCAAGCACGATTCAGAAATTAAGGAGAGATTTTTTTAATTAGAGAAGAATGGATTCACTTTTTTATGCTAGTTACGGATACTATAGTTATCACGTTTCACATTGGATTTATTAACTACAAAAATGTAAGACATGTTTTTTTTTAATCTGGTGCCGGTCTGCACACACAAGCTTTTTAGCTAGCTAGATCTGGTCTAACTCTCGGAAGTTAAAAAACATTAAAAGTTTCTTGATAGAAGCCACTGCTCAGTAGGTATAATTCTGTGGGCCTAATTCAGATAATGCATGTCATAACAAGATGCCCAGCACTTCAAGTCAGGCCTCCTCCTCCACCCTCTCTCGCTCTCTCCCCACCTGCAAAATTTCAGTCGCATCTCAGCACCCTACACTTGGTTGTCCATCGCGCACATACAGTGGGGGAAAAAAGTATTTGATCCCCTGCTGATTTTGTACGTTTGCCCACTGACAAAGAAAGGATCAGTCTATAATTTTAATGGTAGGTTTATTTGAACAGTGAGAGACAGAATAACAACAACAAAATCCAGAAAAATGCATGTCAAAAATGTTATAAATTGATTTGCCTTTTAATGAGGGAAATAAGTATTTGACCCCCTCTCATTCAGAAAGATTTCTGGCTCCCAGGTGTCTTTTATACAGGTAACGAGCTGAGATTAGGAGCACACTCTTAAAGGGAGTGCTCCTAACCGCAGCTTGTTACCTGTAAAAAAGACACCTGTCCACAGAAGCAATCAATCAATCAGATTCCAAACTCTCCACCATGGCCAAGACCAAAGAGCTCTCCAAGGATGTCAGGGACAAGATTGTAGACCTACACAAGGCTGGAATGGGCTACAAGACCATCGCCAAGCTGCTTGGTGAGAAGGTGACAACATTTGGTGCGATTTTTCGCAAATGGAAGTCACACAAAAGAACTGTCAATATCCCTCGGCCTGGGGCTCTATCCAAGATATCACCTCGTGGAGTTGCAATGATCATGAGAACGGTGAGGAATCAGCTCAGAACTACACGGGAGGATCTTGTCAATGATCTCAAGGCAGCTGGGACCATAGTCACCAACAAAACAATTGGTAACACACTACGCCGTGAAGGACTGAAATCCTGCAGCGCACGCAAGGTCCCCCTGCTCAAGAAAGCAGATATACATGCCCGTCTGAAGTTTGCCAATGAACATCTGAATGACTCAGAGGACAACTGGTGAAACTGTTGTGGTCAGATGAGACCAAAATGGAGCTCCTTGGCATCAACTCAACTCACTGTGTTTGGAGGAGGAGGAATGCTGCTTATGACCCCAAGAACACCATCTCCACCGTCAAACATGGAGGTGGAAACATTATGCTTTGGGGGTGTTTTTCTGCTAAGGGGACAGGACAACTTCACCGCATCAAAGGGACGATGGACGGGGCCATGTACCGTCAAATCTTGGGTGAGAACCTCCTTCCCTCAGCCAGGGCATTGAAAATGGGTCATGGATGGGTATTCCAGCATGACAATGACCCAAAACACATGGCCAAGGCAACAAAGGAGTGGCTCAAGAAGAAGCACATTAAGGTCCTGGAGTGGCCTAGCCAGTCTCCAGACCTTAATCCCATAGAAAATCTGTGGAGGGAGCTGAAGGTTTGAGTTGCCAAACGTCAGCCTCGAAACCTTAATGACTTGGAGAAGATCTGCAAAGAGGAGTGGGACAAAATCCCTCCTGAGATGTGTGCAAACCTGGTGGCCAACTACAAGAAACATCAGACCTCTGTGATTGCCAACACGGGTTTTGCCACCAAGTACTAAGTCATGTTTTGCAGAGGGGTCAAATACTTATTTCCCTCAATAAGTATTATTTTATTTTATAACATTTTTGACATGCGTTTTTCTGGATTTGTTTGTTGTTATTCTGTCTCTCACTGGCCAAGACCAACCTACTATTAACATTTTATAAACCTACTATTAAAATTATAGTCTTATCATTTCTTTGTAAGTGGGCAAACGTACAAAATCAGCAGGGGATCAAATACTTTTTTCCCCCACTGTAGACAACTATAGCCTAGGCAGCCGATAGCACCCATGCACTATCGGCTGCCTAAGCTAAAACAACTATTGCTTGCACCCTCCATAGCAAGCTGCTCCATCTGCACTGATTGGTGAAGTCATTTAATGTTGACCAAAAAAATTATGTAGAGTTCAGAGGTTTAAAAAGGAACAGAAAGGAATGATATAAACCAGTACTTTTTTGTGTGTTCGAACCGGTTCAGAACTTTATTTTTCAGGTCGGAACAGTGGAACCAAATGAAAAAATAATGGTTCTGGAATTAAAGCCAGACTCAGTGGCAGAGATGGAGCTATCCAAGCAGAAGACACAGTGCATTTGGGAAGTATTCAGACCCCTTCACTTTTTCCACATTTTGTTACATTACAGCCTTAATCTAAAATTGATGAGGGGGAAACCAATTTAATCAATCTACACACAATACCCCATAATAACAAAGCAAAAACAGGTTTTTAGACATTTTTGCAAAATAATGCAAAATACTGAAATATCACATTTATATAAGGATCTCATGTACTTTGCTCCATTTTTCTTTCCCTCGATCCTGACTAGTCTCCCAGTCCCTGACTCTGGAAAACATCCCCACTGCATGATGCTGCCACCATGCTTTACCGTAGGGATGGTGCCAGGTTTCCACCAGACTTGACGTTTGGCATTCAGGCCAAAGAGTTCAATCTTGGTTTCATCAGACCAAAGAATATTATTTCTCATGGTCTAAGAGTCTTTAGGTACCTTTTGACAAACTCCAAGCGGGCTGTCATGTGCCTTTTACTGAGGAATGGCTTCCGTCGAGCCACTCTACCATAAAGGCCTGATTGGTGGAGTGCTGCGGAGATGGTTGTCCTTCTGGAATGTTCTCCCACAGAGGATCTCTGGAGCTCTGTCAGAGTGACCATCGGGTTCTTGGTCACCTCCCTGACCAAGGCCCTTCTCCCCCGATTGCTCAGTTTGGCCAGCTCTAGGAAGAGTCTTGGTGGTTCCAAACTTCTTCAATTTAAGAATGTTGGAGGTCACTGTGTTCTAGGGGACCTTCAATGCTGCAAATATTTTGGTACCCTTCCCAAGATCTGTGTCTTGACACAATCCTGTCTCGGATCTCTACGGACAATTCCTGGCAATTGCTGGCAATTCCTGGCAATTGACCTCATGGCTTGGTTTTTACTCTGACATGCACTGCCAACTGTGGGACCTTATATAGACAGGTGTGTGCCTTTCCAAATCATATCCAATCAATTGGATTTACCACAGGTGGACTCCAATCAAGTTGTAGAAACATCTCAAGGATGATCAATCAAAACAGATTGCACCTGAGCTCAATTTCGAGTCTCATAGCAAAGGGTCTGAATACTTATGTAAATAAGGTATTTCTGTTTGTTATTTTTCATAAATTAGCAAAAATGTCTAAAAACCTGTTTTCGCTATGTCATTATGGAGTATTGTGTGTCAATTGATGAGGATTTTGTTTTTAGAATAAGGCTGTAACTTAAACAAATGTGGAAAAAGTCAAGGGGTCTGAATACTTTCCGAATGCACTGTACATTTCCTTCAAAAGTTGATATTTGTTTGTGTTGACGACAAAACACAATTCATTATAACTTTTGTAATACGGTAAATAACCTATTAACTTGTCGACAACTTAACAAATTATGTTGGATTCACGTCTCTATCTCAACCAAAAATAGGATTAAGCCAGTGGCACAGATGGAACTATCCAAGCAGTAGAGAGATCTTTTTTACATTTTGACATTTGGTTGTGCTGTAAACTAAACACAATTCAATATTACTTTTGTAAAAAAGTAAATAGCCTAATGTTAAGGCTATTTTATAAACGAATATAACAGTATTTATTTGACCTTAAAATGAGTAACATATCCATGGCCACATTTTTGGGTTACTGTAACAATACATGTCTTCTTATGTAATCATGGAAAGCATGCGTGTTCCGGGTTGCAGGTTTGTGGAAATACTCACAATTGCTATAATAACCTGCACAGAATCTCAAATGACGTGGATCTCTTGCACCATGTACTTTTAATGTCATCTCAACTGACTGCAATTCAGGTCATTTAGTTGTGCTATTGTATCAATCACAATGGTAACACATTAAGTTGTATAAATGTGCCCAGTGAGTATGCAATACATAGGGATTTGGATACCATTTGGGACGCATGCTATGGCTTTCATTAGAACAGTGTTAGAACATCTTGTGTTCAGACACAGGCTTTGTACCATCCCCTGCCTCCCTCTGTCTGTGTGTGGGCTTTATGGAACAGAACAGGCAAACAAGCCTCCTTCAGACCTGGCTCTGCGTATGACAACAGACAAGAAGAGGAGAGAAGGCAAGATGAGGGGGGGGGGGGGGGGGGGGGAGAAGTTGTACATATAATCTGTGTTTCGGCTCCTGTACAGTAAAGTACACGCACGTGCACACATGCACTCGCACACACACAAATTCAACCATGTCATTTTCCCCCAGATATTATTCTACTCTGACGGTGTGTGTGTTCCACAGTGGTGATGGGTCAGAATGTGAGTCGTTCTGTAAAACCCGTGTATTGTGTAAACAGCTCTGTGTCGGTCGGGGAAGTTAAAGACAGTAACAGGCGCCTGTCAACAGCCGGCCTGAGCTCTAGTGTATTAGAGGATATTTCTCTGTAGACAGGGATTAGTGTCTCTGGCATTGTTTGTTTGCTAATTCCATCTCCAAGGTATATGCGGAAAAAAATCCATGAATAATTTAATGTGATTCCGAAGTGGACGAAAGGAAACAATCAGGGAGCATGGGAGATTAATGGGAGTGAAAAACGAAAAGTAAATTGGAAAAGACCAAACCTTTTCCCACACCAAGGGAGAACTTCAGTTGGTAAACAGAAATGTAAGATGTATTGTTTCATTGAAAACATCCAAATAAGGAGAAATGAATCAAGAATAAAATGTTCCACAGCTTTAAAGTGTGAGGAGTGTCAAAGCATGACGTTTTGGAACAAAGATAATGGTATCCCCACACACCACCGCTGCTCCGCATATCCCAATTTAATTGATGTATTGTTTGAGTTTGATAAATAGGTAAGGTATTGAACACATCTAGCCAAACAGCCACACGGTCTAGATACATGTGCAATGCCAAGTGAGTGTCATACAGTAAGTATCTTGTTTGTGTTCAGACTCATGTTGATACCAGTGTAGGCCTATGCACTCAACATATTCATCCATTCTTTTAGATCCTCCAGAGATCAGGGCCCGTATTAATAAAGCATCTTAGTAGCAGTGAGATCTAGGATCAGTTTTGCCTTTTGGATGGTAAAATGGACGGGGGGACCTGATCCTAGATCAGCACTCCTACTCTGAGATGCTTTATGAATGTAGGCCCTGACATCTGCTCAGTCCTGGGCTGACGGCACACAGGCCTGACCTCTCGCTGTGGTGGCCCACTCCGGAGACTCTCTGAGGAGAAAGCTTCTGGACACTGGTGGGCCTGGCCCCTCCCAGCCATGGAGCCCCATGCTGGGCAGCGCTTTCTCCTTTCTGTATCCCCCCTCCATCCCTCCATCCCCCTCTCTGCCAGTGAGCGTTCTCCAGGAGAGAGGAAAGGAGCATATGGGCGTGAACATATGCGACTTTCCATACCAAGCACACATACACATGACAGAATGGTCCTCTTGCAAAGAACGGCAGTCATTTGTACACTGTTTGTGTGTGGGCCACCATATGTCACTTGTGAATGATGCAGCCATGCCTTTTTTTTGGCGACTTTTTCAAATCATAGTCGCACACCTCATGTAGCTTAGCCCATTGGCCTATATGTTTTGATAAGGTTTGTATCACAACTAAAATGGCCAAATAACTTCTTAAAATGAAGCACATTCATCGGCTTTACAACGGGGGTAGAGCCTAACTGGCATACGCAGTGCGTGATTTTCAAGTTAAAAAATAAACCTTTATACTAAAAGCATTACATGCATAATTGCATTTGTGGTCACTTTTGAGAATGGTGTTTTCCTGCTAATGGAACTTTCGCGCTTATAGCTTACTGCCGTGTGCGCATTTCTGGGCTTGTAATGTGAAGAAGTAGCCTAATAGTTTATCAACATTTTAAGCTAAACATTCTGATTTGTTGCATCAGGCTTATTGCTTAAAACAGTTTTTTTATGTTAGTGGTTGTATTAATTTGGGAACTCTCGCTTCCCACAACTGACCAGACTTTGTTTGGAAGATTTATTTCTCACACAGAATAGAATAAGGTCAACTTTTGTACTATGGGGATATTAGATTAACATAGGCTAGTGCTTTTGCTGTCTGTTAGGCCTGCTCATCTTGTTGGCTGACGAAAAGTAAATGTGGACAGTTCTTCCAATATCTTCAATATGCGCCACGGAATTGGATAAAGATTGGCGCAGTTGCGTCCCCGATGTGTCTGTCTTCACTTGTAGCCTGTGAGAAAGACCTGATCACGTGACTGAGAGCCATGTGAGTGTGAGGTGCTTTGGCATGCAGCCGGGAGAAGGGAATTTTAATAATTATTTTCAGCCCAAGGGCACAATGGCCACTGGCCGCAAAAGGCATGGATTTTTTCGGGGGCATTACGGCCACACAAAGGGGTACAACTGGAAAATTCGAGGCATTATCAAGTGCTTGTTAAATTGTGAATGAGAGAGACTGATGAAGTGTGTACAGTCTGCGCATATGGACAACTCAGAGTATGCTATTCTGTTCTTCTGAAATAGACAACATTTTCTTCATATCATGTTTCTTTAGACCTGTCTGAAATAAAAAATGGATTTATTGTGATGGTGTAGGCTATATTGCATGGATTTATTAGATAGATGTTCCAAATGTCTGCATCAGTGACTTGTAGGCTATGCGTGGAAGCCAGGAGATGCTAAATGTATTTATGTTAATTATGGTCAATTACCGTCAATTACCGTGAGACCGGCAGTTATTTGCTTGAGATAAAAAAAAAAAAACGATTTTACAATTGGGATGCCACCTGTGAATGAAGAGATAAAATACATCTCTCAGTGTTTGCACCAGTGTGAGGGAGGTTGTGTGCAGACGTAAAAAACAAATTGTATGACTATTATAATAATTGTTGTTTACAATACAAAACATTTAAGTGATAATGCCCGAGAACCCAGTGTTTGGAGGATATTTAGTGCATTCGGAAGGTATTGACTTTTTCCACATTTTGTTACGTTACAGCCTTATTCCAAAAACATTTTTTTTTTAAATCTCATCAATCTACACACAATACCCCATGATGACAATGCAAAAACTGGTTTTTAGAAATGTTTGTAAATTTATAAAAACAAAAAATTGAAATAACACATTTACATAAGTATTCAGACCGTTTACTCAGTACTTTGTCGAAGCACCTTTGGCAGCAATTACAGCCTCGAGTCTTCTTGGGTATGACGCTGCAATTTTAGCACACCTATATTTGGGGAATTTCTCACATTCTTCTCTGAAGATCCTCTCAAGCTCTGTCAGGTTGGTTGGGGACCGTTGCTGCACAGATATTTTCAAGTCTCTCCAGAGATGTTCTATCGGGTTCAAGTCTTGGCTCTGGCTGGGCCACTCAAGGACATTCAGAGACTTGTCCCGAAGCCACTCCTGCGTTGTCTTGGCTGTGGGCTTACGGTCGTTGTCCTGTTGGAAGGTTAACCTTCCCCAGTCTGCGGTCCTGAACACTCTGGAGCAGGTTCTCATCAAGTATCTCTCTGTACTTTGCTCCGTTCATCTTTCCCTTGATCCAGACTAGTCTCCCAGTCCCTACCGATGAAAAACATTCCAAAAGCATGATGATGCCACCACCATGCTTCACCGTTGGAATGGTGCCAGGTTTCCTCCAGATGTGGCGCTTGGCATTCAGGCCACAGAGTTCAATCTTGGTTTCGTCAGACCAGAGAGTCTTGTTTCTCATCGAGTTCTTGGTCACCTCCCTGACCACGGTCCTTCTCCCCCGATTGCTCAGTTTGGCCGAGCGGCCAGCTCTAGGAAGAGTCTTGGTGGTTCTAAACCTCTTCCATTTAAGAATAATGGAGGCCACTGTGTTCTTGGGAAACTTCAATGTTGCAGAAATGTTTTGTTACCCTTCCCCAGATCTGTGCCACGACACAATCCTGTCTCAGAGCTCTACGGACAATTCCTTCGACCTCATGGCTTGGTTTTTACCTAACATGCACTGTCAACTGTGGGACCTCATATAGATAGGTGTGTGCCTTTCCAAATCATGTCCAATCAATTTAATTTACCACAGGTGGACTCCAATCAAGTTGTAGAAACATCTCAAGGATGATCAATGGAAACACCTTGCAAAAATGTGGTATTGTGTGTAGATTGATGAAGAACATTTTTTACATCAATTTTAGAATAAGGCTGTAACGTAACAAAATGTGGAAAAAGGGATGGGGTCTGAATACTTTCCGAATGCACTGTATTTGTTTGTAAGTGTCTACTTTTAGCCTGATTTCTCCAGGTCATCTCAGACAGCGCTCCTCGTAGAGGATCAGGCAGGCAGAGAACAGCATCGATCCATCCCAACCACACAGTGAACGCCCGTAGAGCTGATGCCCAGAGCTCACAACATGTTCTGCTGCTAGAACACGTCACAGTTTAGATAGGCAGAACCTCTCCCTTACCTTCCTCTGTCCTGTCCTCTTTTCCCCTGTCTTCTCCTCCCTTCTCCTTCTCCTCCTCCTTCTCACCCTCTTCTACCTCCTCCCCTGCTGTATATCAACCTATTTTCCAACCTCAAGAGGATGACTGAAAATGATCAAGTCCTCAATTATGATAGAAGGAAGACAAAGCTTTTATTGATCAGCATTGTGCAAGGTTTTCTACATGTTTGCGTTAGGTAGACTCTGACGCCCATATTGCAACATGTTTTGAATTGGCACACCAAAACCATTATGAAGCCCTTGCTTGTGTCATAAACATGTGTATGTATGTTACCCTGTAGAGAATACAGGTGTGTGTTTGAATTCTTATTCAAGACCATCATGGTTCCGAAATCCAGGAATCTGGTAACGCACACAAGCAGACGCAAACAACTGAATAGTGTTCTCAACTATCAATAGTGTGTTATCACACAGTTGGTCTGTTCAGATCAAAGGAAGTTGGTCAATATGGGTTCAGCCTTGTCAGTCTTGTGGGTTATTGCCTTAATGACGGAGCCAGCCAGAGTAAAGTGTCCCCTGAAAGCGGTGGCAGGCAGGCGGTCAGTCTGCTTTGCCAGTGTTTTTGTGAGCTACAAGTGGGAAAAAAACAAAGAAGCCCGGCAGCTTCAAAGCAGCCGGATGCCATTTAGGGCTTTCTATCTTCAAAGCCCTATTTGCTTTTGTACTTCCTCTTTGAGTATAATTCTTTTTTTTTCTTCTCCAAAGTATCAGAGTTGGCTGAAAACACAGCTTCAGACATTGGTGGTAATTTCATAACATGTTTAATCAAACATTTTTTATAAAATAAGCCATGTATAGTCTATCTGTGTGGTTGTTGTGGCTGATAATTCAAATGCAGTACATTTTCAGCTTTAGTTGGTGAAAGTATAAAAATAAAAAAGTATGAAGTATTAAAACATTTTGATAAAATATGTTCTGGCAAAAAAGATTTAGGCAAGGTAATTTCTATTAGTGTAGAATGATTCATTAGGTACACTACACTCCATACAGTAAAGTTAAAGTCTATTATAACATCTTTTCACAGCATTTGATTTCACCACAGTTGCTAATCTTCTTTAAGGTGTAGGCCTACCTGTCATGAATTTCATCTTACCCACATCCACTCCCTTCATACAAACTGTTGTCGTTATCCAGTAGCATCCTTTGAAACAGAGCTGATATCCTAATTGGGGGGGGGTGGGGGGGGTTGAGACCCTCATTCACATTCACCAGGCATTAGCACCCTGGTCCCCCATGTTGCCTTTCTTTATAATTCATGGGCTTGTGCCCCAACTGTCTTTGCATTGCACTGGGGCTCAATGACAAAAGACAGGCCGATTTTTAACCAGTTTTATTTATTTGTTTGTCTGTTTGTTTTTGTTAATTTCCTACTTACAGTACGGGTGCATTTCCCAACCCACCCTTCCATTATGTTAGATTATACACTATAGCATTCAACTGGGCCAGGGTCAATGTCAATATCATGGTCTCCACCTGCTGATTTCCAAGGTTTTGAGCATGACTGACCTCTGTGCGATCACAGGTTCCGCTGGGCAAAATCTGGTTGAATCAATGTTGTTTCCACGTCATTTCAACCAAAACATTTTACGCGATGACGTTGAATCAACGTGGGAAAAATGATTGGATTTGCAAAAAGTCATCAACGTAAGGGAATTTTTGTCTTTTTTTTTACCCAACTTTTAACCTAAATCCAATGACTCGGTAACATTTTCTTGTTGATTTCACGTTGAATTCACATTAGTTGACAACTCAACAAAATGTAAATCAAAAATAGACGTTGAACTGGCATCTGTGCCCAGTAAGGTGGACTCTAAGATAGCAGAATAAAATGTCCAGTTCTGTCTTTAGGGTCAGGACGGGGCCAAGAGATAATCATTCACTCAGGGATTTACATGCACTGGTTGTGGTGTATTACTGTGACGTCTCATAAGTAAAGCTTCGTAATACCATCCAGCTTCGTAGAAGCGTATTATGAAACAAATCTGCAGGTCTCCTGCAGGACACGTTTTCCATCAGTCCCATCCCAGTTCCCTGTCCATTTCCTCTGTGTGTGTAGGAGACTGTGTTCCACAGGGATGCATCCAAAACAGGTAACCACTAATCCCTCTCAAAATGAGCGTTCTCCGTTCTTCTGATGTGCACCCGTCGAAAAGAGAGAAAGAAAAAGAATGATGAATTATCCTGTGTATCTCTTCTCTCTTCTATGTCTCTCCGTCCTTCTCTCTTTAAATCGATATGGCGCTGGCTGTCACAGGTCAGTGGCCCGTACGCATGGGGCTGGGTGGATGTAGAGGAACGTCACGTCTCCCAGGGCTCGTCTTTCCAGATTATAACTGGGTCCTATCTGAACCCACTCTTAAAGGACGCTCGCTTTCAATTTAACTCCAATATCCGCCCTAGATTGACTGAGGGGGACAAGATGGAGAGGAATATATATATATATATATATATATATATATATATATATATATATGTGCATTCTGTGCAGTATTCAGACCCCTTCACCTTTTCCACATTTTGTTACGTTACAGCCTTATTCTAAAATTGATAAAATTATTATTTTTTTCTCATCAATCTAACACAATAACACATAATGACAAGGCGAAAACAGATTTTTAGACATTTTTGCAAATGTTTTAAAAATAAAAAACAGAAATAACTTATTTACATAAGTATTCAGACCGTTTACTCAGTTCCATTCTTCTCTGCAGATCCTCTCAAGCTTGGTCAGTTTGGATTGGGAGCGTTGCTGCACAGTGATTTTCAGATCTATCCAGAGATGTTCGATCGGGCTCTGGCTGGGCCACTCAAGGACATTCAGAGACAAACACAGCCACTCCTGTGTTTTCTTGGCTGTGTGCTTAGGGTTGTTGTCCTGTTCGAAGGTGAACCGTCACCCCAGTCTGAGGTCCTGAGCGCTCTGGAGCAAGTTTTCATCATGGATCTCTCTGTACTTTGCTCCGTTCATCTTTGCCTCGATCCTGACTAGTCTCCCAGTCTCTGCCGCTGAAAAATATCCCCACAGCATGATGCTGCCACCACCATGCTTCACCGTAGGGATGGTGGCAGGTTTCCTCCAGACGTGATGCTTGGCATTCAGGGCAAAGAGTTCAATCTTGGTTTCATCAGACCAGAAAATCTTGTTTCTCATGGTCTGAGAGTCTTTAGGTGCCTTTTGGCAAACTCCAAGTTGGCTGTCATGTGCCTTTTACTGAGGAATGGCTTCCGTCGAGCCGGTCTACCATAAAGGCATGATTGCTGGAGTGCTGCAGAGATGGTTGTCCTTCTGGAAGGTTTTCCCATCTCCATAGAGGAACTCTAGAGCTCTGTCAGAGTGACCATCGGGTTCTTGGTCACCTCCCTGACCAAGGCCCTTCTCCCCTGATTGCTCATTTTGGCCGTGCAGCCAGCTCTAGGAAGACTTTTGGTTGTTCCAAACTTCTTCCATTTAAGAATGATGGAGGCCACTGTGTTCTTGGGGACCTTCAATGCTGCAGAATTTTTTGGTAGCCTTTCCCAGATCTGTGCCTTGACACAATCCTGTCTCGGATCTCTAAGGTCAATTCCTTTGACCTCATGGCTTGGTTTTTGCTCTGACATGCACTGTCAACTGTGGGACCTTATATAGACAGGTGTGTCCCTTTCCAAATCATGTCCAATGTATTGAATTTACCACAGGTGGACTCCAATCAAGATGTAGAAACATCTCAAGGATGATTAATGGAAACAGGAAGCACCAGAACACAATTTCGATTCTCATAGTAAAGGGTCTGAATACTTATGTAAACAAGGTATTTCTGCCTTTATACCTAGACTTGGCGCTCCGGTACCGCTTGTCGTGCGGTAGCAGAGAGAACAGACTATGACTAGGGTGACTGGAGTCTGACAATTTTTAGGGCCTTCCTCTGACACCGCCTGGTATAGAGGTCTTGGATGGCAGGAAGCTTGGCCCCAATGATGTACTTGGCTGTACGCACTACCCTCTGTTGTGCCTTGCGGTCGGAGGCCTAGCAGATGCCATTCCAGGCAGTGATGCAACTAGTCAGGATGCTCTCGATGGTGCAGTTGTGGAACTTTTTGAGGATCTGAGGACCCATGCCAAATCTTTTCAGTTTCCTGAGGGGGATAAGCTTTGTTGTGCCCTCTTCACGACTGTCTTGGTGTGTTTGGACCATGATAGTTTGTTGGTGATGAGGACACCAAGGATCTTGGAGCTCTCAACCTGCTCCACTACAGCCCCATCAATGAGAATGGGGGCATGCTCGGTCCTCCTTTTCCTGTAGAGTACAGTAGGCCTATCTTATTCCCAATTAAGGTGTTCAGTTATTGCTGTGATAGTTAGGAACCTATTCACAAAGTCGGCAAGGAAATACAAGAAAAGGCATATGTAGACATGAACAAAAATAGAGAATAATGAGTAGTTAACTTTCCTTTGATTCTGAGAGCAGGAGTTTGTAATATCAATAATAACACTTGAGCTACTGACAAAGCACTGTGCTAGTATGTTTATCTAACTGCTGCACACACTCTTGGTTTTAGAGGAAGTCCAATTACCAATGTTTGAGATTGGAGGCTTCTGGACATTATTGGTTCCCAACACAACTGTCTCTCTCCCTGCCAACACACACAGAACCACCCTCCAAAGGATGTGTATGAGGTGTTACATTAGCACCTGGAAGTGTTAACAGCAAAACAAGTGACATTTTAGACTCGCAGCTACAGTACCTGGGAAGCGCTTTGCTTATGTCCCAAATGGCACACTATTCCCTAAAAAGTGCACTAGTTTTGACCATATGGTCCCTAACCAAAAGTAATACATTATATAGGGAATAGGGTCCCATTTGGGATGCATCCCTTTCTCTCCAGGGAATCTTTCTCTTGCTCTCACTCTCTCTTTCTGTCTGTCTCTCTCTCCTCCCTTTTGCTCCCTTTCTTTCATGCTCTCTCACTGAACTTTTTCTCTTTTATAACTCTGACAGGTGACTGTCTAAATTCAGCAAATTGCCATTATGATTGTACAATGGCCAATCCTACTTACAGCTGATGTCAGTCAAAATGTCACACCACCTCTGCAGCACCTTTCATAACTTTTATTAAGTTTGCAATCTGTGAAAACTGTAGGCTTTTAAAAACCCAATGAAATGCCTTTAGGTTTGACTGTTATGTTACCTCAGTGCCCTGGTTCTTTACATTTTTTGTTGACCAAATGTTTATTTGTTTTGTTCGTTTTTTCAGAAGGTGCCAGGTACATTATCCATTTCAAATTATCCATTTCTAAAACCTGTATCCATAGACTGCCACTCAAAATAAAATAAAAACAGAATGAAATACATACAGAGATTTTAATAATAAATAATACATTCAGTATAAACAGGAAAAGAAGACAAAAAAGTGGGCCTTCACTCCCAACCTCCTCCAAACCCCACCCAACCAACATGCAGTGCTGCCTGCCAGCATTAATCATCTCTGATTGATTGAGAGGTTCAAGGAGCTATCCTCGTAATAGATGCAAAGCAAATAGATAATAGATGCAAATTTTCTATATTCTGTTCCAATTAAAGGGTTGTTCAGATTCAATTAGATCTTTGGACCATACTTTTTTAATGGCTAGCTCAGAATATGAGCTTTCCAAAAGTTGCTTAGAAATTATAGAGATCAGTCCTTTTGGGAGCCCAGATCATTTAAAAAAAAAAATCTTATCATTGGATGGTTTGGTCGTTGGGTTTCCCAAGGGACTTTGCCTGGCAATGTGTATGTCTTTCAAATCTTAGAATGTTCTCAAACCATTACTATCCATGATATCGGCAAAGGTACGGATTCCATATTTGGACCGTTTGGGGGATGCAAAAGGCCGCCCTCCAGATCTCAAGGCGTTATTGTGAAATATTAGAGTAAGGACATGCCATTTTGATTCCCAGTTACATTGTTTTTCAGTTTTGCGCAAAATAGAAATTCTGTCAGCAATAATATTACCAAAGCGTAGTTTGCATTGTTTAGGGAATATATCAGTGAAGACCATCTCTTTCAGGGCAATAGGAGACATCTTTTTTTCTCTATATTCTCAGCCAGCGGGCGAAGAATCATGTCTAAACCAATTTAGGATAGGACGAAATGATAGTACATGGAAATACAAAAAAATTGGTACGGACAGTCCTCCTACATCTTTCCCTCTTGGTAAGTTTGTTGATTTTATACGGACTCACATACCTTGCCATATACATTTTGAAACAGCACTATGAATTCTATCCCAATAGCCAGAAGGGGGAGACAAGAGAAGTATTGAACTACAGAAATTCAGAGGTGACTATATATTTATTTTGACAATTGATATTCATCTAGTTAAATCAACTGAGGTCAAATTGAATTGATTTAAGCGTTCTGTTAAAGTTTCTGCCAATTGTTTTATCTAAGGAAGGAAATATATCTATTCCCAAATATTTTAAATGGGAAATGATTGGGATTCCTTAAGTAGAGTCCTCCATTGGGGTCTTGAGAGGCAGTACTGTAGGGAAGATTTGGTTAGATTTATTTCATAATTTGAGATAGAGCTGAATTTGTCTATGATCTTCTGAGCTTTTGGGAAGGATTGAGATGCATTATCTAGATAAAGTAAGATTGCGTTGGCGTATAATGAGATAACGTGATCTGTAGAATTGAGAGATATTTGTATAATTTCTTTCGATTGTCGAATTCCCTGGGCCAGGGGCTCCATAGACAATAACAATAGCAGAGGTGAGATGGGATCACCTTGTTTGCTACTTCTACTTATTCTAAACGGAACAGAGCAGGTATTGCCTGTTATTACTATGGCTGAGGTATTGGCATATAGTATTTTAATCATATTAATAAAATTGGAGCCAAGTCCCATATGTTCCAAAACCAACCAAAGATATGACCATTCTAGTCTATATAAAGCTTTTTCTGCATCGAGAGATAGAACTTCCCAAGGAGCTTTAGTTTCTGATGAAATATGTAAGATGTGTAATAGATGACGGAGGTTATCTGAGGATAATCGTTTTTTAACAAACCCGCTTTGGTCCAGATGTACCAATTTGAGTAAATAAGATTTGAGATGGAATGACAGAATAATTTAAAATAGGTTAATATCTGTGTTTATCAAAGATAATGGGCGATAGTGAGCGCACTGGGTGGCGTCCTTACCTTTTTTTAATAAAAGTAATATGACTGCTGTATTTACATCCCTTCCAAATGAACCTTTGTGAATGGCTGTGTTAACCATTTCAAGTAACAGTGGACCTAATTGGTTCAAAAATGTTAAATAGACCTCAGGAGGAATACCGTCACAATCAGGGGATTTGCCTTTACTCATGTTATCCAGTGCCCTTTTGAGTTCATGGAGAGAGATGTGGACTCCCAGCAAGCCGGCTTCCTCAGTTGAAAGAGAGGAGTTCTTATATTTTTTAGAAATGAATGAATCAATCTGGCCTGGTGTGGATTTACAATCAGAGGTGTATAATTCTTTATAGAAATGGGAGAATCTTTGGTTAATTAATTTTGGTTCTGATAGTAATAAACCTGATTCAGATTCAATAGTTGTAATATCTGTTAATTGATTATTATTGCCGAAACTTGTTAGCCAGTAGACAACTGGGTCGAATGGTACATTCAATGTAATGTACCAGTCTAACTTGATGGATGGCACATTCTGATCTCTGTTTTATCAATAATCTTAGTTCTGTCTTGACTTTGAAAAGAGAAGTTGCTACCTGGTCTGAAAAAAAAAGTTGCTACCTGGTTTGTTTAAAGGGGTCCCAACAAATCTGAGGATAATCGACAGAATTTGTGTTAATCATTATGAATTCATTCAATTCGGTTTCAAATCATTCACGGAAAGTAGGATTTTGTAGTTAGGAAGCCATCTTGTGGCTCTTTCAGGAGATTCTGACATTTGTTTCTGGCAGTAATCACATAGGCTCCTACTTTATGTTGTATCTTCATTAAAGAAAATAGAGGATTATATAATAGTTTGAAAATCGATTTGGGAGACTGTTTTGTGCCTATTTGAATAGAAAGTGTACTCTTTTGCTTTAGGGCTATGGGTTTGCCAGGCATCAATGAGGTTGTAGTCAGAGAATATATGTTGGATAGCTTTGATTGCCTGTGGATTTTAGTTGGTTTTGTCCCGGATGTCCAGAATGGCTGTCCCAATAACCAGTTGGAATTCAGTTAATTTTAACTGGTTATTTTTAAACATACCTCTAAAGTCTAAGCCCCCTTCACTACAGGTAAAGTTGTCTATAGCTAATCCAGTATCTAATGCTCTTGTAAGTGAATGTGTGTTCTTTGTAGGATTGCAAAATTGGTAACTGTCCTGAAATGGATATGTTTTCCAGAAATCCCTGGTCCGAGGAGAAAATGTGAAATCCTCCAACAGGGATTTCTGGAAAACCTGTGACTTTTGGAAAAGTTCAACCTTAGTTCTTTCTGTACACTACAGTAGTTGTTGGCAAGAACTCTACATTGACTGTGTCAGTGTGACAGCATAGCTACAGTTCCTGTGTCTGTGCGTGCACATTCAGACTGGTGTGTCTAAGCATTGAGCAGCAGCAGTAAGACATATGACTTCCTGGATCTGTGTGTCCCAGTCGCCAGCCAGAGGCTCTAATTAGACAGATAAGCAGCACGACTGGAATCAGCTCTTCCTGGTAATCAGCCCCAAATAGCCCAGACAGATGGCTAAATGAGGAGGAGATGAGGCATGCAGCCCAACAGGTGCCCTTAAAGAGACAGACAGGGACACAGACATAGGGTGTAGCTAGGTATTCAGACTCCCTATAGATATTGAGTGTCATGTATAGGGCTGTTTAAGAGACAGACAGGGATGTGCGTACATATGTCTATAAATAGGACTTTGTTGTGTTTTCACAGGTGACCAGACTTTGCTGTGTTTTCGTCGCTGGTGACCAGCTTAAAGTGGTCACCAGCATATTCTGGTCACATTATGCTGGTTTGCAAAGTGGAGGCTAATTCCTATTAAAATCCAGCCTGAGTGGTGATGTCCAACAATTGGCACATTCATTTACTGACAATTTGCATTCAGAATGAGACTACCTAAATAGTCTGGAACAACAATTTCAGTAACAGGTACAATTAGTCCAACTAACAGATTGGATTAATTTAGAAAAATTAATTGATTTATTAACCAATCAATGTACCTGCATAGATATTGAAACAAACAATTCAAACAAATCCAAGCGGATTAGAGCATGCTGGGAAATATGATAATGATGGGTGTGGTTTTGCAGACCAGCTTGACCAGCTACACAAAAAAAAGAAGGTTATTGAGAGGTTCTTTGTCAGGGGTGAGGGTGATATGTGTAAGGGTTCTTTACTACTGTGATGGTTGTGAAGAACCATCCTGTTCTTTCCCTCTCCACCATGTTTTCCTTTTATGACATGAAATGCACTGTTTAGAAGTTCCTGTAATTTTACGGTACCTTACAGGCTACTAGTTGCAGTGAAAGTAAAGTACAGGGATTGGCCACAGATTTAATGGCAAGAATACATTTCTGCAATTGCTTAAAGTTGCCCAGAATCAAGTCAATAATTGTCAGATTATCTGACAACACCAACATAAAAACAGCAGTGCTCAGGGACACTTGATGTAAAGTGTGCATAAATGCTTTAGGGATTTGAACTTGCAAGCTTTTGGGCGGAAGTGCATTAATGATACACCAGTGACACCAGGTACATCTTTATTACCAATAACATATATCCACACACATTCAAAATTAGGGTAGAGTTAGGGTACAGTGTTGTTCCCTGGTTTACAAAAAGGTCAAAGGTACACATATGGTACGCTACATGAACAAAAGTATGTGGACACCTGCTCATCGAACATCTCATTCCAAAGTCATGGGCATTAATATGGAGTTGGTCCCCCCTTTGCTGCTATAACACCCTCCACTCTTCTGGGAAGGCTTTCCACTAGATGTTGGAACATTGCTTCGGGGACTTGCTTCCATTCAGCCACAAGAGCATTAAATGAGGTCGAGCACTGATGTTGGGCGATTAGGCCTGGCTTGCAGTCGGCGTTCCAATTCATCCCAAAGGTGTACGTTAGTGTTGAGGTCAGGGCTCTGTGCAGGCCAGTCAAGTTCTTCCACACCGATCTTGACAAACCGTTTCTGTATGGACCTTGCTTTGTGCACAGGGGCATTGTCATGCTGAAACAGGAAAGTGCCTTCCCCAAACTGTTGCCACGAAGTTGGAAGCACAGAATCGTCTAGAATATTATTGTATGCTGTAGCGTTAAGATTTCCACTGGAACTAAGGGGCCAAGCCCAAACCATGAAAAACAGCCCCAGACCATTATTCCTCCTCCGCCAAACTTTACAGTTGGCGATATGCATTCGAGCAGCTTGTGCTCTCCTGGCATCCGCCAAACCCAGATTTGTCTGTCGAACTGCCAGATGGTGAAGCGTGATTCATCACTCTAGAGAACGCGTTTCCACTGCTCCAGAGTCCATTGGTGACGAGCTTTACACCATTCCAGCCGACACTTGGCATTGCCCATGGTGATCTTAGGCATGTGTGCAACTGCTCGGCCATGGAAACCCATTTCATGAAGCTGCCGACGAACAGTTATTGTGCTAACGTTGCTTCCAGAAGCAGTTTGGAACTCGGTAGTGAGGACAGATGATTTTTACAAACTTACTTGTTGGAAAGGTGGCATCCTATGACGGTGCCACATTGAAAGTTACTGAGTTCTTCAGTAAGGTTATTCTGCTGCTAATGTTTGTCTATGAGATTGCATGGCTCGAGCATGCTCGATTTTATGCACCTGACAGCAACGGGTGTTGCTAAAATATCCGAATCCACTCATTTGAAGGGGTGTTCACATACTTTTGTGTATATAGTGTAGTTAACAATAGCCTACAACATCTAGCTATATATTACATTTCCATCCTCTCAGGCCAGGGGCACAATGTATGAATTTATGGTTGGATCAGAATTTCCCTTATCATTGTCCAGTATGGAGAATTAAGTAAAACCAGAAGTCCAAATCCTTATCGGAATCGATTGCTAATTTAGGTAAGGGCCCGTTTTAGCTATCTAGCCACTGGAGGACAACAACACAATGAGATGCAACAGTTCAAGTTTTTTCTGTCAATGACATTTGGCTTTTGATGTGATGTGATTGGTGCGAAGCCAAATCCAAACTGGCTTCCCTTGACACTTTTTTTTGGTGTGCCAGGACCATTCACAGTTGAGGTCACTCAGTTTAGCTCAATGCTGATTGGATATTATGCTATAAAAAAATTATCAAGGATGGCCAAATGCTTGCTGGCTTCCCTTGCATTCAATGCTACATTCAATACTACTCTTTTTGGCCAGACAGCATCAAATCAAATCAAATTTTATTGGTCACATACACGTGTGTAGCAGATGTTATTGCGGATATAGCGAAATGCTTGTGTTTCTAGCTCCAACAGTGCAGTGCTAAATGGGCTATGCATACAAAGACAGAGGGGTGCCGTGTCACTCGCTCAGATGCTTTATCCGGTGAGATACATTCAACCTCTTGCGAAACAATGGAAAATTATGAGAGATACATTATTTGATGGATGCCTGTGTTCCCTTGGCATCCATGAATATACTCGACACTGATATACACTCCGATATGTGATCTAGGACACAAACTAACTAACAAACAGTCACTGTTTAAATTAGGAGACAAACTAACCAAAAAATGGTCACCGTGTGAGTGAGGAAACCAACAAACCTTTTTTGAGCTACACAGCTGGATGGTAGAGATCCTTCTATTTAGATTTTTTTCCAGCAGACTACTTCCTTTCTACCTTCCCTTTCTTTTCTTATCCCCCTGGCTCCTGAACAAACACATGTTGAGCATCTTTGACAAAGATGCTACGATTGGAGAAGTGATTAGGCAAGTGAGGGTGGTAGCTGGCTGTATACCCATCAGCCAGTAGGCACTGAGGCGCAGTAGACTGATCCTGTGTTCCTCTGGCTGCCTGTAGTGATAGTATTGTGTAGTGTTGTGTAGTGTTTAGCCTGAGGGCTGTCTGGCCACAGCACTGATACCTGTGGTGGACATGGGAGTGACACAAGGTGGTGACTTACAAGAAGCCCACGGACACAGATTTGTCCTTTTCAGCATTCGTTACCTCTGGCAACATTTTCAAGTATTCGGCTTCTTTAAAAAAAGATAAAGACAGACAATCTCGTAAATAGTAATGTAGAAGACAATGTTGAATTATTTTGTGTTCTTTTTATTTGTGGATGATTTGAAGGTTGCATTTTGGTTTGAGGAGAAGAGAAACATCATGAAATGTTTAGGGTAGTGTGATGGGCTTAGCAAACACAATACAGTACTGGAAGTATCCGTTTTATGAAATCCGAAGTGTTCTGACTTTTTTGTGCCTATAGTATCATCAGCATTTTTTGGTATAAATGTATCTGTTGCCTGGTGTAACATTTTTGTGTTTTTTAAATTGTAAAATGAAATAAAATATGGTTTCAAAATGGAGGCTGCTGCTCTGGATTCAGCATATCACATATTTTATACAGACCCTAGAGTTTTTTGTCTATCCCTTGAAACAAAAAGGGGAAATAAAGTTAGGGAATAGTCATTTCAAAATCCACCCCATTAATGACAATATGTGTAGAGTTATATAACGCTTCACCTCCCTCCATTTTTATCAGTGTGCTGGAGATAACACTTTATTAGAATTGTACTAAATCCAATTTTGAAATTCTTCATGATTAAACAGTATGGCTAATACATAAGCTGAAAGTTTTAAATACTTTTTTTGTAACTGGAAAAAGAACTTTAATCAAAGTTTTTTGGGGGTTGGATGAGTACAGACACTATGAGATATAGATATACAAAAAGGTCCTTTGCCCCCACATATTCAACTAATGAATTTAATACAAAGATTGACCTATTTCGTATCTACAGGAATCTACATCTGAAGGCCTGGTAAAAGCAAAACATCTCTCCAACTACAGATGCCAGTGTCTCAGCAGTTTCTGTTCCCTCAAAAACACCTTTTAAGCCCAAGTCCACTTTTTGTCTCATCGTCCAGAATGCCACACTAAATACATTTGCCAAGAAAGTGAATTGTGATGTGGAGAATCTGTTTAAGGGTAAAATTGACTCCGCCCAAACACAACGTAATCTTTTTAAGACAGAGAGGGATGCAGTTGAATCATTGTCCAAAAATGAACGGATTGAGGATAAAAAAGCAAACAAAGGTGGCGCTACAGTAGTGTGGAGTAAAGACAAATATGTGACAGAAGCCTACCGTCAATTAGACAATGATGAATTCTACCAATCTCTTACCTTCAACCCTACAGAGAACCTAAAAACTGAATTAAAAGGGATCCTCACAGAAGCTAAGAATGGCTACATTTCAGACAATGAGTTCAAATTTATTTTCAATGGCTGTCCGCGTATGGCTTCTTTTTACCTTCTTCCAAAAGTCCACAAAAATCTTAAAAATCCCCCAGGCAGACCAGTCATTAGTGGTAATGAAAGTCTGACAGAACCCATCTCTAAGTACATTCATTACTTTATTAAGCCTTTTCTGACGTCACTCCAAGCCTGTCGTCAAGATACCACAGAAGTGTTGAACAAAATTAAGGAATTGAACAATGTAGGTACAGCTTCCTTTTTAGTCACCATGGATGTGGAGTCTCTATACACCACCACTGAACATGAACAAGGTTTGGCAGCTATGCACCATTTCTTGAGTACCCGACCTGAAACTGAGATGCCTCCTACAGAATTCATTGTCTCACTGACTGAATGGACTCTTAATCATAACATTGCAACCATTGCAGAAATATTGCACAGAATAAGTATTTTGTTGACACAGCTTCCAAAATGGAGTATTACGTCAAGCATTTCATTAACTGCAAAACCACTCATGTCATCTATAGATTGGAATGTCCACAGTGCAAGGTGTTCTACATTGGACGGACAAAGAGACGCCTTCAAGACCGCTTAGCGGAACACAAGTTCGCCATACGGGTAGGCAATGAAGACTACCCCATGGCAAGGCACTACAAGTCCTTACACCATGGCAACCCTGCCTCCCTATAAGCTATGGGTATTGATCATATTCCGGCCTCTATTAGAAAAGGGGGCCGTCTTAAACAGTTAAACCAAAGGGAAAGTTTTTGGATTTACAAACTACAGGCCGCTAAATACCCTGGTTTAAATGAAGATATGGATTTCTCACCCTTCCTGTAGGGTTGTGATAGGTCCAGCTGCTGTTATCTAGTGGACATTTTGCTCAATTGCCCTCAGCTATGTTTAGACTGTTGTTGTTCATGTTTTGCTGTGTTCTAGTGTACTATGGAATATATTTCTTTCTTATTCTTGACACTTCTCCCAGTCATATTTAAGGTTAGAACTACCTTTCTAAGTGTCCTGATACTTCTAGCTTGGAGTTGTATTTTTATGATAACATAGCTACAGTATTTCACTTTTTAATGTGTATAGTATTGCTTACTAGGTGTGTCCAATCAATTTTGTAACCACTCCCTCTTCTAATTAGGGCTAATTGGAAAAGCTGTTCAAAAGAGGACATTGTATTATTTTTTGGGGGACTCCCTGACGAAGGCCATGCAGCCGAAACGCGTCGGATTTTTTAATACTTTTTTTCTATTGAACATGCCATACAAATAAAGGCATTTTAATTAATTATATGAAGTGTGCCTTGGTCCTCCTTTCTTTTTGATGACCAATTTACCCCTTTTACCAAAGAGCACCTTCTGTCTACCAAAATGTACTATTGTGTACCTTTGTAGCGCTTCCCTTCCTCCTCTTTCTACTGTACTAAATCCCATTTTTAAATTCTTCATGATTAAACAGTATGGCTAATACATAAGCTGAAAGTTTTAAATACTTTTTTTGTAACTGGAAAAAGAACTTTAATCAAAGTTTTTTGGGGGGTTGGATGAGTGCAGACACTATGAGATGTAGATATACAAAAAGGTTATACATTTAATAGTTTGCATGCAAAAGCATTTCACAAATTGATATACTGTATTTACAATCACAACTTTTGTAGGTATGTCTCTGGACTAAGCCATAATACTCTGGGCCAAGTGTGTGTGGGCTCTCTCTCTCTCTCTCTCTCTCTCTCTCTCTCTCTCTCTCTCTCCTCTCTCTCTCTCTCTCTCTCTCTCTCTCTCTCTCTCCAGATTTGAGTGACAGTGTGAGTGATTTCTAATGACAGTCGGAACAGATCTGTCATAATGAGGTAACCTTGGGCCTTTTCTTTCTCAGATCATCCTTCACAGCTTGACGCAATTAAACACTATAGTATCTCTAACACATACTGTACAGAGATACTGACACGGCTCTGCACTACCGGATCTGAGCTCCACTTACCGTAGCATGTGTGAGAAAGATCAAGTCCTCGGGTACGTCCCAATAATCTCTCCTTCTTCCTGAAGTGTGCACTCGTTCACTACTCTCCACAAATTTAAAAGCACTGGATTGGAGTGGGCATCGGGTAGAGCGAGTTTCTTAAACCAGTTATTTCCTGTCAAATCCATGAAGGGGAGTGAACAAGTGCATACTTCTGGAGAAAGGAGAGATTATTGGTCCTCCTCCTGACTGGCCACTGGCCTGTGGAGAGCCAAAATGTCAATTTGGCCAAGTGCATGTGTCCTGCTCACCAGAGCTCACATCCTGGGTCGTAGATTCACGGTGTTCTGTCTCCAAATGCTCTCTGAGATGGATGACAATGGTTTTATTTCACACACAACACAGTATCTTTGCTGATAGCAAGTTTGTGGGATAATGTACAGCACTGTGTATACTATGCAAAGTACTTTCAGGGGCATTGGGTGTATCGTTACATGTCAGTCATGTTAGCTGTTAGCGTATGTGTGTGCGAATGTATGTGCATATGTGTGTGTGCGAAGGTGTGTGTGTGTGTGCGTATGTGAGTGTGTTTGGATTTGACTACCCATCATTGCAATGAGCAGGATTTCGACATCACTGGGTCATTAGAATTCATGTGTGTGTGTGGTGAGAGGAGAGCAGCAGCTCAGTGATGTGGTTAGTAATGTGGAGCCCTGCTGAAGACGGTCCGTAGAGAGAGCCTGCTGGATAATTGCTGCCACAGTGACAGGTAGGGCTGTCTCTGTCAGTGTTCTCTCTGCAGGGAGGGTATGTCGGTGTGTGTGTGTGTGTGTGTGTGTGTGTGTGTGTGTGTGTGTGTGTGTGTGTGTGTGTGTGTGTGTGTGTGTGTGTGTGTGTGTGTGTGTGTGTGTGTGGGGGGGGGGGGGAGTTTGTGTGTGTGTGCGTGTGTTTATGTGTGAGAGCTCCTCCAACCCCAAACACCTGCTTCTCTGGGTAGACTGCCTTCAGACAGTGGCAAAGTGCCAGATGTTTTCATCTGTGTGATAGGAATATCTCACACACACATACTCTGGGGAAGTAAATGAAGATCTCCGTATGGAGAGAAAGACTCTTAAGCGTTTGAATATAAACTGAACAAAAATATAAATGCAACATGTAAATGTTGGTCCCATGTTTCACGAGCTGAAATAAAAGATCCCAGAAATGTTCCATACACACAAAAAGCTTATTTCTCTCAAAATGTGTGCACAAACTTGTTTATATCCCTGTTAGTGAGCATTTCTCCTTTGCCAACATAATCCATCCACCTGACAGGTGTGGCATATCAAGAAGCTGATTAAACAGTATGATCATTACACAGGTGCACCTTGTGCTGGGGACAATAAAAGGACACTTTAAAATGTGCAGTTTCTTCACACATCCCAATTTCACAATTTGGCAGTACGTCCAACCGGCCTCACAACCGCAGACCACGTGTAACCACACCAACCAGGACCTCCACATCCGGCTGCTTCACCTGCGGGATCATCTGAGACCAGCCCCCCAGACAGCTGATGAAACTGTGGGTTTGCACAACTGGAGAATTTCTGAACAAACTGTTAAAAAACATCTAATGGAAGCTCATCTGCGTGCTCGTTGTCCCCACCAGGGTCTTGGCCTGACTACAGTTCGGGCAAATGCTCACCTTCAATGGCCACTGGCACGCTGGAGAAGTGTGCTCTTCATGGATGAATCCCGGTATCAAATGTACCGGGCAGATGGCAGACATCGTGCACGTCGTCATTTGGGCAAGCGGTTTGCCTGTGTCAACGTTGTGAACAGAGTGCCCCATGGTGGTGGTGAGGTAATGGTGTGGGCAGGCATAAGTTACGGTCAATGAATGTAATTGCATTTTATCGATGGCAATTTGAATGCACATAGATACCGTAATGAGATCCTATTCATTCGCCGCCATCACCTCATGTTTCAGCATGATAATACACGGCCTCATGTCGCAAGGATCTGTACACAATTCCTGGAAGCTGAAAATGGCCCGGTTCTTCCATGGCTTGCATACTCACCAGACAGGTCACCCATTGAGCATGTTCAGCAACTTATATCCAGCAACTTATATCCAGCAACTTCGCACAGCCATTGAAGAGGAGTGGGACAACATTCCACAGGCCACAATCAAAAGCCTGATCAACTCTATGCGAAGGAGATGTGTTGCACTGCATGAGGCAAATGGTGGTCACACCAGATACTGACTGGTTTTCTGATTCACGCCCCTACCTTTTTATTAAGGTATCTGTGGCCAACCGATGCATATCTGTATTTCCAGTCATGTGAAATCCATAGATTAGGGTCTAATGAATTTATTTGCATTGTTGCGTTTATATTTTTGTTCATGAAGATGCAAGTTGGAACCAAATAAGGTCCTTGAGAGCGATGCCATAGGGGAACCATTTTAGGGTCTCCGAAGAACCATAAATGGGAAGAAGCATAAATGGGATGGTTTTTTGAAGCACGATACAAAAAATCAAAAACAGAATTGTTTTTTACCGTTACCACCCATGAGTGTGTTTGCTAGTCGCAGGGACATTGTCACGTCCTGACCCTTGTAAGGTGTCATTTTCTATAGTAGAGTAGGTCAGGACGTGACAGGGGGTGTTTTTGGGTGGTTTTCTATGTTTTCTATTTCTATGTTTAATTCTATGTTTCTATTTCTATGTTTTTTGGGGGGGTTGATCTCCAATTGGAGGCAGCTGGTCCTCGTTGCCTCTAATTGGAGATCATATTTAAGTAGGGTTTTTTTCCACCTTGATAACAGCTTTGCACACGCTTGGCATTCTCTCAACCAGCTTATATTCTGTTAAGTCTCTGTACCTGACAGAACTGTATTCTGATCGTTTTCCGTTTGTTATTTTGTCTTTAGTGTTTTTGAGTTAATAAATATCATAATGAGCACTCAACACGCTGCGCTTTGGTCCCCTCTATACGACAGCCGTTACAGACATGGTTATTGCATTTATTCATTTTTAGCCCTGTGGTCTTCACCAAGTGAGATCCTAAGTGAATATGTTTTCATTAAAATATATACATTACCAGTCAAAGGTTTGGACACACCTACTCATTCAAGGGTTTTTCTTTATTTTTGACTATTTTCTATAATGTAGAATAATAATAATAATAAACACAGAACTATGAAATAACAGATATGGAATCATGTAGTAGCCACTTTTTTTAAACAAATCAAAATATATCTTATCTTATATTTTAGATTCTTCAAAGTAGCCACCCTTTGCCTTGATAACAGCTTTGCACACGCTTGGCATTCTCTCAACCAGCTTCACCTGGAATGCTTTTCCAACAGTCTTGAAGGAGTTCCCACATATGCTGAGCACTTGTTGGCTGCTTTTCCTTCACTCTGCGGTCCAACTCATTCCAAACCATTTCAATTGGGTTGAGGTTGGGTGATTTTGTAGGCCAGGTCATCTGATGCAGCACTCCATCCCTCTCCTTCTTGGTCAAATAGCCCTTACACAGCCTGGAGGTGTGCTGGGTCAGTGTCCTGTTGAAAAACAAATGATAATCCCACTAAGCGCAAACCAGATGGAATGGCGTATCGCTGCAGAATGCTGTGGTAGCTATGCTGGTAAAGTGTGGCTTGGATTCTAAATAAATCACAGATAGTGTCACCAGCAAAGTACCCCCACACCATCACACCTCCTCCTCCATGCTTCACAGGGGGAACCACACATCCGGAGATCATTCGTTCACCTTCTCTCCTTCTCACAAAGACATGGGGGTTGGAACCAAAAATCAAAATTTTGGACTCATTAGACCAAATGACAGATTTCCACCGGTCTAATGTCCATTGCTCGTGTTTCTTGGTCCAAGCAAGTCTCTTCTTATTATTGGTGTCCTTTAGTAGTGGTTTCTTTGCAGCAATTTGACCATAAATGCCTGATTCACTCAGTCTCCTCTAAACAGTTGATGTTGAGATGTGTCTGTTACTTGAACTCTGTGAAGCATTTATTTGGCCTGTAATTTCTGAGATTTGTACCTCTCATGAACCTATCCTCTGCAGTAGAGGTAACTCTGGGTCTTTCTTTCCTGTGGCGGTTCTCATGAGAGCCAGTAGCGCTTGATGGTTTTTGCGACTGCACTTGAAGAAACTTTCAAAGTTATTTTAATTTTACGGATTGACTGACCTTCATGTCTTAAAGTAAAGATGGACTGTTGTTTCTACTTGCTTATTTGAGCTGTTCTTGCCATAATATGGACTTGGTCTTTTACCAACTAGGGCTATCTTCTGTATACCACCCCTACCTTGTCACAACACAACTGATTGGCTCAAAAGCATTTAGAAGGAAAGAAATTCCCCAAATTCACATTTAACATGGCACACCTGTTAATTGAAATCCATTCCAGGTGACTCCCTCATGAAGCTGGTTGAGAGAATGCCAAGAGTGTGCAGAGCTGTCATCGAGGCAAAGGGTGGCTACTTTGAAGAATCTCAAATATAAAATATATTTTGATTTGTTAAAAACTTTTTGGTTACTACATGATTCCATATGTGTTATTTCATAGATTTGAAGTCTTCACTATTATTCTACAATGTAGAAAATAGTAAAAAATAAAGAAAAGCCCTGGAGCAGGTGAGTAGGTGTGTTCAAACTTTTGACTGGTACTGTATTTTTAAAATTAAATACCAATTTAATAAGGCCTTCTTTTGAGGGTCTAGTTTTACCCTAATACAATGGCCTGAAACTCATAGTGTACAGGCCACATCAGGCCTGCAAGTCACATTATGTTGGCTTAAAAAGTGATTTGTAATTTCTATTGGAATCCAGCCAGAATGGTTGGGAAGACTAAGATAGGAGACTACCGTAAACATCTAAACCGGGAAAACTTTCCATTTCAGTAACGGGTGCAATATGTCCAAGTAACAGATAGGAATAGTTTAGAAAAGGGTATGTTATTTATATTTGAGTAGCATAAGAGTAATTCATCAATCAATGTACAGTACATGCAAAAACAAAAGAAATTGAAGTATTATTTATTTTTGTATCAACCTGCAATAGAGCTTGCTGGGAAATAGGATAATGATGGGCGTGGTTTTGGGTTAACTCTGGTTATTAACACCAAAACTGGTGTTCATTTACACCACTGAGTGTTAGTTTAACTCTTTACAGTGTTAATTTAACTATTGAATCAACACTAGAAATGTTACTTTGAGAAATCAACACAAGTTAACACTGGCCAATTTTCTGCGTGCTATGAAAGGGACACATCTGCTGGCTTCCATCATTTCAAGAACCTTTTTGAATTCTGAAGAACCTTACATGCCACGTTGTAATGCGTGCGTACTGGCGGCAGAGAAGTCAGGCGCAAGAGAGCAAAGACTGTGTTACAACGGTGCAGTTTAATAATAAAAATCACCGTGAACAAAAACAATAAATAAATACAATGGGACAAAACCCTTCGCTCGCCAGACATAACGTTCACAAACTCTTACAATCAACAATTCCAGACAAGGACATGGGGGGAACAGAGGGTTAAATACACAACATGTAATTGATGGAATTGAAACCAGGTGTGAGGGAAGACAAGACAAAACCAATGGAAAATGAAAGGTGGATCGGCGATGGCTAGAAGGCCAGTGACGTCGACTGCCGAACGCCGCCCGGACTAGGAGAGGGACCGACTTCGGCAGAAGTCGTGACACACGTCAAGAACCCCAATCTTAACTTAAAGGTTATTTATTGGGCAAGAGTTCGCCAAGGATCCCTAAGAGCTGAGGAGAACCATTAAATAACCTGCATTTTTTTCAGTGTAGGGAAAGGTGTCTCAGGTAAAGAAATACTTGGTGTAGGTTTATAGAATGATCTACTGTAGGTATGATGATGAATCCACTGTCAATGATCAGTGAGTGTAACTGGCATTTGATCCCAAGTGGATTCCTGACGCTTCCTTTTTAACCCAATAAAGTCTTAAGGAGTCTGAGTAACAGAGTTTATTTTAATAATGCTAATACAAATGTTTGAGTGACAGCCAGATAGTCTGGCAAGGGAAAAGTCATTCATTAGTCACTTTACTCTATTCCATTCTATTGTATTCTATTCTATCTGCTCTAATATAATCAGAGAAGGCAGAAGAAGGAGGGAAGACAACACGCTACTCACACTAAGATGATTGTTTTAGATTTGTATGGTAAACCTCATCAACCAGTAGGCGCAACTGCAATCTATAAACGTAGCCTCTCTTTTGAACAATTGTCAAATGTAGTTTATGTTGAATATTTTATTTAGCTGCAGAGGATCACCTTCGGAGTGGAAAAAAAAGTAGAAACAAAACCCTGGGTGGATGTGGAGGGACATCCATTGGGGTTTGTCTCACATCTGGAGGTGCCCGGGGTCCAAATCATTGGCTGGTACCGCTTCTGTTCCCTCCATTTCCCGTAGTCTATAAAGAATTGGTGTCAGCACCTATCAAACGGAAAATGCCTATTCTACACAGTGTCAGAGGAGCCGCACTCTATTAATCAACCGATGAGAGAGAAACATATTGAGGAGGGATGAGAGAGTAGAGATGGTGTATATACTATATAGTGCACTAGTTTTGACCCGTGCACTATTTGCCGTATGGGTCCTGGTCAAAAGTAGTGCACTATATAGGGAATATGGTACCATTTCAGACGCAATCCATTTCTCATGGTCTGTTATACCACAGCGTTAGGCCTGTGTACATTGTGTGTACATTGTGTAAAGAGAAAACACACACCATTGCAACACATTTTGGCATCATGAAGAAGAAGTTTTGCCCTCTATGAAACAATGTAGGTGTTTGGGTATAAGGGGTCATATTCACTGTAGGTGTTTGGGTATAAGAGTTCATATTCAATGTAGATGTTTGGGTATAAGGGGTCATATTCACTGTTGATGTTTGGGTATAAGGGGTCATATTCACTGTTGATGTTTGGGTATAAGGGGTCATATTCACTGTAGGTGTTTGGGTATAAGGGGTCATATTCACTGTTGGTGTTTGGGTATAAGGGGTCATATTCACTGTAGGTGTTTGGGTATAAGAGGTCATATTCACTGTAGGTGTTTGGGTATAAGAGGTCATATTCACTGTAGGTGTTTGGGTATAAGGGGTCATATTCACTGTAGGTGTTTGGGTATAAGGGGTCATATTCACTGTTGGTGTTTGGGTATAAGAGGTCATATTCACTGTAAGTGTTTGGGTATAAGGGGTCATATTCACTGTTGGTGTTTGGGTATAAGGGGTCATATTCACTGTTGATGTTTGGGTAATTATAAAACAGGGATTTGTTCTTTATGGCACATTGTAAGGTGTAGCAAACCGTAACAAAACGTTTTGCAAATGAAAACAAGCATTTCTTATTGGACAAATTCAAGTTGTCCATCCTTGTTTCAGTCCGTTTTCATTTGGTGCCTAATGAATACGACCCATGTATTTGAGCACTATGGAGTATTGGTTCAGAGTGAATAATAGTAGTAGTTGGTTGCCAGCCAGTAGTGCTAGTTTATCCTCTCCTCATACTCCATAGGCAGATATTGATCATGGTAAATAAACAGAAACTCAATCAGCACCACCCCCTGCTACTAACAGCATGACTACCATGTGACGGACACGGCCAGTATGATTGGTGTTTCTACTCCTGCATTAGCTTCTAATGATGTCATACACATGGAAACACATGGAGACGCCGAATGCATTACCTTCTCAATTTCTTCGGAGCAAGATAAAAGTGTTTTGTTTTTCCACTACACTCTCCTCCTCTATTTTCCCTCACCGTATTTTCACCCCCGCTCTACTCTCCTCTCTCCCCTCCTTGTCATTTGTCATTTGAAGGTTTAGTCAGAGCCTGAGTGACTAGATTTATCAAAGCAGAGGAATGGAATAACCAGTGATATTCATGAGAAGAAAAGACAAGGGAGAGGACTTTTCCTTGATTGGCTGGGGATGGATTGATTTGTGTGTGTGTGTGCATGAGAGTTTTCACTGGTAACCAGCCTTTGCTGTTTTTTGGACACTGCTCACCCGCAAAACCAGCATCAAGTTACATTATGCTGGCTTGTAAAGTGATGTCTAATTCCTACTGGAATCAAGCCTGAGTGGGGATAACCAACAATTGGAACATTTAGTCACAACAATTTTAATTTCGAATGTCTGCCAAGGTAAAAAATAAATAAATGTGAGAGACCACCTAAACCAATTAAACTGGAAAAAACATTTTAGTAAAGGGCGCAATAATTCCACCTAAGAGATTGGATTAGTTTAGAAAAATGTATGTTATTTATCTGTATGTAGCGTACAATCAATCAATAGATTAATAATCAATCAGTGTACATGCAAAAACATAGATATTGAAATCAAACTGCAAATAGAACATGCTGGGAAATATGATAATGATGAAGGGTGTGGTTTTGCAGACCAGATTGACCAGCTAGAGACCATGCTGTACCAGCATATACTTAAAAAATAAATGGTTCTTGACATGTTCTTTGTCAGAGTTGTAGATTATATTGTGACTGACAGCCTTGATTCATAGCAAAATTTGAAATAGTGTTTTTTACATAATAGTACAGACTCAGAGCTAGAAAATGGTATGTCATACACTGCAGTTGAGGAACAATGGGAAAATAATTCTGCTTTGAAAGTTGATAAACTTGTAACCCCACTTTTGAGAAAATGGCCCTTGAATGTTTTGGTACACCTACTGGAGAGCTCTTCCTTATATACATCCATTCAGGATCGTTCACACCATCTTAACCCTTAGCCAGGGGCGGAGCCAGAGGGGTGTCCTGGGTGGCACTGGACACCCCTGACATCTGATTGGCCACCCTGGGTGCCACCCCAAAATGTAATTCGCTACTGGCAGTTTGATGCTGATTGACATCTCATTTCACCTCTTGTTGGAAGAAGCATTTATTTTGCTGTTCGCTAGCGCATTTTTCAAATCGAGGACAAGGAAGAGAGAATATTGACGTTGGTTGTGAGATACAGAAGAATAAGAATAAGAAGAACATACAGAAGAAGAAGATAGAATATTTCCACAGCTCCACAAGCTCTTTTTGCGATTGGCGAAAGCATCATATTTGAAGTAAGTTTTAAGGTTTGGCATCGGGTTTAGGTTTCCTGAACAACCTTTACGAAAGTTGAGTCGCTGTGTAAGTTAACGTTAGACCTTTGGCTCCATTAACAGACAGTTAATCAGATAAGAGAGATCAGTTCCCAATTTAGCCTAACATTATGTTTACATCTGTGCTAGTAATACAGTGCAGTGTCGTAAGTTACAGTATACGAATGTTTAGCTAATGGGGGGTAACTAGTAGGCTACAGCTGTCAGTGTTCAGCAAGTTAACATTCAGCAATTTGAAATCCATTAACTCAGTTAGATTTTTGTTCTTGAACTTGAAACGAACAATTGTTATTATCAATCTGTTAACGTTACTCAAAAGATTAACACCATTTTCAGATTAGCCTGTTTGCTATCGTAAAGGTGTAAAAAATTACAGCTAGCTAAGTTACTTTCTGCAGAGTAGGGCAAGCCATGATCTAACTAGTAACTTAGGCTGGTAGTTGATTTTAAGGTACAGTTATGATAATGGGGATTTGTAATTAAGATTGAGATTGGACTAAAATGTGGGTAATTGGATGCTTAGATGTAACCATAGACTGTCTTGTTTTTGCATAGGGTCAATTAAACATGAAAATAAAGGGAGAGATATCAGACTTCTGTTCCAAAAGGACCCAATTATAGGCCAGGCCTATACTTTAAACTACACATTTTAGTTAGCAGCTGTTAGTATCTAATCTTGTGGATCCTTTAATTATACATTCCCATGGAGATATGACAAATTATTTAACGTGTATTTCAGACATTTCAAGATCCAGAGAAGAGGGTCCTGTACAGCCGTGTTTGAAAACATTTCCCAGAACTCAGCATGGTACTAGGAAAAGGGCATTCAACAGCTCCTGGTATAAGGACAATTCATGGCTTGAATATTCTGTAAATCAAGATTCGACTTATTGTTTCACCTATAGGCATTTTTATCTGCCCAATACACCTGAATCTGCCTTCACATCACAGTCAGGTTTTTGTAACTGGGAAAAAGGCGCTGTTTAAAGATTATGGGTTTAAGCTCCATTCAAAGGCAGAGCATCATATCAATGCTATGTATGCTTGGAATCAGAATAAAAGGGCTATTGACAGCAACTCATCAATGTTAGATGTCATAAATGAGGACCGGAAAAAGAAAGTGGAGGAAAACTGTACTTAAATTAAAACAATTGCAGATGTGCTCCTTTTAACTGCCACTTAAAATATAGCACAGAGAGGTCATCGAGAGTCTGATGACTCTCACAACAAGGGTAATGGTTTGACAATCTTAGAAGAAATAGCAAAGCATGACCCTCTCATAGAGAAAAGGATGAATGCGTGTGGCAATCCAGAACAAAGTTCTTGAGGGTTTAGCTGAGATGGTACAAAGTGAAATAATACGATAAGTTAAAGAAAGTGACGTTTTTTGTGTAATTGCAGATGAAACCAAAGATTTAAAGAAAAAATAACAAAAGTCTTTAGTTGTGAGGTACTATTACAACGGGGCCATCGACGAAAGCTTCTTACACTTTCAGTCAGCTGAAAGCTTAGATGCAGCAGGTCTCACAAAAATGATAATTGATTGCCTTGAAAAACATGGTCTGGACTACAGAAATAATCTTGTGGGGCAATGCTATGCCGGTGCATCCGTCATGAGCAGAAAGCATTCTGGTGTGTCTGCACGGATTAAAAACAGTGCAAGATTTGCATTTTATGTGCACTGTAATGGACATTGTTTGAATTTGGTTCTTGTCGATGCTGTAAAATCAGTGCCTGAGGCAGTTAACTTTTTTTGCTCTCCTGCAGAAGCTTTAGAACTTTGTATCTGGCTCATACGTTCATCTCAAGTGGCTTGCAGTTCAGAAAGAGCTGTATCCACAGCAGCACCCCAGGGAACTACAGAGTCTTACGGATGTAATGTGGGCTTGCAGTTACATGGCATGCCGTAATCTGAGGGACAGGCTTCCAGCAGTTCTGAGAGTGCTACAGGATTTCACACTTGAAAATAGTGGTGATAGATCAGTGGAGGCAAGGGGCCTTATTTCTCAGATAGATTTACATTTCATAGGGCTTTTGGTTACCTTTTGTAAAGTGCTTGGTGATTCCAAATGTCTTTCTGACATGCTCCAATCAAGCTCTCTTGACCTAGCAAGAGCTGTGGATCTAGTAGGTGCCCTTACAGACACATTACAGGACTACAGAAGTGAGGGTTACTTTGGAGAACTATGGAAAGAGGTTGAAGAGATTGCAGAGCACTGCAAAGCAAGTGTATAAACATTGTGTAAAAGAGGCATTTTTCAAAGAAGAATTGCGAGATAATGCAAGGGGTCCAGTCTCTCAACCCAAAGAGTACAACATTCTTGAGTGAGGAGCCTCTGTTTGCCTTTGCTCAGACCTTTGAGTCAGATTTAGAGGACCTCAAACATGAGGTTCATCAAACCAAGCGGCTTCTTGATAGGAGAGAGAAAAGTGGAAGGGACAGACCGTCCACTCTCCTTGACTTTGTTGTGTTTCTAGAACCTTATAAAGAGGTCTTCCATGAGCTATTTCGACTTTGTAAGATTTCTGTTGTTACACCAGTCAGCAGTGCTTCTTGCAAGAGAAGCTTCTCAGCGTTAAAACTGACTAAAACCCACCTTAGGACAGCAATGGTTGATAACAGTTTAAGTCACCTCGGAATTCTCAGTGTTGAGTCAAGGAGGGCACGCTCCCTCAACATGGATGAGTTTGTGAAACATTTTGCCAGTTCTCACCAGAACCGCAGAATTATAATGTTTTAAATCTACCTAGGATTATTTGGCACTTAGGCGGTCCCTCTGGTCATGATTAAAACCTGCACTGTGTACTAGCTAGTACACTGACATTCTAAAATGATAAATCCAAAGGGTATCATGTCACACAGATTTAATATGGTCTTGGTTAGGCCAATTCCAAAACTTTTCTTTGCTATTAGTTAACATAATATATATGAGCATAAATATGATACTGTTTGTAATATTGATGGGCACCAAAATTATTTCAAGTCCATTTCTGCGTGATACCTAGTATGTCAAATTGCAGTGTATTTTTTTGTAAATGTAATTTTTTTGTAAATAAACTATGCAATTTATGTAACACACAAATGCTATCTTATCTCCTTGGTGCTAGAGCTTTATTTTCGGAAAATATTTTTGATGTTCAACACTTATAGACCCAGATTATATATTCATGAAAACAGAGTGACCCAAGTCTCTCCAGTATGTGTGTGTGTGTGTGTGTGTGTGTGTGTGTGTGTGTGTGTGTGTGTGTGTGTGTGTGTGTGTGTGTGTGTGTGTGTGTGTGTGTGTGTGTGTGTGTGTGTGTGTGTGTGTGTGAGAGAGAGAGAGAAAGAAAAAGAAATTTAGCTGCAGTTCCGAGGTAGAGACACTGACTATTCATAGTATGTTAAAGAATTCTAGTGAAGTAACCCTTTTGGACCACACTATCTGCCACATTGAAGAACTCCAGGTTAAGTGAATGATCACTTCTACCTCTAATCAGCAATCATAGGATTCATTCATGCTCCTTAGATGCCAGGTTAGGGTTACACACAAACTTTCTGTCATGGTCTATGGACCCCCTGAAGTAGCCTTGGCCACCTCTTGGCCACCCCATAAACTCTAGTTCCACCACTCCCCTTAGCCCCACCCATCTCTTTAAGGCCATGTGGTAAACACATACTATATCAATTAAAATCTAAGTTTATTTGTCACATGCACAGGATACAGAGGTGTAAACGGTACAGTGAAGTGGTTACTTGTACAGTCATGGCCAAAGGTTTTGAGAATGACACAAATATACATTTTCACAAAGTCTGCTGCCTCGGTTTGTATGATGGCAATTTGCCTATACTCCAGAATGTTATGAAGAGTGATCAGATGAATTGCAATTAATTGCAAAGTCCCTCTTTGCCATGCAAATGAACTGAATCCCCCAAAAACATTTCCACTGCATTTCAGCCCTGCCACAAAAGGACCAGCTGACATCATGTCAGTGATTCTCTCGTTAACACAGGTGTGAGTGTTGACGAGGACAAGGCTGGAGATCACTCTGTCATGCTTATTGAGTTCGAATCACAGACTGGAAGCTTCAAAAGGAGGGTGGTGCTTGGAATCATTGTTCTTCCTCTGTCAAGCATGGTTACCTGCAAGGAAACACGTGCCGTCATCATTGCTTTGCACAAAAAGGGCTTCACAGGCAAGGATATTGCTGCCAGTAAGATTGCATCTAAATCAACCATTTATCGGATCATCAAGAACTTCAAGGAGAGCGGTTCAATTGTTGTGAAGAAGGCTTCATGGCGCCCAAGAAAGTCCAGCAAGCGCCAGGACTGTCTCCTAAAGTTGATTGAGCTGTGGGATCGGGGCACCACCAGTACAGAGCTTGCTCAGTAATAGCAACAGGCAGGTGTGAGTGCATCTGCGTGCAGAGTGAGGCGAAGACTTTTGGAGGATGGCCTGGTGTCAAGAAGGGCAGCAAAGAAGCCACTTCTCTCCAGGAAAAACATCAGGGACAGACTGATATTCTGCAAAAGGTACAGGGATTGGACTGCTGAGGACTGGAGTAAAGTAATTTTCCAATTGTTTGGGGCATCCGGAAAAAAGCTTGTCTGGAGAATACAAAGTGAGCGCTACCATCAGGCCTGTGTCATGCCAACAGTAAAGCATCCTGAGACCATTCATGCGTGGGGTTGCTTCTCAGCAAAGGGAGTGGGCTCACTCACAATTTTGCCTAAGAACACGGCCATGAATAAAGAATGGTACCAACACATCCTTCGAGAGCAAGTTCTCTCAACCATCCAGGAACAGTTTGGTGACGAACAATGCCTTTTCCAGCATGACGGAGCACCTTGCCAAAAGGGAAAAGTGATAACTAAGTGGCTCGGGGAACAAAACATCGATATTTTGGGTCCATGTCCAGGAAACTCCCCAGACCTTAATCCCATTGAGAACTTGTGGTCAATCCTCAAGAGGCGGGTGGACAAACAAAAACCCACAAATTCTGACAAACTCCAACCACTGATTATGCAAGAATGGGCTGCCATCAGTCAGGATGTGGCCCAGAAATTAATTGACAGCATGCCAGGGTGGTCTGCAGAGGTCTTGAAAAAGAAGGGTCAACACTGCAAATATTGACTCTTTGCATCAACTTCATGTAATTGTCAATAAAAGCCTTTGACACTTATGAAATGCTTGTAATTATACTTCAGTATTCCATAGTAACGTCTAACAAAAATATCTAAAGACACTGAATCAGCAAACTTTGTGTAAATTAATATTTGTGTTATTCTCAAAACTTTTGGCCATACTAGCAATATCAAAAACAGAGTGTCCAGATAAAAATCTTTCTACATTTTTTATCATTAGATGACACTAACCCGACACACTTGTCTAAATTGATGGGTCATGTAATAATCTTGCCGAAGTGGAGTGTTTTGTTTAGACATGTATCTAGCTAGGTAGCTAGCTAGCTAAACACTTAACCGTCATAATCCCAAGTCATACTACTACCAATACAAACATTGTCATAGCTGTTGTATGAATCTGCAGGTAGCTAAAGGTAACAAACTAGGTTCAATTTCAGCTAGCTAACATTAGGCTATAACTAGCAATAGAAACAAAATAGAAACTTATATCTAAAAATGTAGCTAGACTCTTACCCGTATAAATGGATGAACGGTTCATGGCAAACTGGAACCATTAACTCAGTTTTGTTTGTAGCTACATCTTGTTTGGCCAGCGTTGTGTCAAGTCTCTCCAGTTCACACTGACCGTGGCGTGTGCAGAAGGTAGCCCATAACTTTTTCCAACTGATCTGTCGATAGCGCCTGGTAAATTCAGGGCATCAATGTGGTTGAGAAAAGTAGCAAAACATTTGTAGTTCTCGATGGCTAACGTCATATCTTTCAAAAACGGTGCAGTAGAAAGGAGTGTCAACACATACTGAACAGCTCACGTTATAGACAGAAGTATGCTACATGGCAGACGAATACAAACTCATCTCCCAGCATGTCCAGACTATCCATAGCAACATTGTAGTTACTCCACAATACCAACCTAAATGACAGAGTGAAAAGAAGGAAGCCTGTAAATCATACAAATATTCCAAAACATGCATCCTGTTTGCAATAAGGCACTAAAGTAAAACTGGAAAGAATGTGGCAAAGCAATGAACTTTATGTCCTAAATACAAAGGCAAATCCAACATACCACATCACTGAGTACCACTCTTCATATTTTCAAGCATGGTAGTGTCTGCATCATGTTATGGGTATGCTTGTCATCGGCAAGGATTAGGCAGTTTTCTAGGATTAAAAAATGAATAGAGCTAAGCATTGGCAAAATCCTAGAGGAAAACCTGGTTCAGTCTGCTTTCCAACAGACACTGGGAGACAAATTCACCTTTCAGCAGGACAAAAACCTAAAACAGAAAGCCAGATATACACCAAGACGACATTGAATGTTCCTTAATGGCCTAGTTTCAGTTTTGACTTAAATTGGCTTGAAAATCTATGTCTAGCAATGATCAACAACCAACTTGACAGTTGAAGAATTTTAAGAACAATAATGTGAAAATATTGTACAATCCAGGTGTGCAAAGCTCTTAGTGACTTACCCAGAAAGACTCACAGCTGTAATCGCTGCCAAAGGTGATTCTAACATGTATCGACTCAGGTTTGTATGCTTATGTCAATGAGATATTTATTTTATTTGCAATACATTTGCAAAAAAATATGAAAACATGTTTTCACTTTGTCATTATGGGGTATTGTTTGTAGATGGGTGACAAAAACATCTATTTAATCCAT
The DNA here is from genome assembly GCF_965601325.2 of Salmo salar. Lineage (NCBI taxonomy): Eukaryota > Metazoa > Chordata > Actinopteri > Salmoniformes > Salmonidae > Salmo > Salmo salar. The sequence continues at coordinate 10,587,128 of NC_138319.1, forward strand.
TTTGAGTTCAGGCTGTAACACAAAGTCAAGGGCTATGAATTCTTTCTGAAGGCACTATATGTGTTTGTGCCAACTGTCAGTGGAAGTATTGCACCAGTTTAAGTGATTGATGGTTATGTTGTCAAAGGTTAAGCATCAATATTGACACTGTCAGTTCTGCAATTCTAAGTAAGTTTATGGGACAAAGAGTTGCTCTGTAGGGCCTCCCGAGTGGCTCAGCGATCTAAGGCACTGCAGTGCAGTGCTAGAGGCGTCACTACAGATCCGGGTTCGAACCAGGGCTGTGTCGTAACCGGGAGACCAATGAGGCGGCACACAATTGGCACAGCGTTGTCCGGGTTAACTTCTTAGTGATCCCTTCACGCGCGGATTGATTTGACAACACCCAGTGAAATAGCAGCGTGCCAAATTCAAAAACAGAAATACACATAATAATAATTCATAAATCATACAAGTGTTATACATCGGTTTAAAGATGAACTTCTTGTTAATCCAGCCACAGTGTCAGATTTCAAAAAGGCTTTACGGCAAAAGAAAACCATGCGATTATCTGAGGACAGCGCCCAGCATAACAACACATGAAAATCAGATTTCAACCCGCCAGGCGCGACACAAAAGTCAGAAATAACTATATAATTCATGCCTTACCTTTGAAGATCTTCTTCTGTTGGCACTCCAATATGTCCATTAAACATCACAAATGGTCCTTTTGTTCGATAAATTCTGTCGTTATATCCCCAAAATGTCCATTTATTTGGCGCGTTTGATTAAAAAAACACCGGTTCCAACTCGCCCAGCATGACTACAAAATATCGAATAAATTACCTGTAATCTTTGTCCAAACATTTCAAACAACTTTCCTAATCCAACTTTGGGTATTTTAAAACGTAAATAATCGATAAATTTAAGACGGGATAAACTGTGTTCAATACCGGACGAAAACAAAGAAAGTGCGTTCCAGGTTGAGCGCATCAAAACATTAGAGAGCACTAGGCTGGACCCTCATTCTGAACAGCCGTACTTCTTAATTTCTCTAAAGAAAAACATCAACCAATTTCTAAAGACTGTTGAAATCTGGTGGAAGCTATAGGAACTGCAAGCATATTTCTATTAAAACGGGCTTACCATAGAAAACCAATCGAAAACAGATTGACCTCACAAAACATTTTCCCTGGATGGATTGTGCTCGGGGTTTCGCCTGCCAAATCAGTTCTGTTATACTCACAGACATTATTCAAACAGTTTTAGAAACTTTAGAGTGTTTTCTATCCAAATCTACCAATTATATGCATATCCTAGCTTCTGGACCCGATTAGCAGGCAGTTTACTTTGGGCACACTTTTCATCCGGACGTGAAAATAGTGCCCCCTAGCCTTAAGAAGTTTTAAGGGAGTGTTTGGCTAGCTGGGATGTCCTTGTTCCATTGCGCTCTAGCGACTCCTTGTGGCCGGGCGCATGCACGCTGACTTCGGTCGCCAGCTGTACGGTGTTTCCCCGACACACTGGTGCTTCTGGGTTACTAGCAGTTACTTATATAGCATATTGTATAAGAAAATAATAGCATACTCTGATGTGGCTATGCCAAATGGTTACACTAGTTCATTTAGCAGACAAGATTTGCTTATAATTCCGTGGGATTATTTTGTAGTATGAAGAATACAAATGAACAAATATAAATATTTTCTCAGAACGATTTGATGGGGGTGCGCACATGCGGCTATTCTGTGTTGAGCGGTTAACAAAGAAATAGGTTCTCCTATATGCTTAATTTAGAGTTATTAATGTAACTTCAGTTGTTCTACAAATATTGGGCAATATGTTTTGATTTTTAATACATAGTTCGGCTGCATGATGAGACTCTAATAATGATTTGAAAAAGGTTGTTTGAAAGGCATGAGCTCTGCTTTGTTTTTGCACAGGCTGTACATACTCCAATAGTCGCTCATTCACAATTTAACAAGCACTTGATAATGCCTCAAATTTCACGGCAGCATCCCCTTTGTGGCTGTAATGACAGCTTGGCACATTCTTGGCATTCTCTCAAACCAGCTTCATGAGGTAGTCACCTGGAATGCATTTCAATTAATAACAGATGTGCCTTTAAAAAAGTTAATTAGTGGATTTTCTTTCCTTAGATTTTATAGCTATACAGGAATCCCTTGCTGATTTAAAACTTGTGCTTAATACGGGTAAAAGAAAATACATGTTGTTTTGGAAGAATGTTTCAGATGAACTACACGTTCACTCATTAGATGGTTCTCCAATCGAACGTGTTCCCGCAGATAAATATTTAGGCATTTGGATTGATATGGATTTGACATTTAAAAAACATATACCATAGATGAGCTGGTTAAGAAGTTTAGATTTAAAATTGGCTTTTTCTACAGAAACAGATAATGTCTTTCTCCAAGCAATAGGAAGCAGATTATTCAGTCAACATTTAATCTGTTCTTGATTATGGTGATATTATTTATCAAAGTGCAGCTGCTACTACTCTTAAACCCTTGGATGCCATCTACCAGTGCAGAATACAAATAATATATGATGTCATCTATGTAAAGAGAACAATATCTGTGAACTATTTTGCATTTCAAAAGCTGGTCAAAGAGATTGGTAAATGTGCAATATACAATAAATATGTAATTTTTCACAGTTGTTGATTTGATGGCATCTCTGTGCTACAGAGGCAGATCGAGGTATATAAAAAAATTATCATTCCATCCCCCTGATTATGACTGAAAAATGGAACGGTGGGCGATGCATCTCATCTGTCTCTGGGATCGGATGCATCCATCCTTCCTTCTCTAGATCCCCATCTCCCTCTCTTTAACTCTCTCTCTCTGAGATAGCTATCCAGCCTTTTTTTATCCCCCTCTCCCTCCCCCTCTCTCGCTCCTTCTCTTTCGGAGATACAGTAGCTATGCACAGACAGCCTTCATATGTGCAGCAGGGGAAAGTGACGGGCAGAATGGCAGCTTTAATATTGGAGTGATTGCCACCGATAAGGGTAACGGCTGTGGAGAGGCGTGAGTGTCATCCCTCCCTCCTTCGCAAATAAACACTTTCATTTTGTTTGCCGGAGAGATGGATGTGCTGAATAGACAACCTGAGGAGCAGCGGAGGGAGGGAGGAGATAGATGGGAAGGATGGGGATGCATATTCAGTATTAAAAGATCAGTCAGAGGGGTTCGTGAAATATGCATTTTGTCATCTACGCCTCGTGTCTTGCCGGAGCAACAACAACGCTGACCACCGTGCCGACTCAAAATGCAAACCTGACAAATTGTGATCTGTATTATATTCATAGTCATATTTTCATGGGAAATTACATAAAATGCATAGTAATATTCCATCTGTCTAGATAATACGGACAACTTCAACATATTCATTGTGTCAGAATCAGTGATGAACAATGCCTGAATATTGTCCTCTGTTTTACACAGACAAAATCAATAGATCTGTATAGAGGTGTAAGGTTGCTTCCCAAAAGGCATTTGGGATGCAAGAAATGTCTAGTGTAAGTGTGCAATTTGGCCAAGGACACTGAGGCATCAGATTGCTGATTAAATTGACCTCCTTTTCCAAAACTCCTTCAGACATCTTGACTTCTCAGGATGGGGCTGGAGGCTGGGTGGAGAGGCCACTTGTTACTATTTTATGATATGTGTTGCGTTTGAATTATTCCCATCTTCCCCTCCAACTCAAGTCAGCAGTTCAAATTATGTTTTCCTGTAGTGACTTTTCTATTTTTTGTGGTAACACTTTACCTTAGGATAATAACATTAAGGGTACCTTAATGTAGAGTGTTACCATTTTTGTTAATACACAAACTAAGAGGCTAAAGCTGTTAGATTTTCCATTGGTTTTAGATTGTGTTTAATTTGACACAGGGCAATAAGACAGCGTGACCAAAAAGATGATGTGAACAGCTGGGGAGCTGAAATCCGCATATCAGAAATAAAACGAGGGAGACACAGGCAATTGCTAATTAAAATCAGTGGAAAAACAACTTGAAAATTAGACTTCACATCAGTTTTCACAGTCTGTCTTAAATATTTTGGACGTTAAAAATGAATAATATGGTTGCAGTATAACAGCAAGAAGTAAACTTAATCTGGGTTTGTGTTTATTCTGTAAATGACTCCAGCTATAGGAACAGAGAATGTGAAACATCTCAGAAAGCTCATGCCAAGCATGAATCCCTGTGGACCTTTACAATTGCCAATTATTGCACATGATGAACCCCATGTATTTTCATTTAAATTTCCTAAAGCAAGAAGTAGTGGGCTGCCGGTCGATGAGTTGGAAGTTAATCTAGAGGTAAAAAGATAGTGACCTTCAGGCTTCTTTGTTTTTAGCATACGCTAGATCTTTTCAGCTTGTCAGTCAAACTGGAACGGTATCCAAGCCAATAGATAGAAGGTAGACTGTGTGTTGATGTAAGGCTCTTCGCAGTGTTTTGACTGGCTCTATACTCATCCTCAGCTCCCTGAGGGGTCCTCATTAAGACTAAACGCTGAGGGTGACCTTTCCGTCGCCCAACTCCCCCCACCCAGCTGGCCCTAATTACCTCCCTCATTACCCCCTCTGAAATAAAACACAGATCCAAGATGGCTGCCTCATTACCCCCTCTTAAATAACACCAGCACCACCAGGTTGAACCAAGATGGCTGCCTCATTAGCCCTTCCTAAATAACACCAGCACCGCTAGGTTCAACCAAGATGGCTGCCTCATTACCCCTACTAAATAACACCAGCACCACCAGGTTGAACCAAGATGGCTGCTTTTCCCCACAACTGATTTGCTATACTCTCTTTGTGATGTATGTTGGCCTAGTGGATCTCTGTACTGTGGATGTATCCCCCCTATTCCTTCACTCTTTCGCTCTCGCTTTCCCCCCAGTCTTAATTCCATAAGTCCTGACAGTATCATTTAGACGTCGCCATCGCTATGGTGATCACTGATGAGACGATAGGGTGATCAGCGCTTGCGGGATGTCGGAGAAGGAGAGGGAGAGAGAGAGAGGGCTGTAAGTAGCCCTCCTAATGATGGCACTAAAGTAACATGCTTCATTATTTGGAATGCTGCATAAATTGAGCTGTGCATGGAATCATTGGGATTGATTAAAATACTAATTAAACAGGTCTTTGCAGAATTTGAGGAGTGAAGTAAGGTTCAGCTCTTCAGGGTAATTTGCATACCCTTCATCTGGGTAAATGGGATTTAAAGGACCCTCTCTCATTCTCTTTCCCTGGCTCTCCCTATTTCTCTTCTCCCCCTATTTCCTGGTACATTCACATGCTAACAAACTCAATTAAAATTATACTCTATTCACCATATTATTTGGCATAATCTATTAAGACCCCTTTGATTTTGTTTTTCAATATAAATGTATCCATCAAAGCAAGAGATTCAAAGGGTAGACATGACCAGAATAAAACAAAGTCTGCCAAGTGTAGATCTTAAATGTTGGACGTTCAGTCGCTGCGTCACTTACTTGGATTTTCATGACAATATCTTTGTTAAATATTGCATTTAGAACTAGCGTGGGAATACTTGAATTGATTAATAGATGTATGGATCAAACTCATAGTGTGATCCTATTAAGTACTGCAAGAACCAATAACAATTAATTATGCAGTACATCAACTAGCACTTTTACATTAAAATCATTTAACAATGTAAACATTCACTGGTGCCTCGGCAGCTGACTGTGTGCAAAGGTCTGGCCCCTAAACCACTTTAAGTTTTAGTAATTTAGCAGACACTCTTATCCAAAGCAACTTGGGTTAAGTGCCTTTCTCAAGGACATGACAAAAGATTTTTCACCTAGTCACCTCAAGAATTTGAACCAGCAACCTTTTGGTTACTAGCCTAACGCTCTTAACCGCTAGGCTAACTACCCCCCCCCCCCCCCCCCAAAAAAAAAAAAGTCCTCAGAGCTAGACACTGTACTGTAGGGTATTCTGTGATCATGTAGGGTGGTTGTGCAAACTCATTCAAAATCTCATCTGGTGTACCATAGCCAACAGTAAGTGTGACTTTGAACAGTCACTGATGAGTTTGGAGTTGGAGTTATTGGCTGACGAAGAGCTTCAGGTAGAAACGTTGCACAATAAACTGTGAGAGAATGAATCTATCTTTAATACACACTTACACTGTCACACACTCTTTCTCACAGTCTCCTGTTCCATTAAAGAACTGGAAGGTCAAACATGTTCTTCTGCGTCATTCATTCCTCTCACTAAAACACAAAAAAATATATATATACATACAGTACCAGTCAAAAGTTTGGACACCTACTCATTCCTGGGTTTTTCTTTATTTTTTTTACTATTTTCTACATTGTAGAATAATAGTGAAGACATCAAAATTATGAAATAACACATATGGAATCATGTAGTAACCCAAAAAAGTGTTAAACAATCAAAATATATTTTATATTTGAGATTCTTCAAAGTAGCCACCCTTTGCCTTGATGACAGCTTTGCATACTCTTGGCATTCTCTCAGGCAGCTTCATGAGGTAGTCACCTGGAATTCATTTCAATTAACAGGTGTGCCTTGTTAAAAGTGAATTTGTGGAATTTCTTTCCTTAATGCTTTTTAGCCAATCCATTGTGTTGTGACAAGTTAGGGGTGGTATACAGAAGATAGTCCTTTTTGGTAAAATACCAAGTCCATATTATGGCAAGAACAGCTCAAATAAGCAAAGAGAAACGTCAGTCCATTATTACTTTAAGACATGAAGGTCAGTCAATCCAGAAAATGTTCAAGTGCAGTCGCAAAAAACATCAAGTGCTATGATGAAACTGGCTCTCATGAGGACCGCCACAGGAAAGGAAGACCCAGAGTTGCCTCTGCTGCAGAGGATAAGTTCATTAGAGTTACCAGCCTCAGATTGCAGCCCAAATAAATGCTTCACAGAGTTCAAGTAACAGACACATCTCAACATCAGCTGTTCAGAGGAGACTGTGTGAATTAGGCCTTCATGGTCAAATTGCTACAAAGAAACCACTACTAAAGGACACCAATAAGAAGAAGAGACTTGCTTGGGCCAAGAAACACGAGCAATGGACATTAGACCGGTGGAAATCTGTCTGATGTGTCCAAATTTGAGATTTTTGGTTCCAACCGCTGTGTCTTTGTGAGACGCAGAGTAGGTGAACGGATGATCTCCGCATGTGTGGTTCACACCATGAAGCATGGAGGAGGAGGTGTGATGGTGTGGGAGTGCTTTGCTGGTGACACTTTTGGTGATTTATTTACAATTCAAGGCACACTTAACCAGCATGGCTACCATAGCATTCTGCAGCGATGTGCCATCCCATCTGGTTTGCGCTTAGTGGGACTATCATTTGTTTTTCAAACAGGACAATGATCCAACACACCTCAAGGCTGTGTAAGGGCTATTTGACCAAGAAGGGGAGTGATGGAGTACTGGCCTCCACAATCACCCGACCTCAACCCAATTGACATGGTTTGGGATGAGCTGGACCACAGAGTGAAGGAAAAGCAGCCAACAAGTGCTCAGCATATGTGGGAACTCCTTCAAGACTGTTGGAAAAGCATTCCAGTTGAAGCTGGTTGAGAGAATGCCAAACGCGTGCAAAGCTATCATCAAGGCAAAGGGTGACTACTTTGAAGAATCTCATATATTTTGATTTGTTTTACACTTGTTTTACACTTTTTTGGTTACTACATACATTACTACAAGTGTTATTTCATAGTTTTGATGTCTTCACTATTATTATACAATGTAGAATGAAGTAAAAATAAAGAAAAACCCTTGAATGAGTAGGTGTGTCCAAACTTTTGAGTGGTAATGTATATAACAATTACACTCACACACAACTCTTGCCTTTTTTTTTGTTTCTCCCCATGTAGTTCAGCAGAAGAAACAGCTGGAGAAGGAGACTGGTGTGAAGATCCTGGAGGCTGGAGTCAGCGATGTAAGTCCTGTTCCATCATCTATCTAGTAAGCTGGGAACCACAGAACTATAATCATTGACTTAAATGGGGATGCCCTTTCTAATTATTCTATTTCTGTGCTGAGTATAGATTATTCTTAAGTCGGAAGTTTACATACACTTAGGTTGGAGTCATTAAAACTCGTTTTTCAACCACTCCACACATTTTTTGTTAACAAACTATAGTTTTGGCAAGTCAGTTAGGACATATATTTTGTGCATGACACAAGTCATTTTTCCAACAATTGTTTACAGACAGATTATTTCATTTAGAATTCACTGTATCACAATTCCAGTGGGTCAGAAGTTTCCATGCACTAAGTTGCCTGTGCCTTTAAACAGCTTGGAAAAATCCAGAAAATTATGTCATGGCTTTAGAAGCTTCTGTTAGGCTAATTGACATCATTTGAGTCAATTGGAGATGTACCTGTGAATGTATTTCAAGGCCTACTTTCAAACTCAGTGCCTCTTTGCTTGACTTCATGGGAAAATCAAAAGAAATCAGCCAAAAATGTTGACCTCCACAAGTCTGGTTCATCTTTGGGAGCAATTTTCAAACGCCTGAAGGTACCACGTTCATCTGTAGAAACAATAATACGCAAGTATAAGCACCATGGGACCACGCAACCGTCATGCCACTCAGGAAGGAGACGTGTTCAGTCTCCTAGAGATGAACGTACTTGGTGCGAAAAGTGCAAATCAATCCCAGAACAACAGCAAAGGACCTTGTGCTGGAGGAAACAGGTACAAAAGTATCTATATCCACAGTAAAACGAGTCCTATATCGACATAACCTGAAAGGCCACTCAGCAAGGAAGAAGCCACTGCTCCAAAACAGCCATAAAAAAGCCAGACTACGGTTTGCAACTGCACATGGGGACAAAGATCATACTTTTTGGAAAAATGTCCTCTGGTCTGATGAAACAAAAATAGAACTGTTGGGCCATAATGACCATCGTTATGTTTTGAGGAAAAAGGGGGAAGCTTGCAAGCCGAACAACACCATCCCAACCATGAAGCACAGGGGTGGCAGCATCATTATGTGGGGGTGCTTTGCTGCAAGAGGGACTGGTGCACTTCACAAAATAGATGGCATCATGAGGGAGGACAATTACCTGGATATATTGAAGCAGCATCTCAAGACATTAGTCAGGAAGTTAAAGCTTGGTCGCAAATAGGTCTTCCAAATGGACAATGACCCCAAGCATACTTCCAAAGTGGAGGCAAAATGGCTTAAGGACAACAAAGTCAAGGTATTGGGGTGGCCATCACAAAGCCCTGACTTCAATCCTATAGAAAATTTGTGGGAAGAACTGAAAAAGTGTGTGCGAGCAAGGAGGCCTACAAACCTGACTTAGTTACACCAGCTCTGTCAGAAGGAATGGGCCAAAATTCACCCAACTTATTGTGGGAAGCTTGTGGAAGGCTACCCGAAATGTTTGACCCAAGTTAAACAATTTAAACTCAATACTACCAAATACTAATTGAGTGTATGTAAACTTCTGACCACTGGAAATGCGACGAAAGAAATAAAAGCTGAAATAAATAATTCTCTCTACAATTATTCTGACATTTCACATTCTTAAAATAAAATGGTGATCCTAACTGACCTAAAACAGGGTATTTTTACTAGGATTAAGTGTCAGGAATTGTGAAAACTGAGTTTAAATGTATTTGGCTAGTTCCGACTTCAACTGTATATTGAATACAATTTTTGTAAGATTGTATCATTAGATCTTACCAAGTAAAATCCCTAAAGAGAATACTGAGCTTGTCCTCCCAACACCCCAACATGCAACATCATTGTAAAGGAACTTAACCAAACCTGAAATGTTCCAGATCTCTGTACACTGCGCTCTGATTTGATTTGACTGGGGTGTTCTCCAGGGATATGGATCCAGATGTGGCAACTTGGCATTTAATCACCACGCTACCTTCTGCTACCATCCATACCGCCTGCATCCTTTATGAGGCTGCCATTATGCAACCAGACATTGATCTTGAGCCGAAATGAATGCCAAATGTATTTCCTGTTAAACGTGTCGCTTTGATACACATCCTCTGTATTCATTTCCTGTCCTCCTTAGGATCGTTGGTTCCCATGGAGAATAAAGAACAACAAGACAAAGCGCAGTGCGTTTTGACACTTTAAATAGCAGATGATAGTGGCTCAGGGAAGGAACAATAAGCGGATTATCTGGAGAGCTGTCACTTTGTGGCTACCCAAAATTAAGAGCAGTGCAGAAGTATACTTAAGATGAGCGTGGGCATGAGAGCAGGGGAGATGTGCATTCATTCATTGGTGACGCTGCTAATAGATATTCAAATGTAGCTAGCAATGTGCATATTGGAGGTGAGGATCTAATCAAGCAGCCATTGATGCGCTGGAGTCCTCCTAGCAGACCCGCGTCTAAATGAGTTTTTCTATGGAAATGAGACAGACAGCGATGGCACTGTGAGCCATGAAGATTATCACGAGGCATGCTGGGAACTAAATGGATGTGGCCTGTGTGTGTGCTGCTGCCGTCGTCAATGGCAACAGGCATAACATAGTCGGGAGCGTTTTCCTTGGTCAATCCTTCACTCGCTGTCCTCCTATGGCCATCTCTGTCACACGTTCTCTACATTTGCTTGTTGTTTTATTTTATCCCTATTTCTTATGTTTATGCGTTTACCTCCCTCTTTTTTTACCCGCCCTCTTTCCTTTCCTTTACCTCATCTACATTTCACTCGTCCTCTATCTGCCTGACTCTCTTTTTCTCCTCTTACTCCATCTTCATTCTTGTTCAACACACAGAGTGCACAAGGCAAACATTGATGGAAGGCTGTGGTTTGTCATATTGGACCTATTTGTAGATAATTAGCTGCAGGTAGCCTAGTGGTTAGAGCGTTGGACTAGTAACCGAAAGGTTGCAAGATCGAATCCCCGAGCTGACAAGGTAAAATTCTGTCGTTCTGCCTCTGAACAAGGCAGTTAACCCACTGTTCCCAGGCCGTCATTGAAAATAAGAATTTGTTCTTAACTGACCTGCCTAGTTAAATAATGGAAAAATGATAAGTTCTCTGTGGAAACCAGAGCGAGGGCGGGATCTATCTTTTACCCCAGGAGTGGGAAATCAGAGACAGACGGGTGTGTGTGTGTGTGTGTGTGTGTGTGTGTGTGTGTGTGTGTGTGTGTGTGTGTGTGTGTGTGTGTGTGTGTGTGTGAGAGCTCATGGGTGTATGTGTGCGCCTGTGTATGTCTCAGTAACTATGCATTAGCCTTCAAAACACAAGACCAATGTGTGCATAAATTGACAAGGAAAGTAAATGAGAATAAGTTAATAAAGGCACAACCAGTTAGATGTTATGGGGTTTATATCATGTCGTAAGAGATCAAATTGGAGGAGTCCTCCACTATAGCACAGGCTTACATCAGAAAGTGCCTGCTCTTGCATGGAACCAACCAACCTGGTATCCTTAAAGAGTATTGAGAGTGGAGCTGACACAGGGTGCGTCCCCATTGGGCTCCGGTCTAAAGTAGTGCACTATGGTGATATGGTGCAATTTGGGACACAACCAGAGCCTCTCCGTCCTGTCCTCACCCTGTCTGTCTTTGTTAAAAAGGGGACAAATGACAAAACAGCTTAGGAAGATGTCCTGATAACACGGACGTCGATAGCAGAAGATGTCGACGAAGATAAGCTAATGTCAAAGTGAGGAGATGGGACGCTAATCGGTAGACTTCATAATATCTGGTCCTCCTATAGATTTTCCAGAACCCGTTTTCTTAAAAATATCCCTATTTTGCAACTCATTAGCTACATTTGCTACCCTATTTAAGTAATTACACTTTAATAAGCTTGACATTTTGTAAGTCATTTAAGTTGCGGTTATGTTTTATCAAGGAGATAGATTGCTGTCCAGATCACATTAGTGTCTCCATAACAGCACTCCTGTGAATGTGAAAAACTATCTTAGGGAAAAGCGAGAGGGGCAAGAATGGTAATAGGAGAGGGGCGGTAGAAAGCCTAATATATACAATGTTTTTGTTCATCTCAATTCCAGCACTCTATCATCAGTGTTTATCACTAGGGATGTGAAATGTCGACATTGACAGTAAATGAAAATCCTACAGAGAATATAAATGTGCATACACCTCACAGCACCACCAGGCAGCCGGTTGGAGAATCAGCCTCTAGTACAGATCATACCATACAGTTTCAGCAGTCTTCCGTTTTGTGGAGAGATGTTCCTAAAAGGCACACAGAGCTCCGTGACTGTGCATCCTCTCCACTTTTCATCCTCCCGTCCTGTTCGTGTTCAGGAGGGGTCGAGGAGTCACTGCGCATCTGGAGTGTGAGTGTGAGTGTGAGAGAGAGAGCGTGAGCGAGCGAGAGATGGCGCAGGACCCGAGGGTTGCAGACTCCTGCTGCAATGGTTTGCGTTAGCCAGCAGTATGCAGAGATAGACACAGTGTGGCTGGTTCCAGTGGGGGTTCTGAGGAGGGGGACGGGTGGGTAAGTGGCTGGGGGACAGGGCGGGGTTGGGAGGGGTGGTGTCTCGGTCAGACGTCCTCGCTGGGTTGCCTGGAGAGTCCTGACAGACAGCCGCCGCCTCTGGTGTCACCACCCACACCCCTCCCCAATGCACATACACCCCTCCTCACACCCCTCGGCCTATCCACAGGTGAGATGATGATGCTGTCATTATCTCCTCCTGAAAAGAAAGAAAATATGATAAATAATGAATCACAAAATGGATGTTAAAAGGTGGCACCATCACAGTGGAAGACCATATATCGTGTTCTTCAATACAACAAGATCACTGAGGGTTTCTCATTTGAGCAGTGTTATTTTAAAATCATTGCTTTTACATTAATAGCGGCTGTTTTTTAAGAATATATGTTTATCAGCATACCAGTTGTCTTTTTTATCAGTACTTCTGAATACAGTGTAAAGGCATCCGCATACATATGTTCTGTTTGCTCCTAGCAGAACTCAGCTATGGTAAAGCGAACATCTGTGCTCGCAAACTCCCTAAAGACCTTCGCTTGAAAATCGAGAAAAAAAGCGGCAATATTACTCTTGTTTGTCCCTCTTGAGCCACCGTAGCAACAGCATAGCCATAACACTTCCTCAAAATAATCTGTAATTAATTTGGACTTATTTGCCGAGGAGCTCTTAGTCACGCAATTTTACATCTAGCTAAGATGTTTGCTGCAGTACTTCTCAAGTGAAAAAATGTGCATGAAAACTAATAGCGTACTGCAGACATTAGGGCCTAGCTGCTGCGCTCTCTCCTCTCTCTCGTTGAATGACAGCAAACACTTCATTGAGGAATCCCATCCATAGTTCCCATCCCTAATGTTGCTCAATCACTGATGAATGGGCGTAAAATTCGGCTACCAAACTTGGACTTGCCTCATGAAAAACATTTGTGCGTGAACAGCAGGAAAATAAACTTTACGAATACCGAAACGAACAAAAACGTCACAAAATGTCGTCATAATATGTGCACAAACTGTTTAGACTGGGAAGCATGCGACAGGCTTTAGGGAGAGAAAGCTGGGCGTTTATAGTTGCCTGCCCGTATTAAACCTTCCCCATGTGATTAAGTTTGTGGGTAAATTGAGATTCATTGACATTTTGACAGAAGCCTCATGTTTTCGATAACTCCTGTAAACTGCTTATGTGGAGAGGCACTCATTAACCACAGAACTCCCTGAGCTGCACGTCAACTGATTACTCAACCACCAATTGTAAATTATATATGGCAGGCAAGGATCTCCGCACAGGGTTGTGTGTGTGTGTGTGTGTGTGTGTGTGTGTGTGTGTGTGTGTGTGTGTGTGTGTGTGTGTGTGTGTGCGTGCGTGCGTGCGTGCGTGCGTGCGTGCGTGCGTGCGTGCGTGCGTGCGTGCGTGCGTGCGTGCGTGAATGTTTTGCATATGATGTGTGCTGTTAGGGATGTCTATGTGTCTATGCATATAACATACATTAACGAGACTTGTATACATGTGTTCACATCCCTTACAGATAAAAAAACACATGAATTTCACATGTGAACACGTGAAGTGTTCCAAAAACACGTTTTCATATGATCATATGGGATCTTATGTAAAGTTAATGTGATAACATGAAACTACACCTGTGAAAACGTGATTTTCCACATGTGAAATCCTGTGGTTTTTCTGTTTGTGGTCTGTGTATCATTGTGTCTGTTTACTTGTGATGGCTTTCGCTGCGGAATTGCTGGAACCTTTAAGGATTTCCATTCGATTTCTCTCAGCCACTTAACAGAAGTGGATGCAGAAAAATAAACATTAGTATATAATCCTATCATATGTCAAGTAGGAGGAAATGTCGGCAGTAAATGCCACCATCTTAGAATGTAGGAAAGCACTCATGGTCTCTCCCAATAAGAGTACTGGAGAAGCATGTGCAAAACTAATCTCAGTGAAAGGTCACGGGCAAAGATGACCTCTGGCAACTGGATTTGGAGGCTTTCTTGACAATTTCCTGCACCATAAGGAATGTGCGGGCAAGCTTAAGAGCAATGCCATTGGAAAATATTTGAACATGTAACATGTAAATGATAGTCCTACTGTATATGCAGTATGATCAACAATAATGGGCACATAATAGCCTGAGTTCCGAATGGTACCCAATTTTCAACATAGTGCTCTACTCCTGACCAGTGTCCCATGTGCCCTGTTCAAAAGTGGTGCACTATATAGGGAATAGGGTGCCATTTGCTACTCTCTGGAGCAGAGCATACCGAAGCGATTTCTACATATTGCACCTTTTAAGTACTTTTCATTTAGCTAATTTTCAATCTAGTTTCATTTAGCTCATTGTCAATCTAGTTTGGCTGTAAACGTGTTCTGAATTGTAAAAAAAAATATTAAGACCTTTTTCATTTTAAACACTGATCCTGTTATTGTATTTTTTTACAACAGTCTTTGCATAATAACAACATTTTTAAGAGAAAATAATAGCGAAAATAAAAGGCGTCCAAGCACAGAACCTTGAGGAATGCCAGATTCAACTTTGTAATGTTCATTTGGGGAAAGATTGGGAAAGTAATTGGGGAAATAATAAAAGTAGTTATTTGTTGGGACTGTGAGGAGGTGAGACTCAAGGTGTTGCTTTCTGAGGGACTACTAGGGTGATGTGTTGCCAGGCTCTACTAGCAACTCAATATGAAAATAAATGTCTCTATTAGCCCTGTGTTCACACTCATCTTCTCATTTGCAACTTTTAAACAGCTGTAAATACAGCACTTGTGTCAACAAATAGGTTTAGAGTGGTGGAACAGGGGGTGGCGGGTAGTACTGCTGCATATCTATGAGTTGTGAAAATAATATTGCTACAATGGGATACAAAGCCCTATTCCCAAAGTATTGTATTTTCAAGGTGTTGTATTTTTATGACAGCACTTTATGTTAGCACTTATTAATCACCTACGATGTATTTATAAGGTGTTTATTATGCCCTAATAACACAAAATAAAGTCAGTGGAGTATGATTCAGAGTTTATTAGCCTAGGTCAGAAATCTGGGCCCTGGTCAAAAATATTGCAATATAAAGGGAATAGGGTGCCATTTGGGATGCATAACAAACACCCTCTATAGAGCTCTGACCTTGAAAGCTTTTATCAGCCCGTGTAAACCTCTTCATCGGCAGCAGGACACACACATTTATCTGTTGCTTCAACAACCAATGCCGCATGTCCTTCACACCTTAACAGCCTCAGCAGAAACACTATCTCTAATGGCTGTTATCTGCTCTCTCTGCCACAGCCAGGTCACAACACTGTAGTATATTACTGGCAAATTTGATTTAGTAGACTTTTAGTAGAGAGACACCTCAAACAAATGTCTGTCTAATGAATGAGATTACAATGTGGGAGATTAGGATGCAATTTAAACACAACCTTAACAGAATTATCTTGTATCAGATTGAAAATCTAAAATGTAAAATTTCTCTTATAGGCATTCTCCGGTACTTTTGTATACTTTTTTTCCCCATTAGTTCTAATAGTAGCACTCATGAGCCAAAAGTGGTCCCCGAAAATTGCATACTACTTCACATACTGTATGTGCAGATCTGTGCACCACGTCATTGCTCTCTCTCTGCTTTGCTGTGGGTGCATTATGTGCATATTGCTAGCTGTCACTCATATGGCGAGGGGCTGAAGCTCATTGGTTGAACTCAAATTGCTAGGGGGCTGGCCCAAGTGGGGGAAAATGTAGGGAAAATGGAGCAGTACAGCTTCAAGTAAAACAGTTACGTTCAAACTAGGGATCTTGTGGCTAATTGAGGTAAAACAGTAATTCTACTCATAGACTATGCATTATGAACTACACATTGACACATCCAGCCCAAAGCGGGGGAAATACTTAAAAAATACTTAGTAGTCGCCAAAGCTCCGGAGCATGCCTGAGCAAATTGTCTGACCTGCTGTCTAACTATGCACAATCAGAATGATTAATTTTGGGTTATCTTAATCTGGATTGGTTGATGCCAGTATTTGATACGCCGAAAGATATTTGTACTGCGCTACATCTAACTGAGCTGATAACTAAACCAACTAGCCCCAACTTTAAACACCCTGAAAAATCTACCCTTCGAGATATTTTTCAAACAAAAGCCCCTCATAAATATACAGCCAATGGTACATTTGCTAATAAGTTCAGTGACCATTGTCCTGTTGCCTGCATAACAGATGTTAAAATACATAAATCTCGCTCACGTATTTTTCTGGAATTTTAATGAGCAAAATGTTTTGTCTGAGTGACTGTTGGGTTGTGTCGACTATCACTGACTCTGATCAGGCCCTTTTATTTCCCTGTTTAACTCTGTTGCAGATAAACATGTGCCATACAGAAGGCTAAGGGTAAAATACAGATCTAATCCTTGGTTCATGTATGAATTGTCTAAGAAATTACAGGAAATATATGTTGCTTGGGCTAAGGCTAGACTGACTGATTCTACGTCTGATTGGCAGTCCTTCAGACGTTTAAGAAATAGATGTCGATCTATTGGGGCGGCAGGTAGCCTTGGGCGTTGGGGCATTAACCGAAAGGTTGCTGGATCGAATCTCCGAGCCGACAAGGTAGAAATCTGTCGTTCTGCCCCTGAGCAAGGCAGTTAACCCACTGTTCGCCAGGTGTCGAAGATGTGGATGTCGATTAAAGCAGCCCCCCGCACCTCTCTGATTCAGAGGGGTTGGGTTAAATGTGGAAGACACATTTCAGTTGATGGCATTCAGTTGTACAACTGACTAGGTATCACCATTTCCCCTATCTCTGGTTAGAAAAGCTAAATCAACATATTCCTTGAATTGTGTATCGGAGAGTGGTGGTAATACAACCAATTTCTGGAAAGATGTAAAATCTTTGAAAAACAAATTTCCACCCCTTCGTTGCCCCTGCAGGTTTTGGTCCCATACCAGACAAAATGGGAATTTGTGGAGCTTTTAATAACCATTTTGCTTCAGCTGGCCACCTGTTTGAAAGGATAGTCTCTGAAAATTCATCTCATTTCACTAGAGGGAGTCCTTTAGTCATCTCAAAACAGATAGTAGCGAATGATGCACAAACAGACCCACATACTTTATTTTCATTTTAACCATTTGATGTCTATGATGTATTAAGTGCTTTGCTAAAGATTGATGTTGAACAATCCATAGACGCTGATTCACTTGATCCCTTCTTACTGCCCGATTTATTGCAGAAACATTGGCCTATATTTTTTAATTGACAATTGTTTCTGGTGTTATCCCTAAGATCTGAAAAGCGGTACATGTCCTCCCCCAACATAAAGGAGGAGATCCTTCTGACTTAGATAACTACCTTACAATTTCCAAATTATGTCAGTATTGGGACCTGTCCTCTTTAGAATTTCTATAAATAATATTGGTCTATTTGTTAAAACTGTTATGTATGCCTTTGCCCCAACTGTTGACCAGGCTATGTTAGAGCTGCAATCTGACCTTGTTACCTTACAGAAAGCCCTGGTTGGTTTAAAACGTGCACTTAATGCGGGCTAAATATATGTTGTTCTCTGATTCTCACAAAAAAATTCAGATGGACTACATATTTATTCGTTGGATGGTTCTCCCATCGATCGGGTTCCCGCCTATAAATATTTTGCCATTTGGATTGACAAAGATTTTATATTTAACTTTTGAATGTAAAGTCCCCATATTTGGGGACCCTATTGGATTTGTTTTATTCAATTCAGTCTGGTATGAGAACGGTAGCCACTATCTGCAAAAGCAGGGTGTCTGCGGAAAGCTGAGTATATTGGCTATTGATCGGTGCCTTCAAGTCTTTGGTATGACTTACTACCATATATGGGCATACGAATTTATAAGGGCAGGCCGAGCCGATGACCTAATTTCAAGATGGCTGCTACCTACATTCCGGTTAGCATTGTGAACCATAAACGAAAGAAACACAGAATACATTGATATGCACCGAAAGCCGGGACTCCACAGATCATGAGGATATTTTATTTGTCTGCCTGTGACCTACCATTATTGATCACCAGCCGAGAGTCAAAATGTGACGACCGGCTCAAATCGGTCTTATGTAGCATAATTTGAAATTGTGTTTTTTACACAAAAAGTAGAGATAAAAGTAGAGACTCAGAGCTAGAAAATGGTATTTCATACAGTTGAGGAACAATGGGAAAGTAATTCTGCTTTGAAAGTTGATAAACATGTTTGTACTACTACTACTGGAGAGCCCTTCTTTGTCTACACCCATTCAGCATCGTTCACACCCTCTTAAGCGTTAGCCACACCCATCTCTTTAAGGGTTGATCCAAGCGTTCTGAATTAACAACAGCAGCCAAGCTCCCAAGAGAACTTGCTAGCTACTTCCAGACACAAATGAGAGAACAGCTCACTGAACATTACTCGCACTAGCAGAGCTGGTTAGGCTGTTGTATTATCCAGAGCGTTGGTGAATGCAACTGTGCTGTCAGATTGTCCGTTCGTAAATTCAGAGCGTCCAGTGTGCGCTCTGAATGGTCCGAGAGCGAAATGCTCTGAATTTACGAACAGACAATCTGACAGCACAGTTGCCGTCACCAATGCGCTGAGTAGGGTTGATCCGAACGTTCTGACCTCACAACGGCAGTAAAGCACCCAAGCTAACATTGGCTAGCTTGCTAGTTACTTCCAGACACAAATGAGAGAGCACCACACTCTGGCCATTTTACTCGCAGTAGCAGTGCTGGTTAGGCTGTTTTCATGTTATCCAGAGCTTTGGTGACTAACTGTGCTGCTGGCAACAATTTAATTATGCTTTTTTTGCCGACATTTACTGACACCAGCCATATTCAACGGGTGTTGAGCTTTCGTAAATTCTTCAGTTCTTCTGCACTGGCACACTCAGACAAGAGTAAATGGCCAGACAGAATTTATGAACCCACCTGAAATGGTTACTTGCATAGTGGAGTCTTTTGTTAAGACATGTAGCTAGCTAGCTAAACAATGAACCATAATCCCAACTCATGACATTACTACCCTGCATTAATCTGAAGGTAGCTAACCAACCAGGTTCAATGTTAGCTAGCTAACATTAGGCTATAACTAGCCAAGCAAATGGCTTTGAGATACGAATAATAAGATCATACACGTTACGTTAGCTAGCAAGCCAGCTAACGTTAGCTAGCTAGCAAACAGTACACTAACTTGAAATGAAAATACTTTATGTCAAAATTAGAAACGTGTAATATCTGAAAATGATGCTAGCTAACTAGCTAGACTATTTTACCCATGGTCTGAAATTGGAGTAGATAGCCAGAGTGAATTTACCAGCTACCATCTATCAACAGTTGTTGCAGTGACATTCTATTGATATGGATACTTGCATAGTGGAGTCTATTGTTAAGACATGTAGCTAGCTAGCTAGCTAAACAATTAATCATAATCCCAACTCATGAAGTTACTTCCCTGCATGATTCTGAAGGTAGCTAACTAACCAGGTTCAATGTTAGCTAGCTAACATTAGGCTATAATTAGCCAAGCAAATGGCTCTGAGATACGAATAATAAGATCATACACGTAACAGGCTAGCTAACAGTACACTCTAACTTGAAATGAAACCACTTTCTGTTCAAATTAGAAACATGTAATATCTGAAAATGTACAGTTGAAGTCGGAAGTTTACGTACACTTAGGTTGGAGTCATTAAAACTCATTTTTCAACCACTCCACAAATTTCTTGTTAACAAACTAGTTTTGGCAAGTCAGTTAGGACATCTACTTTGTGCATGACACAAGTAATTTTTCCAACATTTCTTTACAGACAGATAATTTCACTTATAATTCACTGTATCACAATTCCAGTGGGTCAGAAGTTTACATACACTAAGGTGACTGTGCCTTTAAACAGCTTGGAAAATTCCCAAAAATGATGTCATGGCTTTAGAAACTTCTGATAGGCTAATTGACATAATTTGAGTCAACTGGAGGTGTACCTGTGAATGAATTTCAAGGCCTACCTTCAAACTCAGTGCCTCTTTGCTTTACATCATGAGAAAATCAAAAGAAATCAACCAAGACCTCAGAAAGAAATTGTAGACCTCCACAAGTTTGGTTCATCCTTGGGAGCAATTTCCAAACGCCTGAAGGTACCACGTTCATCTGTACAAACAATAGTACGCAAATATAAACACCATGGGACCACGCAGTCGTCATACCGCTCAGGAAGGAGACGTGTTCTGTCTCCTAGAGATGAACGTACTTTGATGTGAAAAGTGCAAATCAATCCCAGAACAACAGCAAAGGACCTTATGAAGATGCTGGAGGAAACAGGTACAAAAGTATCTATATCCACAGTAAAACGAGTCCTATGTCGACATAACCTGAAAGACCACTCAGCAAGGAAGAAGCCACTGCTCCAAAACCGCCATAATGTAACGGTTGTCTTCTGTAGAAATGGACCAAGGCGCAGTAGGTACGTGAATACTCATCTTTAATTAAAATAAAGGAGTAAAGCATCCACTTAACAATTCAAACAAAGTAACAACAGCTACAGTTCTGCAGGCTAGAAACGCAGTGCAAAAAACACTAGCTCCATCTGCTGGTCAGGACGTGACAGTACCCCCCCCTCAAGGTGCAGACCCCGGAATGCACCTACCAACAAAAAACCCCAACACAAAACCCATAAACAATAACCCTAAAACAATAAGGGAGGGAAGGGAGGGTGGCTGCCGTCAACAAGAAGCAGCAGCAAAGAAATTATTTTGATGAAACAATCATCAATATCATGCCAATATGTAAATGAGGGACTGTTCATTTTGCTGGTTTAAACACTTGCTAAGTTCCACCTCTGATCTCTGATCTTTCCACGCATTTTTTATATGCTAAAACAGGATAAAAATTTTAAGAAAAATAAGAAAACATATCAAATCATACTGCGCCACTGTGCTACACCCTCCCTCCCCAACCCACCTATCCTGGAGGTGGCTCAGGTGCAGGGCGTGGACCTTGCTCCACCGTCGGTGTAGCCCACTTCGGTGGCGCTGCTAGCTGCGCCGGGCAGATGGGCCACTTGGGCTGACCCTGGCAGACGGACCACTCGTGCTGGGCCGGGGGACAGGAGGGCCCCTCGGGCTGGGCCGGGGGACAGGAGGGCCCCTCGGGCTGGGCCGGGGGACAGGAGGGCCACTCGGGCTGGGCCAGGGGACAGGAGGGCCACTCGGGCTGGGCCGGGGGACAGGAGGGCCACTCGGGCTGGACCGGAGGGCAGGAGGGCCACTCGGGCTGGACCGGAGGGCAGGAGGGCCACTCGGGCTGGGCCGGAGGGCAGGAGGATCACTCGGGCTGGGCCGGAGGGCAGGAGGACCACTCGGGCTGGGCCGGAGGGCAGGAGGACCACTCGGGCTGGGCCGGAGGGCAGGAGGACCACTCGGGCTGATCCTGACAGGCCGGGCACCCTGGCAGATCAGGGCAGGCGGGCACCTCTGGCAGAACAGGGCAGTCCGGCCACTCTGGCAGAACAGGGCAGTCCGGCCACTCTGGCAGAACAGGGCAGTCCGGCCACTCTGGCAGAACAGGGCAGTCCGGCCACTCCGGCAGAACAGGGCAGTCCGGCCACTCCGGCAGAACAGGGCAGTCCGGCCACTCCGGCAGAACAGGGCAGTCCGGCCACTCCGGCAGAACAGGGCAGTCCGGCCACTCCGGCAGAACAGGGCAGTCCGGCCACTCCGGCAGAACAGGGCAGTCCGGCCACTCCGGCAGAACAGGGCAGTCCGGCCACTCCGGCAGAACAGGGCAGTCCGGCCACTCCGGCAGAACAGGGCAGTCCGGCCACTCCGGCAGAACAGGGCAGTCCGGCCACTCCGGCAGAACAGGGCAGTCCGGCCACTCCGGCAGTTCAACGCAGTCTGGCCACTCCGGCAGTTCAACGCAGTCCGGCCACTTCGGCAGTTCAGCGCAGTCCGGCCACTCCGGCGACTGTTGACTGGCGGGCAGCTCCGACGACTGTTGACTGGCGGGCAGCTCCGACGACTGTTGACTGGCGGGCAGCTCCGACGACTGTTGACTGGCGGGCAGCTCCGACGACTGTTGACTGGCGGGCAGCTCCGACGACTGTTGACTGGCGGGCAGCTCCGACGACTGTTGACTGGCGGGCAGCTCCGACGACTGTTGACTGGCGGGCAGCTCCGACGACTGTTGACTGGCGGGCAGCTCCGACGACTGTTGACTGGCGGGCAGCTCCGACGACTGTTGGCTGGCGGGCAGCTCTGACGACTGTTGACTGGCGGGCAGCTCTGACGACTGTTGACTGGCGGGCAGCTCTGGTGACTGTTGACTGGCGGGCAGCTCTGGTGACTGTTGACTGGCGGGCAGCTCTGATGACGACTGTTGACTCCTGATGCGTGGGGCAGGTATTGGACGTACCAGCCTGGAGACACGCACCTCCATGCTAGTGTGTCTAGCGGGAAACACCGGACCGAAAGGGCACACTGGCGGTCTTGAGTGCAGGGTTGGCATCACCCCTTCCGGCTCAATGCTCCCCTTTCCCTGGCACCTGCGGGGCGCTGGTACTGGGCGAACTGGGCTGTGCGTCCGTATAGGCGAGATGGTGCGCACCTCAGCGTAACATGGCGCCCTCCACCTCGTACGCACCTCCCTGTAGTCACGGGTAGCTGGCTTACGGCTCTTCCCTGGCCTGGCCAAACTACCCGTGTGCCCCCCCCAAAAAAAATCTTGGGGCTGCCTCTCGGGTTCCCTTAGCTCCCTTAACTTGTCCGCCCAGAATTTTCTTTCGTCCTGCCAGGTCCATTCCTCCATTTTCTTCTCCTGTGGCTTCCTCCTCTTCTGCTGCTTGGTCCTTTGGTGGGTGGTTCTGTAACGGTTGTCTTCTGTAGAAATGGACCAAGGCGCAGCAGGTACGTGAATACTCATCTTTAATTAAAATAAAGGAGTAAAGCATCCACTTAACAATTCAAACAAAGTAACAACAGCTACAGTTCTGCAGGCTAGAAACGCAGTGCAAAAAACACTAGCTCCATCTGCTGGTCAGGACGTGACACATAAAAAGACAGACTACGGTTTGCAACTGCACATGGGGACAAAGATCGTACTTTTTGGAGAAATGTCCTCTGGTCTGATGAAACAAAAATAGAACTGTTTGGCCATAATGACCGTATTTATGTTTGGAGGAAAAAGGGGGAGGCTTACAAGCTGAACAACACCATCCCAACCATGAAGCACGGGGGTGGCAGCATCATGTTGTGGGGTGCTTTGCTGCAGGAGGGACTGGTGCGCTTCACAAAATAGATGGATTTATGATGGAAGGACAATTACGTGGATACATTGAAGCAACATCTCAAGACATCAGTCAGGAAGTTAAAGCTTGGTTGCAAATGGGTCTTCCAAATGGACAATGACCCCAAGCATACTTCCAAAGTTGTGGCAAAATGGCTTAAGGACAACAAAGTCAAGGTATTGGAGTGGCCATCACAAACGCCCTGACCTCAATCCCATAGAACATTTGTGGGCAGAACTGAAAAAGCGTGTGCGAGCAAGGACGCCTAAAAACCTGACCCAGTTACACCAGCTCTGTCAGGAGGAATGGGCCAAAATTCACCCAACTTATTGTGGGAAGCTTGTGGAAGGCTACCCGAAACGTTTGACCCAAGTTAAACAATTTAAAGGCAATGCTACCAAATACTAATTGAGTGTATGTAAACTTCTGACCCACTGGGAATGTGATGAAAAAAATAAAAGCTGAAATAAATCATTCTCTCTACTATTATTCTGACATTTCACACTCTTACGATAAAGTGGTGATCCTAACAGACCTAAGACAGGGAATTGTTACTAGGATTAAATGTCAGGAATTGTGAAAACTGAGTTTAAATGTATTTGGTTAAGGTGTATGTAAACTTCCGACTTCAACTGTACATACATACATACATACATACATACATACCATACATACATACATACATACATACATACATACATACATACATACATACATACATACATACATACATACATACATACATACATACATACTTTCTGTCGTGGCCAAAAGTTTTGAGAATGACACAAATATTAATTTTCACAAACTCTACTGCCTCAGTTTGTATGATGGCAATTTGCATATATTCCAGAATGTTATGAAGAGTGATCAGATGAATTGCAATTAATTGCAAAGTCCCTCTTTGCCATGCAAATGAACTGAATCCCCCAAAAAACATTTCCGCTGCATTTCAGCCCTGCCACAAAAGGACCAGCTGACATCATGTCAGTGATTCTCTCGTTAACACAGGTGTGAGTGTTGACGAGGACAAGACTGGAGATCACTCTGTCATGCTGATTGAGTTCGAATAACAGACTAGAAGCTTCAAAAAGGAGTGTGGTGCTTGGAATCATTGTTCTTCCTCTGTCAAGCATGGTTACCTCTAAGGAAACACGTGCCGTCATCATTGCTTTGCACAAAAAGGGCTTCACAGGCAAGGATATTGCTGCCAGTAAGATTGCACTTAAATCAACCATTTATCGGATCATCAAGAACTTTAAGGAGAGCGGTTCAATTGTTGTGAAGAAGGCTTCATGGCGCCCAAGAAAGTCCAGCAAGCGCCAGGACCGTCTCCTAAAGTTGATTCAGCTGCGGGATCGGGGCACCACCAGTACAGAGCTTGCTCAGGAATGGCAGCAGGCAGGTGTGAGTGCATCTGCACGCACAGTGAGGCGAAGACTTTTGGAGGATGGCCTGGTGTCAAGAAGGGCAGCAAAGAAGCCACTGATATTCTGCAAAAGGTACAGGGATTGATTGGACTGCTGAGGACTGGGGTAAAGTCATTTTCTCTGATGAATCCCCTTACGATTGTTTGGGGCATCTGGAAAAAAGCTTGTCTGGAGAAGACAAGGTGAGCGCTACCATCAGTCCTGTGTCATGCCAACAGTAAAGCATCCTGAGATCATTCATGTGTGGGGTTGCTTCTCAGTCAAGGGAGTGGGCTTACTCGCAATTTTGCCTAAGAACACAGCCATGAATAAAGATTGGTACCAACACATCCTCCGAGAGCAACTTCTCCGAACCATCCAGGAAGATCAGGCATAATGGAGCACCTTGCCATAAGGGAACTAAGTGGCTCGGGGAACAAAACATCAATATTTTAGGTCCATGGCCAGGAAACTCCCCAGACCTTAATCCCATTGAGAACTTGTAGTCAATCCTCAAGAGGCGAGTGGACAAACAAAAACCCACAAACCCACAAAACTCCAAGCATTGATTATGCAAGAATGGGCTGCCATTAGTCAGGATGTGGACCAGAAGTTAATTGACAGCATGCCAGGGTGGATTGCAGAGGCCTTGAAAAAGAAGGGTCAACACTGCAAATATTGACTCTTTGCATCAACTAAATGTAATTGTCAATAAAAGCCTTTGACACTTATGAAATGCTTGTAATTATACTTCAGTATTCCATAGTAACATCTGACAAAAATATCTAAAGACAGTGAAGCAGCAAACTTTGTGGAAATTAATATTTGTGTCTTTCTCAAAACTTTTGGCTACGACTGTGTACATATCTTTTTTTAAATATATTTTCCTTTATTACTTTCTAACCCTACCACCCCTCCCCTAATTGTGGTAAACTAGTGAACAGCAATGCTTAGGCCTCTACCTCCAGATTATACATACTATATACATTTTATGGACAGTCTGTTTTACTATAGTTCTATTTTGTTTGTTTTTACTCCTGTCCTTCCTCCATCCTCAGCCTCTCCCATCTATTTCTGATATCCATTCGGTTTGATTTCTGTTTGCCATATGTCACATCTTCTCCTGCTCACCCCCTCCGGCGTACAACGTCGCCAGAATACTAACCACCGGTCCTGGGACTCATCATTACGCCCACCTGGCACTCATCATTAGGCGCACCTGTTAATCATTAGGATTCACACCTGGACTTCATTACCTTCATAATTTCCTCCCCTTTATATGTCACTCTCTTATGTTTTCTCACCAGTTGGTATTATTCTTGTGTACTGGTGTATAGCCACATGGAATTGTCTCTTCTGGTTTTGTTGTTTTCTTAAACATTTCACCTGCTTTCCGACTCGCAGCGCTGTTATTACAGAATACCAACTCAAACTATGGAAGCAGCAGGATAGTCGGAAATCTCTCGACGAACAAGGGTACGTTCTACATCAACACCATGACCAGCTGGCTCAACTAGGGACAGCCATGGAAGAGGTTCTCCGTAGTCTGCAGCGTCTCGAACATCCCCGAGAGACGTTGCAGCCCAGCATCAGAGGATACTCTAGAGCCAGTCTACCCAGGGAGCCAGCGCAACAGCCCATTCAGCATCCCGCTAAGGTCAGCGATGCCCATCTATCCCTCCCGGATAAATACGACGGTACACCATGCAAATGCCGTTGCTTCCTCCTTCAGTGCTCCCTGTATTTTTCACACCAGTTGGGAGCCCCCACCACCAACAGGTCTAAGGTTGCCACGGTTATTTCTCTGCTGACCGGGCGGGCATTGGGATGGGTGTTGGCCGCCTGGGAGAGAGGAGAGGAGGAGCTAGATTCTTATGAGGGGTTCATTGCTCTGTTTAAATGCATTTTTCTGCTTCAACTACAGCACGGGAATCAGTTGGCTGCTGAGTATGCGCTCCCCTTCCGGAAAGTAGCAGCTTCCAGTAGATGGAATGAGCCGGCACTTCGCACGCTGTTCAGAAGAGGTCTGCGCGAGTAGGTCCAGACGGAACTGGCCTGTCGGGACGACAACCTCACCCTGGATGCGCTCATTGCGATGGCCATCCGCCTGGATAACCTTCTACGGGAGCATCAGCATTCTCATTGCTTCTTTCCCTCCTTCGGCGAGTACTCGGGATCAGAGCCTGAACCCATGGAGGTAGGGGTCACATGCCTATCCGCGGCAGAACGATGCAGACAGATACAGCTGGGGCTATGTCTGTACTGTGGGAAAAGAGCGCACAAGCTCCAGCGGTGTCCAGTACTTCAGAATCCGGGATCCACTAGAGCAGAAGGACAGACATGTGACATTCCATCCCCTGGTCCAGGAGTGAGTTTTCCAGATTCAATTCCTGCTAGACTCTTTTTGGTGTCCATCCCTCTGGCTGACTGTCCCTCATGTACTGTGTCTACAGCTTTAGTGGATTCTGGTGCTGCTGGAAACTTTATGGACCAGACCCTTGCCTCCTCGCTCAACATTACCATCTATCCGCTCTCCTCTCCTTTTCCAGTTCAAGGACTCGACTGTCAGCCATTAGGATCTGGGACCATCACACACATCACTCAACCACTCACCCTCACCGTGGAGTCCAATCACCAGGTGAGCATCTCTTTCTTCAGGTGTGCACCAGGTCACAAAATCATCCTCGGCCTCCCTTGCCTCCAACGCCATAACCCTATCATCTCATGGTCGAGGATGAAAATCAGACTGGTCACCTGAATGCTGGAAGACCTGCTTCCCTGTCCCCTGTGGTTCCACATCGGTTGAGTCCTATGGTTGCCCTTCAGCCCAACATCCTGGGGGAATACCAGGACCTAAAGGAGATATTCTCCAAGACCCGCGCTACTTGTCTCCCTCCTCATCACCCCTGGGACTGTGCCATCGACCTGTTTTCCGGTGCTACACCTCTGCTCAGACGCATCTACCCTCTGTCTGTGGCTGAGACCCAGGCCATGGAGGATTACATTCGAGGCGCTCCAACAACATTTCTTTCCCGCACATCCACGTCCCCTGCGTCGGCTGGCTTCTTCATGGCCAAGAAGGAGGGAGGATTACGCCCATGTATCGATTACCGAGGACTCAATGACGTCACCGAGAAGTATCGGTACCCTCTCCCGTTGGTGCCATCGAGCAGCTCCACGGGGTCCAGTTCTTCACCAAACTGGACCTGCGGAGGGCCTACAATTCACATCACGGATGTGGAGAAGCTCGGGGTCACGGTCAGCCTCACTTCCGGGTATCGGCCTCAGTCCAACGGACAGGTGGAGAGGATGAACCAGGAGCTGGGGAGGTTCCTGAGGAGTCACTGTCAGGACTGGCAGGGTGAGTGGGCACAATTCCTTCCCTGGGCAGAGTACGCTCAGAACTCCCTAAATCACTCCTCCACTGGGTTGACCCTCTTCCAGCCGACCCTGGCCCCGTGGACGCCGGGCCAGACCACGGCTCCTGTGGTAGATGAGTGGTTCCGGCGTGCGAAGGAGATGTGGAGCGACTCGCACGTGAGACTCCACCGCGCCGTCCATCGTCAGAAGGAACATTCAGAACGCCACCGCAGTGAGACCCCTGTGTTCCATCCTGGGGACCGCATCTGGCTCTCTACCAGGAACCTCCCACTCCACCTGCCCTGCAAGAAACTGATGGGGTCCGATATACGCTGTCTGATCCCTACTGGACTCCCGACGTCGTGGGGGTCGGCTCCAGTATCTGGTGGACTGGGAGGGGTATGGCCCAGAGGAGCGGTGTTGGATTCCGGTGGACATTCTGGACCCCAACATCATCCATGATTTCCACTTTCGCCGCCTGGACCGACCCGCTCCTCGGGGTCGTCCCTCTGGTCGGCGTTGTCTTGCGGCTTGAGCCGCACGTCGGGGGGGGGGGGGGGGGGGGTACTGTCACATCTTCTCCTGCACCTCCCCTCCGGCGTACGACATCGCCAGAATACTAACCACCAGTCCTGGGATTCATCATTACGCACGGTTAATCATTAGCATTCACTCCTGGACTTCATTACCTTCATCATTTCCTCCCCTTTATGCCACTCATGTTTTCTCACCAGTTGGTATTATTCTTGTGTACCGGCATATAGCCACATGGAATTGTCTCGTTTTGTTTTATTAAACGTTGCACCTGCTTCCCGACTCACAGCTCTGTTATTACCCCATATCTTTCAAACTGTGCTTTTTCACAAAAGTTCTTTATTATATCTTTGCGCATCAAAAATATGGTTTTGCCTGTTTACGCGCTGTAGGCATCCATGTCCCCTGACACCAACACAATGTTTGCGAGAGGTTGGTGTTGTAGACATTGGTGAACAATAACTTTTAGGCACATCCAGTGTTCAAAAACAGTGCAATTACCACTTTTGGACACTTTGGTGAGGTTGAAAGGACCCGTGAATGTACCCTGGATACCCCATAACACCACAATGTTTGTGTGAGGTTGATATGGTAGAAGTTGTGTTTTCATACTGAACAAATAGCACTTAGGGATTGCAAATATGTAATAGCACTGGAATTATCTAATTTACAGACATACTGTATGCCACTTTGGAGAGGTTTAGGGACACTTGGAAACATCCCATGACCACACCTGACACCACTTACTAAAACATCTGCTTATTTCTAGTTGTCTATCAACCTCATATTGTTCGCATGTTGTGGAAGCCATCAGTGTTTACAGCTCTAGTCATCAATTCACTTACAGCTTGTCAATGAAAGATGACTTCCAAAATATAAAAAAGCAGTTATTTTGTGTGTGCTTGATCTTGTGTATTCTGAACTATTTCCTCATCTCCCAGATGTTGTCTTTCCAAATATACCACGTTTTTGCATGCCAGAAGCATGTAATTACACATGAATGGCAGTTACTTTTGGGTATGTCTATTTAGGCGGAAATCTACATTTTGCCATTATATTTAAGAGGTTATTAAACATGCACATGAGCTACGATTTAAAGTGAGCTTATATTTTAGAAATAGATCTTGCCTCTCTTAACACATTGCAGCAGCCACTACTCTTAAACCTTTGGATACCGTCTACTATAGCGCCCTCCGCTTTATCACAGGTGACAGTTTTAATACTCACCACTGCAGGCTGTATCAAAAAGTTGGCTGGACCTCATTGAAGTCCCGTAGATCTAGGGCTGACCCCAACTACTTCAAGGTCTCAGAGCGAGTAACGTCACCGATTGAAACGCTATTAGTGCGCACCACCACTAACTAGCTAGCCATTTCACATCGGTTACATCTACATGCCTCCGGAAGCTCCGCAATTGCGTCACACCCTCCATACAGTACGAAGCCCCCGACCACATTTTCGGATCAAGCATAAATTGGCTTTTATCCATTGCAGAGGCCGCTGGGATGGCACAGTCCAAGAAGAAGGGGAGTGTGGCTAAAATGCACAATGCACGTCTCTCTCCAGAATGCACACTCTCCTGCCAATTCTGTGTACATTCATTGTTTCATAACTTCATTGTGTATTGTTTGCGTTTGATTGTTATTGTACATCAATACCAAATTACATATATCACCAGTAGTACATTTACCGTTAATTCCTATAATTTATCATCTACAATGTTTGTTTGGTTACGGTAATTTCTGTTAATGCTTTCAATTAATTATTATTCCAATCTTTATCGTTCTCATTGTTAGAGTGGACACTTTGTTTGTAGAGCGCACAACCTATGCTACCAAACTAGTGAGAAAAAAGTTTGGGTTTATTTAATGAAATTTACGAGTTTTGTCAATTTAGTCATTGTCTTTTGTTTGGAGCGCTCCTGTCAATGTTGAGTAAGGAAGCGCACCTGATAATGCATAGAAGTAGGACCTATAGGTTACCTGGCCTGTGCACAAATGTAAGCATATAAAAGCATTTGTGGATCTGATAGCAAACAAAGTCTGTTTTTACATCCATTGAGAATAACGATAGTTATTTGAAAAATCTCTCCAGCTCTTTCCCTTTCGATAACCACTCAGCATGAAAGGAAAAAATGTCATGCTCTGATACAGTGCAAACGTCATAAAATAGGCCTACCTGATTACTTTTATCCCTTGCGCAAATAGCCTACATTCCGGCCGGACCGAAGTTAATAGTCGATACAATGTTTCAAGTTCGTTGCAGATAGGCCATGCGTAGCCAATGTGATTTATAGGAAAAATATACAGTACCAGTCAAAAGTTTGGACACACCTACTCATTCCAGGGTTTTTCTTAATTTTTATTATTTTCTACATTGTAGAATAATAGTGAAG
This sequence comes from Salmo salar, assembly GCF_965601325.2. NCBI lineage: Eukaryota > Metazoa > Chordata > Actinopteri > Salmoniformes > Salmonidae > Salmo > Salmo salar. Next base: position 10,618,569 of record NC_138319.1, read on the forward strand.
ACATCAAAACTATGAAATAACACGCATGGAATCATGTATTAACCAAAAAAGTGTTAAACAAATCAAAATATATTTTATATTTGAGATTCTTCAAAACAGCCACCCTTTGCCTTGATGACAGCTTTGCACACTCTTGGCATTCTCTCAACAGGTGTGCCTTGTTAAACGTTAATTTGTGGAATTTCTTTCCTTTTTAATGCGTTTGAGCCAATCAGTTGTGTTGTGACAAGGTAGGGGTGGTATACAGAAGATAGCCCGATCTGGTAAAAGACCAAGTCCATATTATGGCAAGAATAGCTCAAATAAGCAAAGAGAAACGACAGTCCATCATTACTTTAAGACATGAAGGTCAGTCAATGCGGAAAGTTTCTTCAAGTGCAGTCACAAAAACCATCAAGCACTATGATGAAAGACCCAGAATTACCTCTGCTGCAGAGGATAAGTTCATTAGAGTTACCAACCTCAGAAATTGCAGCCCAAATAAATGCTTCACAGAGTTCAAGTAACAGATACATCAACATCAGCTGTTCAGAGGAGACTGCATGAGTCAGGCCTTCATGGTTGAATTGTTGCAAAGAAACCACTACTAAAGGACACCAAGAAGAGACTTGCTTGGGCCAAGAAACACAAGCAATGGACATTAGACCGGTGGAAATCTGCCCTTTGGTCTGATGTGTCCAAATGTGAGATTTTTGGTTCCAACCGCCATGTCTTTTTGAGACGCAGAGTAGGTGAACGGATGATCTCCGCATGTGTGGTTCCCACCGTGAAGCATGGAGGAGGAGGTGTGATGGTGTGGGGGTGCTTTGCTGGTGACCCTGTTGTGATTTATTTCGAGTTCAAGGTACATTTACCCAGCATGGCTACCACAGCATTCTGCAGCAATACACCATCCCATCTGGTTTGCACTTAGTGGGACTATAATTTGGTTTTCAACAGGACAATGATCCAACACACCTCCAGGCTGTGTAAGGGCTATTTGACCAAGAAGGAGAGCGATGGAGTGCTGCATCAGATGGCCTGGTCTCCGCAATCACCCGACGTCAACCCAATTGAGATGGTTTGGGATGAGTTGGACCACAGAGTGAATTAAAAGTAGCCCACAAGTGCTCAGCATATGTGGGAACTCCTTCAAGACTGTTGGATAAGCATTCCAGGTCAAGCTGCTTGAGAGCATGCCAAGAGTGTGCAAAGCTGTCATCAAGGCAAAGGGTGACTACTTTGAAGAATCTAAAATCTCAAATATATTTTGATTTATTTAACATATTTTTGGTTACTACATGATTCCATATGTGTTATTTCATAGTTTTGATGTCTTCACTATTATTCTACAATAGTAAAAGTAAAGAAAAACCGTTGAATGAGTATGTGTGTCCAAACCTTTGACGGGTACTGTATATATATGTTTTTGTATTTTACCCCATTTTTCTCCCCAATTTCATGATATCCAATTGCGATCTTGTCTCATTGCTGCAACTCCCCAATGGGCTCAGGAGAGACGAAGGTAGAGTCATGCATCCTCCGAAACATGATCCGCCGAACCGCGCTTCCTAACACCCACCTGCTTAACCTAGAAGCCAGCTGCACCAATGTGTCAGAGGAAACAACGCTCAACTGACAACTGAATGCAGCCTGCAGGCTCCCCGCCCATCGCAAGGAGTTGCTAGAGCACAATGAGCCAACTAAACCCCCCCCCCCCGGCCAAACCCTCACCGTAACCTAAATTAAAAATAAACTGTTCCACGAAAATGTGCATATGAAAACTATAAATGAAACGCAGATTTTGTATAAATTGAAAGATAAATTGGCATTCCACATGAGAAAGGTTACTCACTTCATTAATACTTTTTTGTTTACAAATCTCTACTACTCAAGCTTCCAACTTACCTAACCTTGTTGCTAAAGTATAAAAGAATGAGCTACCAAACCCGCTCGCAGGGTTGGTTAGCTCTTGAGGTCTCTCTGGTCTCAACCAATTTAGGTAAATCCTCCTTTTGTTTTAGTGCCCCCCATTATTGGAATTACATGCAAAATTCCTTGCATCTTGATTCCCTGGTGCCGATAGGCAGTTTAGAATTCTGGTGTTGAATTAATTTATTGATGATTACAGTTGTTTTGGTTGATGTAATGGTTTATATGTTGAAATTGTAGTATTGTAATTGTACCTTGGAGTTGTTTTAATCCTTTTTGTTTTATAAATTTCTTTTTTTCTTGATTGTGAAAATGTTTGTACTTAGGGCACCATTGTGAAATCAAATCAAATCCAATTGTATTGGTCACACACATGGTTAGCAGATGTTATTGCGAGTGTAGCGAAATGCTTGTATAGTTCTTCCTGGCTGTATGTAATAACTCTTAAGATTTTCTGGGCTAACAATGTAAGAAATAATACATCGTTTCCTAAGGACTAGAAGCGAGGCGACCCTCTCTGTTGGCAACCATCTTGCTATATCGGCTGGAGTCTCCAGCCCTGGTCTCAATTGGGCTCCCCTGAATAAATAAAAGTGAAATAAAACAATTAAAATGTCTTTAAAAAAATAATTTCAAGTCATGTTTCAAGTTGAGAATTTTGTTGGGAGATTGTATTTAATTATTTCAAAACATTGTATTGCATATAATAGGCCAGCTGCTGTGTATTGATTATAAGTTGTTGCGCAATGAGTTGTATATAGGCAAAGTAAACCCCACCCCCTTCCCCATGACCTTATTGGGTACCCATCTATAGTACAATAATAATATATCATGTATATATAATGTGAAACCCCATGGAGGCAATCATTCTCTTCAGAGCGTGGAGCACAAATTATTTTACTGGAGATATCAAAGGAGACCCACTCTGACCCCTAGCTACTACCCGAGTGGAAAAACAAAAACATACATAAGGAAATAAATACGATCGGAGTTAACAAATTGATATTGAAGCAGCATGGCTATATGCTCTACTTCAAAGCTTCTCTGCTTTATATTTGCATACTGTTTTTTTTTTTTTTTTGAAGCCGGTACTGTTAACTGTCCGCCGAAGAATATTTTTGATAAAGTCACATTTTTATGTAAATAATCTAGCATCTAATTTGAATTTATTTTATGTTTGTGTATTAGTGTGTGACACATGCACATTTCCTTTTTTAAGATGTTGGTCCCTACTGTCTTCTGCTGTCGATTGTGTAAGAGTGGTGCAGTCTCTCCAGTTGATGTTCTCTATATAAAGTAGTAGCCGCTCTAAAGAAAGAGACTATGATCAACCATAGGGATTGGTGTTATTCACTTGTGCTGTGAGGAGATCGAATCAAATGTTACTTGTCACATTCGCCGAATACAACAGGTGTAGTAGACCTTACCGTGAAATGCTTACTTACAAGCCCTTAACCAACAATGCAGTTCAAGAAATAGAGTTAAGAAAATATTTACTAAATAAACTTAAGTAAAAAATGTAATAAAAAGTAACACAATAAAATAACAATAACGAGGCTATATATAGGGGGTACCGGTACCGAGTCAATGTGCAGGAGTACAGGTTAGTCAAGGTAATTTGTATATGTACTGTAGGTAGGGGTAAAGTGAATATGCATAGATAATAAGAGTGTGCGTGAGCGTGTGCGTGTCTGTGTGTCTGCCAGTGCGTTCGAATGAGGGTGATACTAACACATCCATGACGGCCCTTAATTCCCACGTTAACAAGCCATCAATGATCTCCTTTAATATAAAAATGAGTTTCATAAACCCCACACAGCTAAAAAAAACTATAACGATTTCATCATCTGTGCTGACCAGGAAGCCATTCAAGCCAATGAGGCTGTTCTAAAAGTGGCTTAAATGCCAAGGCCGTGGCTGATAGATATGGATGGGAAATGTCATGTGAGAGCAGCCCCACTGTGCCTGCAGCCCTGTTCAGATCTCTCTCTTCTCTTTGGAGACTCCAGCTGTTGCAGACTGATGAAAGTGAAGCTGCAGTCAGATCCGTAACTCTGCCAACCTTTAACCATCACCTGACCTTTTGGACTGAAGAAATGCCTTTGATACTGTGCCATGTGGTTTGGTATTTTGGAGAGAGAGAGTCTCTCTCTCTCTCTCTCTCTCTCTCTCAATCTCTCTCTCTCTCTGACGGTGGTCTCCAAAGTAAGGGCTGACTTGCATTACATTGCATTGCATTACAATGTTAAGTATTCACAGCGACACCTTCCTCTAACCGCTATAGTTCCTCTAACCGCTATGGTTGTTAGCTAGAGGCATAGCTGGAGTGAGAATCTGATTTGAATAGCCTATTCTGAGAACATTCCGTGGCGTACTGAGAGAAAAGAAAGATAGTGTTTTGTACATTTAATGATTGTTTGATGATTCCATTTGGAAGTAAAACATTAGACATTTGGCTGGGATAATATAGCTTTTACTGACGTTATCATCTTCCCCAATCCGTAGAAATAGTCATCCAAATATTCAAGAAAGTATCAAAGAATAGTCCAATCCATAGCCATTGACTTATAGGAAATGCTGCACCTATGAATTACCCTTTCTGCTTCATATGAAGCGGAGATGCAGTGAGTCTGTGGTAAGAAAGAGCATGGTCTGTTTACGCTAATCTGAGATGTGCTGCTTGGTGTCGGCGAGCGAGGAGGCTGCAGGCCCCCGTGGCGGTCACAACTGGGGAGGAGGCTGGAGTTGAAATGTCAGTGTTGAAGGGGGGCGCACGCGGGCGCCATTTTGGGACCCCCTTCAGGACTCGAGCAGGTTAGAAACCGATGCAGATCCTGGCCCACGAGCCAGAAAGCGGAATCCTCTGCCATTTATCCCGCAGCTGCCCAGTTAGTACATCTGGCAAGTTAACATGGACAGAGCAGGAATATCCTGCATTATCCCGCAGGCTCACAAGCAGATAGCCTGTTATCTGTTATCTGATCCCCTTTAATAATACAATATAAGCCCTTAATGATGGAATATACTTACTGTGATGTCTTAGCACAAATGAAATCTTACTCTCCCTATGATTTGATATTAATAGGAGTTAATGAATGAGAGAGAACCAGAGTATTATACTAAATGCACTTGTGGCCAGGGGTGGCATTGACAAAAGTGACAAGGTGTCAATACGACTGATTCCGATGAGCAACATCCGATGCTGTCGGAAAGTTCACTCTCACTATAAAGCTGTTGGAAGTGAACACAAGGACTGGGCCATTTCCTGTGGGTGGACCACAGTACAGTGCAGAACTGTGCGCACATCTCCTCTGTGAACAGCATGACTCTTTCTTATTGTGTCATATTTTTCTCTAAACGAACAACCTTGCCCAGTACATCTGCTCATAGTTACAGGCTACACATTGTTACAGGCTATACTCTGTGAATCAATGCCACTACGCACTCAAAGTACTCAATGTTTGTGGGGGAGGGGGCGTGATATTGAAATATTCACTGAACTCTGACGGAGGTACACTGTAAACCATTTCCTGTAATTTTTACAGTAAATTACTGGCAGTACAGTAGCCAGTAGGTTACTGTAAATGTACAGTAAAATACTGGTAGCATAGAAGCCAGTAAATTACTGGAGATTTACCGGAACTTTACTGTAATACAAATTTACATAATGTTACTGGAACACCCAACTACAGTAACATGCTGTATTTCTAGATTTTACAGTGAATTACTGGAAGCACAGTGGTTATTAATCTGTTGCAGATTTACAGTGCAGTTAACTAGTGCCAACAACAGGCAGTATTTCTGCATTTATTTGATATAGGTATTTCAATAACTATTTAGTCATTTGTATTTCATTAACCTGAACTACACCGCATGCTTAAATTTAAATTACTTCAATTACAATACATGTATATTTGTATTAGAAAATACAAACAAACGCTTGCAAGTAGCCCGCTCAACTACAAAATTCTCAGTAACGGTAACATAATCTTGTTACTTGCTATGACTGTGGTATGTTATTGTTTACCTTAGTTTAATACACTGACTTTAAGTCGCTCTGGATAATAGTGTCTGCTAAATGACCAAAATGTAAATGTTAAAAATGAACATTTGCAAAGCACACTGCTGGGTATTATTCAAATGACCTCCGTCCCCCCCAAAAAGGCAACGTTTTATCAAAATAGAAATAGTTTGAGGACGGAGCTCGTTACAATAATACACAGTAGTGTGCTCTGCAAATTAAAAATAATTACACTTACATTTTGGTTATTTAGCAAACGCTCTTGTCCAAAGCGGCTTAAAGTCATTGCATTCTTCTATGGTTGATAAAAAAAACACATATCACAGTCATAGCGAGTAAAAAGTATCTGTAAACATTACTGGGAATGTTCTTGTAGTTAAGGATACATTGGTCTTCAAAATTACCTGTATTTCTAACAAGATACCTTATTGAGATATACTTTCCCATCTCTGGCTAGTACAAAGTACAATACTGTAATATTCACAGTAACTCGCTTCCTGTATGTTTACTGGAAGTTCCAGAGCAATGACACAGCACAATACGGTAAAATGTGCCTGCTGTAAGAAAGTAAATGCTACTATAATCATGTTGGTATTTTACTGTAATTACATGGGATTAGTGCAAGTAGGTTGGCTACTAGGTATTTGTATAGTACAGCATATTTATTAATATTAGTGTTCTATATTGCTTGCACTTCTATAGCCCCAAACAAAGACTTCTAAACTGGACGTGATTACAGGGCAAAACACATGGCATACTATTCACCCATTAAAGGTTTAAGACCTCTGATCTGTTCCGTATATACATTCAATTGTTAGGGCACTACTTCCACGTATCAGTTAAATTGGTACAGCATTCTCACTAATGGGTGTAACAACTAGCCACTTACAAGGCATGCCTTTAAATATGTTAATGACCCAGTGATTCTTTCCCCTCCCACAACATTTGTCCACAATGCACCATCATTTACAGAATGCTGCAGTAAATATACAGCAAAACAGCAATACAGTACTTTATTGTTAAATTGTATCGTAATAAAATTACAGCAATTGCTAACAGTGAATATGTAATTATATATTACAGCATACCAATGAATATTTTGTGTTTTATATCACTTGCACCTGTAGAGGCCTTAAACAAAGGCTTATTTTGATTTTGATTTTATTACAACTTTATTTAACCAGGTAGGCTAGTTGAGAACAATAGAATAAAAAAGTCTATATACAGTGTGTGCAAATGGCGTGATAGACAAATAGACCATAGTAGCGAAGTAATTACAATTTAGCATATTAACACTGGAGTGATAGATGAGCAGATGGTGATGTGCAAGTAGAAATACTGGTGTGCAAAAGAGCAGAAAAGTAAATAAAAACAGTATGGGGATGAGGTAGGTAGATTGGGTGGGCTATTTACAGATGGGCTATGTACAGCTGCAGCCATCGGTCTTATAAACTGGCTGTGACTACAGATCAAAAGGACATGGCTAAACATCGTTAAAGGTTTCAGACTTGCTGCCACTCTGATCTGTCCCCTATATACACTCACAGGCCAGTTTGTTAGGTACACCACCCCGTTCATGAAACTGGATTGCTCCTACAGACAGTGAGCCACGTGGCCATGGCTTGCTATATAAAGCAGCCAGACAGGCATCGAGGCATTCACTTACTGTTCGATTGAATGTTAGAATGGGCAAATCGAGTGACCTAAGCAACTATGAGCGTGGTATGATCGACGGTGCCAGGTGCGCCGAGTTCAGTATCTCAGAAACAGTCGCCCTGCTCTGCTTTTCACGACAACCATACCAGGTTCCATTCCTATCAGCTAAAAACAAGAAGAAGTGGCACCGGTGGGCACACAATCACCAACAGTGGATAATTGAGTATTGGAAAAACATTGCCTGGAACATGACACCGAGTTCAGTTTACTTAAGAGGTACTGCGCAGTCCCCAGACCTCAACCCAATAGATCATCTTTGGCAGGCTGTTTGATAAACTGGCCGCTGAGTGTACATTTAATAGGGAACTACTACCGCATATCACTTGAATTGGTACAGCAATCGCACTAACAGGCGCAACAAGTATATGCCTCAAAATGTGTTAATTGGACACAACAGTACCATGCACCCACAAAAGGCTTTTGGCACTCCAAAATTACAGTATGGTGCTTTATTATGTGGGGGTGGTAATGAATTACAGTAAATTATTGGCTGCACAGTAGCCAGTAAATTAGTGTAGATTTGCACCAAAAAAAACATCTAATACAGTATGTATGGTAATGTATTCTATGGGGTACAGCATTCTCACTAATGGGTGCAACAAATATAGCTTCTTACAAGGCACACTTCACAATATGTTAATGAGTCAGAGATTATTTTGCAGCCCACAACATTTTCCACAATGCACCATAATTCACAGTATGTAAATATACAGCAGAGCAGGTAATACAGTACTTTAATACAGCAATTGCTGAAATTCTACAGCAGTGTAGCGGAATGCCATTGAGCCCCTGTAATGAATTGCTCTTTACAGTACTGTACTGTGACATAGAATTACAGTAGCTAACTGTTCAAATGTTGCTGTACATTTCCAGCAACGGAGGTATACTAGACTATTTATTTAAATTCTAGACTAGAGCAGGAACGGACTGGGACCACAAATCGGTGCAGGCACTGGCCCATTTTGTTTTTTGAGGCCCCGACATTGATCCATTTTTACATAGAGGCCCCCATTATTAGTCAAATAATGGTATTTCTGCACAATACAAGAGCAACACAAATTTGACAGGGCCACTAGGCTAAAGATCGACCAGCCAATCTGGCATTTGCCCTATGGCCAGTCCGTTTCTGGACTAGAGGCGGAAAACTATTGTACTTATGATGAATCAATGACAGACAAAAAGGCAAAGGAAAACACAATTACATTGCAATAACATAAAACATATTAATCACAAAGTGAATGTATTTTACGTTAATCAATACATACATAATATATAATCATAATGTACAAAGGAGACCGTTACGGTAATGAGCGAAGAGTCTTAATCCATTTGTTCGCTATTGATTTACAGTTTCCTGGCTTGGTTCCTCATGTTGCTTGTGGCAACAAAAAATACATATAAATGTAATATGCATATTCATCTTGATCTTTTTTTCTTTCTCGTAGATGAATGCATTTTAAATAGGTCTAATAAGGAAGTAAATTGATTTGTTGCTCAGACAGTGTACTGTAGTGTATTGTACAGAAACCACAGTAAATTAAATGTAATCATCTGTCCTATCCTGCCTTTTATTGACTTTAATTGACTGTATTTTTTTATTTTGCAATAGTTGCTGGTTCCTGTCACATTAGAAGGGCATGCCTTGCTGTAAGATTTTTAATGTCCCTTTACGTTATGACTTTGACTTTTTTTATCATTAGCGAAAAACGTTCACCTTCGGTGATGAAGCATTATAAAGGTACGTTGTGTCAACCCTGCAGGTGCTAATAGAGCATGATTGGTGTATATCAATTACTTCTATAACAGGTTGTGGTAGCTCTTTCCTGCAATTAATGACCAAATGTGCCTTATTTGGCCTCATGGGTGGAATGTATATTTTTCATTATTTCATAATTAATAAAGATATATATTTTTTAAACTGATGAAAATCCAGTTTTTCTATGTCAAACAGTTTTGTTATATTTCTGTCTTCTGTGATGTATATAAAGTGTAATATTGGGATGCAAAATGTAATACATTTCAACTCTATATCTGACATGGTACAGGTGTCTTCTTTTTTAAAGCCCATAACCATGTACGTGAGGTGTATACTTTTGTTTCAAAGTAGATTTGTTTAAGACTACCAAGAATCACTCTGTGTGACCCTGATTTAGCCCACTGCAGTAAAAGGGTAATGTTCCAAGTTCATTCTCTGTCTTTGAAAGTAGATCGGACACTAACTGTGACTCATTCTATAGTAAATACAGTTGATAGTTATTCAGGCATTATGTTATACCTCCTACGTATAGTAGAAGAGGTATGTGTGTTTGCTGCCTACACATTGCACATTGGCCTTTCGCTGCTCCATCTTTGACATGACATTTTGCATTCAAATGCCAGGCACAATTACCCCAGGAAAAAGCAACTCTCCATGTCAAGCTTTTAACCCGTCATGACTTTTAGACAAAATGTCCCTTTTACCTTCATTTCCCCCTGTTAAAAAAACTGATTAGAGAGAGGTTGATAAGAGAAGACATTTTAACGAATCAGTGAAGTGTTTGTGTTTATTGGAGCTATAGGGGATGTAACTTGCTTTATTTCCATGAAGGTAAAGAGCAATGGATGGTTTGGATGGTTCAAGTCTCATAGCAAAGGGTCTGAATACTTACGTAAATAAGGTATTTCTGTTTTCACTTTGTCATTATGGGGTATTGTGTGTAGATTGGTGAGGAAATGGTTTTATTTCATTCATTTTAGAATAAGGATGTAATGTAACAAAATGTGGAAAAAGGGAAGGGGTCTGAATGCTTTCCGAATGCACGGTATGTACCCCTTACCCCTATACAAGTCTGCTGAGCAGTGTGCAGGAAATATAATGTTCACATTACCACACACATACAGTATGCACACAGAGACACACACATCCACGCATGCACACACACACACACTGACACACACAAACACTGGGAACAAGGAAATACTGTCACACTGACACTGCATACAGTATACAGTTTACTATACATATAGTCAGTGCTTGACTTGGGCAGGTGCACACTGGAGCTGAGTACCGGCACCTCACATTTTCTACTGCTTGAGCTCCTGTTCCTCTTATTGAATTTTAGCTCAAAAGTATTGTGGAGCTCCTGCACCTAAATATACACATTACCAGCACCCAAAATGAGTACCGGCACCTACTGTATTTCAGGGGATGATGATTTTGTAGTTACCAATATTGTATAAAATATGAGCATTAGTTTATGCCTACACAAACTGTGCACAAACATGAATATATTATTGTGGGGCGACAGCCCCCACAATAGTATGGCATTGGTTGAAGCTCAATGTTAAATCTCCCTACCATCATATCTAAGCAAAAGGTGACACCAATCTCTATGAAAATGTGCAAATACACTTAATTGGAGGTACACAACACACTCCCCGCCTCTCATCATGAGCCGTCCAGCCGTTACCGAGAACGTCGTACCTGATTTTTTTAACAGGGTTGTCAGCAATTGAGGTTTCAGAGTCTTTTCTGCACCTACGTAGGTCAAATTCTAGACGTCGGATTAAAACAAGACTAAAGCGTTCATAAAGTGACCATTGGACTTAAAACATTTTTAAGTCCAACAGTTTATTACATGTATAATTTGTCACTCTCACATGCTCATTTCTGTCCATTAAGAACCAATGATGTGCTACTTTTTTTGTAACATTTCTGACAATGCTAAAACCTTTCAGCTGAATCTTAAACCGCGGACCTGCGACTTGGTTGCTGCGCAACAGCAGCAGCTATCTAGTAGCAGACTAGCAGCTGTAGCTATCTAGCTAACACCAGTCAGAGGAGAAGCAAGCTACAAGCAAAGGAAGCTAGCTAGCTAGGTATATTTTGCTATGGAAGATTTTTCATATGTCTGAAGAAATCTGTGTAAACTAAATCAGACCACAAACAAATAAGCTAGCCAACATCCTTGGGTTCTATTATAGGCAGTAGCTACAAGCCAACAATACTATATCATAGCTGTGCACCACAACTCAATGTTGACAATATATCCTAGTTAGCTAAGTTACATTAGTCCATAAAGCATAGCTAGCAAAGTAAAGTTTAAAGTCAACACCAAACTTTGAGAAACTGCCACACCGCTAACTTATAATACATGCAATGGGCATTGCTCATCTAGCTAGCTACTCCGGCATGATACAGTCAAACTGTCTAGATAGCTACGTGTGCAGCCAGATGTCAGTTTCAGCACAAACACTGCTTGCTAGCCTACAGTACATATCCTCAGCCAAAACCAGCCTCTCACAACACACACTGTAGCTGATAAAAACAAATTGTCTTGCAATATTGAATCTAAACCCTGACCAATGCACATGCAAGTAGCGCGTTGGCTGTGCGTTGCAGTGAGTGTACCCATGCTATCTAGCTAGCTAATTAGCTAGATCAAAACACGAGACAGACACATCGCCGTTCGAGCATCTGTTTGAGCATCCAGAACAAATTCTAGCCCTTACCTTATGGTGCATTAATTCAATATTCCCACAAATCTGAACCCAGTAAGAAAAATTACATTTAAAATACGTATTTTCCAAACGTTAAAGGTATGTTCATTTTAGGTTCTGAATGAAAGGTGAAAAGACGTATTTTCAGGAAGTTAAAAAAAATCTATTTTCTTGACTGAAATTATGTATTTTTTGGGGATGTTGAAAATACATATTTTCCAGACATTTAAAACAGGTTCATTTTCGATTCTGAATGAATGTTGAAAAGACAAGCACTCTGCTGTGTTCTACTGCAATTGATCTCAAACCACTCCTCGGGGACCCCCAGACGTTTCACAATATTGCTTTAGCTCTGAACTAGCTATTCAAGAGCTTGAGGATGAGTTGACTAGTTGAATCAGGTGTGCTAGTTCTGGAATAGGTCCGTTACATGGAACGGCCTTGGATCCTTGGGAAACATAGTTGTCTATGATTGGTTAAGTTTTGGTCCAGTCTGGGTCAGACCAAATCGAAACCAAACATACAAGTCTATGTTTGGGCCAAATCAAGGCCAGTCTGGATTGGACCAAATGTGAACCAAACATAGACATCTACAGTTGAAGTCGGAAGTTTACATACACTTATGTTGGAGTCAATAAATCTCGCTTTTCAACCACTCCACAAATTTCTTGTTAACAAACTATAGTTTTGGCAAGTCGGTTAGGACATCTACTTAATTTTTACAACAATTGTTTACAGACAGAGTATTTCACTTATAATTCACTGTATCACAATTCCAGTGGGTCAGAAGTTTACATACACTAAGTTGACTGTGTCTTTAAACAGTTTGGAAAATTCCAGAAAATGATGTCATGGCTTTAGAAGCTTCTGATAGGCTAATTGACCTCATTTGAGTCAATTGGAGGTGTACCTGTGAATGTATTTCAAGGCCCACCTTCAAACTCAGTGCCTCTTTGCTTGACATCATGGGAGAATCAAAAGAAATCAGCCAAAACCTCAGAAAACAATTGTAGACCTCCACAAGTCTAGTTCATCCTTGGGAGCAATTTCCAAATGCCTGAAGGTACCACGTTCATCTGTACAAACAATAGTACGCAAGTATAAACACCATGGGACCACGCAGCCGCCATACCGCTCAGGAAGGAGACGCGTTCTGTCTCCTAGAGATTAACGTACTTTGGTGCGAAAAGTGCAAATCAATCCCAGAACAACAGCAAAGGACCTTGTGATGATGCTGGAGGAAACGGGTACAAAAGTATCTATATCCACAGTAAAATGAGTCCTATATTGACATAACCTGAAAGGCCGATCAGCAAGGAAGAAGCCACTGCTCCAAAACTGCCATAAAAAAGCCAGACTACGATTTTCAACTGCACATGGGGACAAAGATCGTACCCCTTTGGATAAATGTCCTCTGGTCTGATGAAACAAAAATAGAACTGTTTGGCCATCATGAGCTTGTGGAAGGCTATATGAAACATTTGACCCAAGTTAAACAATTTAAAGCCAATGTTACCAAGTACTAATTGAGTGTATGTAAACTTCTGACGCACTGGGATGAAAGAAATAAAAGCTGAAATAAATAATTCTCTCCACTATTATTCTGACATTTCACATTCTTAAAATAAAGTGGTGATCCTAACTGACCTAAGACAGGGAATTTTTACTTGGATTAAATGTTAGAATTTGTTAAAACTGAGTTTAAATGTATTTGGCTAAGGTGTATGTAAACTTCCGACTTCAACTGTATATATACATTATTTTTTTAGCAGGACACAGTAAAGTCCATTATTCCACTGAAGAGTATGAATTCAGCTGTTTGTGAGGGTTTGAATCCCAAGCAACCTGCATACACATTGTTTGAAGTACAATAGACCAACATAGCTACTGTTGTAGGTCAAAGCTGTGTGCTAGGAAACCTTGGTTGAGCATGGGTGGAGTAGGCATTATGGTGCTCCTGAATTTCTTTTTTTGGCTTCAGACCAATGCCTACTTCTCACTTAAAACAGTTTTTGGTTTTTAGTAATATACTATTGTGCACAGACGTGAACATACAAACCCAACATTTAGAAACAGAAACACACACAATTACAATCATACACACATACAGTACAGACATACACAAACGCACAGACACACACACACACACACACACACACACACAGGCAATCATATTTCATCACACATGTACATGCAAGAAAATATATTATTCATTACAACATACTTTCAAAAGGGCCTACAGTATAATTATCTTTATGAAAGAAAGTAGGCAAGATTGATTATATGCATTCACAATAATGAGCTACTCAACGTTTGATTATGTTACAGTGCCTTAGAAATTCTGAAATAAATCATAATTAATTTTGCCTTCAGAATTTTTGATCAGCTAGCTATATGTACATTGTGTTTGGAGAGGCGGGCACCGAGAAGTAGGGGAAACAAACCCGCGCTGGTACGCTACAGCTACGCACACGCACACAAACACAAACACATCATAGAATGGGCCTCATTATGAATTCACTGAGGTTGAGATGAGCAGCGCTGCGTTGGCTCCAGGGCAGACTAGTCTTTTAAAGCTGCGTGAGACACAGATAGTGCGGGCAGGCGGGTGGGAAGGCGAGCGGGAAGGCGGGCAGGCAGGCTGGGAGAGTGTCTGTCTGTCAGCTCGGTGGTGGCAGCGGTGACGGCCCCATTTCTCCCCAGCTGATTGGTGTTGCTTCGTTTGCATGGGCGGCGGCTCTTCAGATAAGCAGTAATTAAACAGTGAACTCAGAGTGATTGCCTTTGAGTCCAGACACACGGCAGCTCCCTCCCACCTGTCAAGTGAGATGGGGGGATGGATCAAGAGTCCTGGCTGCTCGCCACGCGCCCCACCCTTCCACTACAGAGAGATGGGGGAACACAGGGAACAGGAGGAGGGGGGAGACATAGGGCGGTAAGGGGCCATACGTGTCCAGCTACCCCCCCCCCCCCCCCCCCACACACTAACCCCACCACCATACATGAACACACAAACGACAGCCTCTCCTGCAGACCTTCATCGGGGAGGCGTTGCCATGGAGATGACAGGGCCAAGGGGAGGTGTCCACTCCCGCTAGTTGCGTTTAATGAAGACGCTAATGAGAATTTATGCACCCATTGCTGTGATTATTTATTTATGTGTAGCACTATCCCAACACCACCGCCAATAGTGGCACACGTAGCCTATCTGGACACACACTCGCTGATGAAACTAATTGGCTAAATGGTTTGAGAGTATTTAGGGTGTAGCAGCCTATACAACTGGCTGCATTGAAGCCTGAACATACACAATGCTGAAGTTCTTTCAGAGTATGTAGCCTAATATTAAAACCATATCATACACCAACAAGTCATCATTGACCCTCGAGTCTTATACCCAAAGTTAACAAATGAACTAGTTCAGTTTATATTCAACTCATGAGTAGAAGACGAGACATTGTCTTGCACCCACTAAGTCGTTCTCTATACCTCTGAAATGTTATCTTTGTCCCTCGGCTGTCATACACGCTCCCGGATTAAGTTTCCCCTAGGTACAGATCTAGGAACAGCTTCCCCTCCCCCAATAGAGATCTCTTGGTTTTCAATAGTAATCTTTTTATTTCATAGTAAATTAACACTCAAACTCAGAAATAAATCATTTTAACACAAGTACGTATAGTTGGATGTCGTTTCCTTTGTGATCTTTGTTAAATTACATTTTGTACTTTTGCGTTTACAATGAGTGCATGGGATATTTAATTTGAGCTCCCACTGTCATAAAAAACTAATTACATCTTCTGAAATAAGTATTCTCCATTTTCCCTGGGAAGAATGGAATTAAAACTTAATTTGACTTGACACATGGTAACAATCCGAACACCTCCACTGATGGTTGTTGACTTAACTTTAATTGTTCATTTCTAAGTGCTACTTACAGTAATTGTTTTTAGCGTTTTTCTGGGATTTGAACCATAACATGAAAACAGAATGGAAATGTTCCCGGTGTCAGAAGCAGTCTATAAAAATTAATTAATCTACTTTGATTTAGATGCCCCCCCACCACCTCATCTAAATCAAACAATGAAAATTGGTTTAATCAGGGTTGATGCCAGTGGATTACCAGTGCATTGTAGCGTAAAAATTTAAAATATACAGTAATTTTTTGTATTAATAACAGTAAAATCCTCTGAAACGTTTTACTGCAGCATAGTGTTAGGGAGCATTGTGGGAAAATGTTGTGGGCGTGGAAAGAATTGCTGTATTTCAAATGGTAAATAACTTACTGTTTTATAATCAACAGCATGATACTGTACACTGTATACAGTAGATTACGTAGAATGCACAGTAAAATACAGTACATTTGTTTTACGGCACACTCTAAGACCTTTCTGTAATTTCAACAATAAAACACTGTAGAATGCACAGTAAAATGCCGTAAATGTGTTTTACAGTACTAATTATGGTGCATTGTGGGAAAATGTTGTGGGCGGGGTAAGAGTCTCTGGCTCAATAACATATTTCAATGCGTTCCTTGTAAGAGTCTGTATTTATTGCACCCATGAGTGAGAATGCTGTACACCCACAGAATACAGTAATATATTGTATTTTAGGAATTCTACAAACCTTGTCCTGAAACTCTACAGTAACTTACTAGCCAATTGCTGGCAGTAATTAAATGTCATTCAGAATATAGTACTATCCTGCATTTCAGGAGCGGCAAGAATCTTTTGAACACTAATAGATGCGTCGTATTATTGTTTCTTACTCATTGACATATTTTGAGGCGTGTCTTGTAGGAGGCTGTAGTTGTTGCACCAGTTATTAAGAGTGCTGTACCAATTTAAGTGATACGTGTTAATAGTTCCCTAATAATTACATTAATGTAGGGAATAGATCAGAGAGGCAGCAAATCTCAACCCTTTAAGACTGCTACCACTCATCTGTTCCCTATTTAATTGTTAGTGAACTACTACCATGTCACGGAAATTGTTACAGGACTTTTACTAATTGTTACAGGACTTTTACTAGGACTTTTACCATAATTTACAGTATGCTGCAGTAAATATACAACAATACAGTACTTTATTTTCTTTATTTGTAATTATGTATTACAGCATACCAACTAATACCAACTTTTTAATGGTTGAATATTTACCCCTGTCCATGGAAGATGTTTTGAGGTGGGGGTGCTGAGTTTTTTTGACGGACTGTTGGGGGGGTCTCCAAACTTTTTCTACACTCATACTAGAGTAATAATGGCATAGTGCATTAATTTGGTGGATTTATATATATTTATATAAATCCATATATAACATACTGTATATACAGTATGTTTGGACACACCTACAGTACTCATTCCAGGGTTTTATTTATTTTTACTCTTTTCTACATTGTAGAATAATAGTGAAGACATCAAAACTATGAAATAACACATATGGAATCATGTAGTAACCAAAAAAGTATATCTCTAAAATATATTTGAGATTTTTCAAAGTAGCCACCCTTTGCCTTGATGACAGCTTTGCACACTCGTGGCATTCTCTCAACCAGCTTCACCTGGAATGCTTTTCCAACAGTTTTGAAGGAGTTCCCACATATGCTGAGCACTTGTTGGCTGCTTTTCCTTCACTCTGTGGTCCAACTCATCCCAAACCATCTCAATTGGGTCGAGGTCGGGTGATTGTGGAGGCCAGGTCATCTGATGCATCACTTCATCACTCTCCTTCTTGGTCAAAAAGCCCTTACACATCCTGGAGATGTGTTTTGGGTCATTGTCCTGTTGAAAAACAAATTATATATGTATTATTATTTTTTGACCACTCCCACTTCCCGCTGCTATGTCCATGTCCATTTGATCTGTTTGTCCTGTAATCATAGTCAGTTTGGAAGCCTTTGTTTATGCCTCTAGAAGCGCAAGTGATATAAACACCTAGTATGCATTAATATGAAAATGCCTACAGCTGTAATCCCTTGTATTTTCTTACAGTTTAATAGTCACTTTTACTGTATTGTGTTTCATTGCTCTGGCATCAAATTACTGTTAATTTCTCTGTATTGTATTGGCACTATACAGAGATAGAGATATATAAGACATTGTTGTAATTACAATGATGTTGAAGACCAATGTATCCTTAACTACAACAACATTTTCAGTAATGGTTACAGAAACGTTTTACTTGCTGTGACTGTGATATGTGTTTTTTTTTTTATCAACCTTGATTGAATGCGCTGACTGTAAGTTGCTAAGGACAAGAGTGCCCGCTAAATTACCAAAATGTAAATGTTAATGTAAAAAAATGTACCTTTCAGAGAACACCGGGTAATATGTCTCTGCATGGGTAATTCCAGGAATATACTGTAAATTAGATTACAGTAACATTTTTGGTAGTGTAAAATTGATTACCTTAATTTACTGGCCAATTGCTGCCAGTAAATTCTTATACATTTTACAGGGAATGTTTTACAGTGTATTGTAATTCCACCCCACAGAATAAGGTACCATATCGTATCTTTGGAGTGCCAAAAACCTTTTGACCAGTAGTGGGTGCATGGTATTGTTGTTTTTGCCACATTAACATATTTTGAGGCATGTCTTGTATGAGGCTATATTTGTTGCACCCATGAGTGGTTATAGTGCTCCATCAATTTAAAATGTATAGGGGACAGATTGGATTGGCAGCAAGCTTTAAGCCTCAAATGGTTGCGCAGTTTGTCCTTTTGACCTGTTTGCCCTGTATTTGCTGCCAGTTTGGAAGCCTTTGTTGAAGCTTCTAGAAGTGCAAGGGATATAAAACACCAAATATTCATGAATATGCTGTAATAAACACTACTTAGCAGCCAACCTGCTTGCACAATCCCTTGTTATTACAGTAAAATGTTGTGAAATTCAAACCCCTCCCCTCAACAAGTTTCATTCATTATGGTAGCGTTTATTTTTGTACGATATAATACAATATAATAACATTTTGTATTGTAATGTCATTACACAGTACTTGCTTTGATACCGTATTTATATCACCGTAGGTGTACTGTGATATGAAATACAGAATTTGACTTGCCACCGTGCTGCCCGTAAACTACTGCAAATTCATGGTAACCCCTTTATAGTGTGGACTATAAAACCATATGGACTTATAGACTGTACTGTATATATTAGGATTTTATTTGACTTGTTGCGTTAGTTATTCTAAGTAGTCTGCACCTCCAACCCAACCTCCAGATGAAAACATGTTCAGGGCAGGCGAGGGAAAACATGCACCTCACTAATTAGTATCACGTATTCTCCTTTCAAAGCAAGATGTAGAGATAAGGGGGGGGGGGAAATATGCCAAATATTTCATATCTGAGATCCCTAGCATACAATCTATTCAACTGGACCATAAGCATGCATCCATCCTCAAATGCCAGGATTGTCTATCCTAACCCCATTTTCCTCACCAGATATGGTACATTTTCATAATAGCAGCAATAACATCACCAGGCTTTTCTCATTTTTTTTCTTTTTTTTTTTAGCAGACATTGTTGTGAATGCGTGAGTGTGGGTTGCTACCCCATCTTTAAATGTAGGCTAGATGACAGGCATAGCATTTACCTTGATCAACAGCATGTTTATAGCTTTGAACTACTTGGCATGGGCGATGGTTGGGCTGAGATTCACACAGAATGAGAAGGCTTATTTGAACAAGCTAATCTGAGAAGAACACCAGAATGACATAGTTGACACACGTTTTGGGGTCGATACACATTTTCGGTTAGGGTCTCCAAGTTAAGGGATGAGAATATGACACAGAGCAATTCAGGTGTTTGAAGTGGAACAGAAATGGGACCTTTTTTCGTCTTTGAACGTTTTTTTCCCCCTGATTATCCATCAGCAAAGATGCTTGCTCACACATTTACATTCCCTTTTCCCTCAACTCCTTTTTTTTGGTTTTGTTTAGAAAAATGAGAGGAAAGAAGAAAAAAAGAGAGGATCAATGAGTCATCCAGATGCCTTTCCATGTTTGTGTTCTCTTCATCTCTCGTTCTACTCTGTATCTCGTTCGGTGATTTCATCAAGATGGGACTGATGTTATTGCAATCAAACACATTCGAAATCTGCGACCGTACTTTGATATGTTTTGGTCAATTCCCTAATAAAAGCCTGTTTCGTCTTCATTTCGAATCAATCAAACATCCCCACGCATAAGAAAACCATCAGTTGTCGAGCCCAGACGAGATGTCGTGTTTTTTTATTCTCCTTCTCACATCTTGTTATATGCCTGCAGCAACAACAATAACATCTGGAGTATCTCATAATAATAACCCCCTAAGTGTTTTGCACAACATCTTCTCGGCATTAGAGAAAAACCTAATCCTCCAACACCTTCCCCTAAACGTAGCTACAGCTATCGCTGCAACTGTCTCGCTCACATATTGGATAAATAATTAATCCCCCCCACACCCCCCCTCCCCAAACCCATCCCTCATTTCCAAGACCATTGTACTGCTTTGGTGTTAGTACACATGTCTGCACATTTATCTCTGAGTGTGTAATACATTTGAATGGTTTGTCTCTCGTACATGGCCAGGTAGCGAGCGAGTAGCGGGCAAGTGCGGAGGCGGTGTGTGGTGCATTAGGTTAATCTGATCTCATTATACCAGGGTTTGAATGTGGACCACACTTTCACCAGGCCTTTCATCAGCCCTTCCTCCTTCTGCTGCTCCCTTGCCTTTTATATCCTGTTTACTCAAATATATTACAAGGCCTGAGGTTTCACCGAGTCTCTAATGTCTCGCTTGTGGACACACACACACACACACACACACACACACACACACACACACACACACACACACACACACACACACACACACACACACACACACACACACACACACACACACACACACACACACACACACACAGACACACACACACACAAATGCATACACACAAACTGCCATGGCTGTGTGGGCTCTGTATTTCTGTGCCCTGACACACTTGATTCTGACATTTGTTTAACATTCCTTCTCCTCTCTCCCTGACATTGTGAAGTACATTGTACTTTCTGCCCCTGTGCAAACATTGTCTTTACTGTTTCAGCTTTTTATTAAAAATGTGAAATGCGTCATGGAGGCAAACAGTGGGACAGCTTTAAAGTGTACAGATAGGGCTGTTGAACTTGCTGCAAGGGCGTGCAGTCGCAGAATGTCTTCCGGAAAAGGTCTACTGTCATCTGCTATTTGATTGATTGAAATGCTTTTGTTTGATGTGTTGTAACCATATCATACAACTACTACACATGTAAGAGTACATATTCCACTGGGTTTGGAGATACTCTGCCTAGCCACCATGGGTTGCGTCCGAAAATGGCACTTTATTCCCTATGTAGTGCACTACTTTTGACCTGGGCCCTGGTCAAAGGTAGTGCACTACATAGGGAATAGGGTGCCATTTTGGACGCACCCTGTAACTTCAAGGCTTATTTCCTATCTGGGACAACCTCCTCTGAGTTCTATAACCATCGGTCCTGCATGCACAAGATGAAATCTAGAGTCGCTCTTTCTTCTCTTCTCTACTCTTCTCTTCTACACTGTTAAAATGAAGTGGTTTGTAACACCAAAACTAATGGCAACTGAGCCACTAACTTGAAGGAGACAAAACCCTAACTTTGCTGGAGTATTGAAACACATCATCCTGAGATGTTTTGAAACATTACATGGTGTGTTGTAACACCATTTAATCAAGTGTTGAGCAACAACTTGCCAGGGACTGGGAGAACTAACAGAAAATATTGAAAACACTATTTTGGAGTTTCGAGTCTTGTTTAGTGCAGAATTAGATACCTCGTTTCCTCTCTCTAAAGCTTCCAAACACCATTATGACACTGTATTTTGAATCCTGTCTAGTACAGAATCAGATGATTTTTTTCTGAAGTGTTGATGTTTAACATTGTTTTATGTATTTGATCATTTGCCATTTTATACAGTTTTGGCAGGCATTGTCAGACACAGTGTTCAAACCACCAACACTAACTCAAGGCTGAACTGCAAGAATTGAGGAATCTGCCCTACTCTTCTATTGACAATCATGAATGTGGGAATGGGTGCTGTCCTCATTGAATGTCACTTTGTCTAACTATTATTTAAACCTCATGGCACAACAAGCTCAATAGTAATATATAAATATACTTTTCTTTCTCAAACATGCGTACAACATTGTGTGAAAGAATCATGAAGTTAAAAATATATATTACCCACAATCCTCTAAAAACAGGGTGAAGTGGCAAGATAGGAAATGCAAGGCGATTAAAACCAAAGACTTCAAATGAGTTTGATCACTCAATTTTCCCTCTTTTTGCTTATCCTCATGAAAGATACTTACATTTTGAGCAACATATTATTTAGTCTTACCTTATTTGGGTCAAATGAAATGAACAAATCATTGAAACAACTTACATAAATGTTTTAAAAGAGATTTTGACACTTTATTGAGACAGTTATGAAATGACAGAGGGGATACAGATAGGAGGGAGAAACAGATTGAAGGGTTGGAGCAGGGAATTTAACCCTGGTCTTTGAAAGGGAGAGGGGTGACTAAGCCGAGTGCGTTACAGCTAGACATTTTCAATTCACCCCAGAATCACTTCTTACCGTCTGGCTGTGTGGTTGAGTGGGTCAAATTCAAAGGAGATGTATCATCTTACTGCCCCTCCTGTTTCCAATCTGTCTAAATAAAGCATTGAAATAATTAAGGTGGAATTCCACACAAAAAAATATTCTCCGTAGTCTCTTATCATCAATCAATATTTAGGCTATAAACCATTTCGATTTATAAACCATTGATTGTATGAGAAACAGTTTTAGTGTTTTGATGCTACCTTTTTACATGCACTGAACCCCCAAAAGTGTTTTCACAACACTCTCTTAAAAACATCAATATTCAAGTTGAAGAACCACTTTGGGTATTTCAGAGTACTTAATTTCTGTTTTAAAACACATTATCTGTATTCAAACACTTACATTGGGTTTACATTCAAACACCCTCCAAACATCAGATCTCAGCTTAGGTACACTACTTTTCATGGTTTCTTTACACAATCATTGTTTTGATTGTGTTTTGAGACTTTTATTTTTACAGTGTATTCTCTCGCCTAGAAGGTATTCGTGTTGCTTGCTGGTGATAGGAGCTTGTCAAGCATTTCCTAGACATTCCTTGGAGTGTCAATTTGCTTTCTCCTGCTTGCTTGGAATGAGGGTGGGGTTGGGTTGGGTGTGTGTAGAGTATAGACCTGGATTCAAATAATATTTGAAATCATAAAAAATACTTTATTTGTGCTTGAGCTTGGCTAGCTTAATGGACCAAAAGAATAGTCAGACATCCACAAACTCTGGCACTCCAGGCAGGCTAGAACAAATGCTCAAAGTATTTTAAATATTTAATATACTATTTAAACCCAGGTCTGGTAGGGTAAGTGGTGAGGGGTGGATGTCTACTGAACCAGTCATTTTAAATAAGAGGGAATAGTGTATATCTCAGGAAAGGCTTTAGATTGTTAGTGGACACAGGAGGTCCTTCCAGTTCAGTGGTGAATAGGATACGCATGATTATACACCAGGCTTGGTCTGGCTGGGAGACTTATTTTCCACAGCTTAAGCCAGGGTTTCACGCACCACTCTACCCTAGCCAGGGATGAACTCTATAACAAAACAGTTAGTTGGTATATAATTAAAAGTGTTTTTTAATCGGGTCTACAAAATACGTTATGGATGATTACTAAATATGTAGCCAGTGAGTTATGAATTATATATAATGATCTGTTTGATTTAGAGTAATGAAATTTGGCACACATACTCAGGGATATGAGTCTAGTTAACCTGTGAAGTATGGTTTAGTTTGGCCGTGTGGTGGCGCTTTTGGACAGGAAACACCATTCATGCAAGCTCATTGACTCATAGCGGCCATATTGTTTGAGCTAGAGTCCTGGAAAATGTTGAGCTAGAGTCCTGGAAATTGTTGCATTTAAAAACATGGGTACGTAGATGCTGTGTACCAAATATGGTGCAGATCGGTCCAGCGGTTCTGGAGAAGAAGGCATTTAAAGTAGTCAACATCCTTACAAATATTCCAAAATACATCAAAGGCATATTGCATGATCTGACTGATGTTGAGTTCTGATATTTGGCAAGCATGGTAAGGATTACAGAAGTAGCTTATCCTAGTGCGATGTGTCCAATTTGTCCTGATGGTGGCACAGTGGGCCCACAGCTTGAACCCCGGCATTGCTTCTTTCTGCCTTAATTTTTTTGTCCCCCTGTTCACACTGACAACTCCAGCTGTCACACACTGGGACAATGGAGAAGGTGGGGGGGTGCTCTGAATAGATTTTTTTTTTTTACTGGAGAGCCCCCCCCCCCAAAGACTTGTCATCTGCATTTGACAGGAACCCCCAGCCCTCCCCACTTTACCGCCCCCTTTCCCTTTCTCCTTCCTTTTCTCTCCCTCTTCTCTCCATAATCCTCCTCTCCCTGCTTGGTGCAGCTGTTGCTGTCCACTGGATTTTTTCTTCTTCTGCCTAATAACTAATTGGGAGTTTTAGTGGGATTTTGTTTGTAAAACTTTTGTCCTTTTTTCCAATTTTTTTCTTAATTGATCAGCATTTTCTTACATAGGCTATCAACTCATATGTTTGGCTCAGAGAGGTCTACACTGAATTTGCTGTTCAGTCTATCCTGTTTTCTACAGTATTTTGAGAGGCACTACAAATCCCTATACAAAAACACAGCCTACCTCTTCATAATTTACATTCCCAGTAAGGTTGTGAAGTGGCAACGGATGGACACCCCACCCCCTCTTTCTGTAAAGCATACTTTCAGTCTGGCTATTACTGTATTTGGGAGAGTGAGAGCAGGGAAATGGGTGGACTGGAGAGTCCCAGAAAACCGCAATTCACACAGAACACAGAGACCCCAAGTAGCTTAACAAATGAGTGACTAACCCGATGTCCATTCATACCCCCCCTCAGCCCACAAGCCTATTAGCCAACCATCCCTCCTTGAGCATTCACTGTCGACAACATGTGGAGCCATCTCTATAGCAACCAGTGGATATGACATGTGCAACAGACAGGGACTTTTTAGCAGCTGAATATAAGGAGGGGCTCAGCCGTGCACTATATGATCTAAAAGTATTTTTAAAAACCTGGTCTCCCCTTCTTTCATTGGGCACAGAGACGCTGAAAGGACTCGCGATAGGCTTCTGCAGATTCTCGCAAGGCTCTGAAAATCAGGCGGGCATATCCCCTCGTTCGTTCTCCTCCTCTTTATTTTCTCTTTTCCTTTTTCTTCTCAATCTTCGTGCTCGAGCATTGGTAGCCGCAGTCTTTTGTTGGCTCGGGAGGCGCATGGGACGCTGGTAACTTTTGGGGAGGAGAGGAATGAGTGGGAGGCTGGTCATTACGCTGGCCACTCACACTACTGGAGCTGCGTTTGCCGAACCTGCTCTCTGGAATACAAGACATATCTCCTATTTATTGCAAACCATCTGACTTGCGCATCAACATGAATTTAGGTAACTATTTTCCAGCATGCGTTATAACCTATCTTGGCTGTGTTTTCAAGGTGCCGCTACAACTAATGCGGTGTGGAGAACTTGTGTGTAAGGCATCAATGTATAAGGCTATCGTTTTTATGAGCAATTTCTTTAGATTATTACCAAAAAAAATGCATATTTGGCTTTTTTTCTAGAATTGCTTAGATTACAATTGATGTGCAATGCATGCCTGAGTTGAGTGCTTTCTGTGATTTCGGCCCGCTGTTGACGCTCCAGTCACCGAAGGATGGTCGTATCGTGAGGGGGAAATCGAACGAAACTTGTAGGTTATAGAAACTAGATCAAATTTAGATAGGGATGATCAGTGCGGTAGTAGACTAAAAATGTTTTAGACCTAGCTTAAGTTAAAACAGGTGTTGAAAATATAGAACATAAATTTGATGAATAGCAGCACTGGTGCAAGTGTCCACGCGGCACATCTGTAGGGAAGATACGTTTTCATTAAAAAAAAAGCGCATTCCACAGATATCAATGGAATTAATTGATTAATTGAGCGCATTGAGTTTTGGAGATGATCAGTGTCTTCTATTGGCTAGTGGTTACCCTCAAGTTAAAACAAATCAATATCCTACTCAAGTTAGAACAAATCAATATTTGCATAAAAAGTTTGCTGTTATTTCTTTGCATTAATTTGGTCAGTTTATTATCTAAACTGAAATGGATTTGAGATAGGCCTTGGCTACTTTGTTTTAAAGTAGGCTACACTTGGATGGCAAATAATGATTTATTATTAAAATAGGAAAAGATACATGGATTTAGTTGGTCAAAGGTTTTTATAAACAGCAATAACATTTTTATAAAACTTTTCATTGATTCATTCATTTTATTGATTTGTTTTAACTGTTGTATATTACTAATTGGAAATTCTTGTTTGATTTGATATTATCAGACAAAAAAAGGACTGAATTTGATGGAAGAAGTTGTTTCTTCAATGAAGGCAAAAACATTTATCTCTTTATAAATGTATGTTTATTTCATTACCAAATATTTAAAGATAAAGATGATTATTGGTATTTCAGATTCCAATTAGAGGCATTTTCATGTAGCCTGCTGTTTTAATAAAAAAAAAGAGACAATTCAAAAATGGGTTTGTTTTTAATCTGTCAGGGGGGTATTGTGTTTAGCTGCTTGAATATGTTTGTATTTCATGCAACAAGGATTTGGGATTTGGTGGTGGTGTGTTAGTGTGCATGTGTGCGTGAGGGGTGTACCTTCAACTGCCTGAAAGTATTGTGATCACAGTGTGAATGGACAGGGGCGGTTCTGGGGGGGGGGGGGGGGGGGGGGGGGGGCAGTGCCTCTGTGACAACAATTTTGGACCCCCTTGTGGCCCCCCTAAATGTGGAGTATGAAATAATTTTTACATAACACATTTTTGCTATCTTTCTTTTTTTACATCTGTTATTAGACAGTGGCAATGCGGAACACTAATGATTATGAACATGGTCTTTTGCCTGCTAATGCCTGCAATGCAGTGAAGAAAACGATATGACAACAATAACGTCTAATGTAACTGGCCCCTCTAACAGTACAACTGGCCCCAGCTTGGCCCCCCCAGTTGAAATGGTCTAGAACCGCCACTGTGAATTGGATAGCCGGATTCCCCTCTGGCCTCTCTCACTGTGACCTTTCTCTCAATCATTTGAATAAACCAGAGCTACCGAAATCCATCTGCCCTTTGTCTTCAGCTAGGTCTGCTAATCCGAGAGAGAGAGAGAGAGAGAGAGAGAGAGAGAGAGAGAGAGAGAGAATGAGTGTAAAAACTTCACTGCGCATCCTGTGTAAAAATACTGATTCTTGAGCAGTATATAAGATTATAAGAGTTTTTCTTAAATTTGTTATTCATAATTCTAGTCACATACTCATCAATTCATACATCTAAATATACCTGTCCATAATCCCGTAATGTTTATTGAGGAGTGATGTTCATACACTTTAATGTTTTTGAAATACATGAAAATGATGATCTGCAAGTAAATCAATGTGATTTATTTGTTTATTTCAACAAAAAACATCACAATGTTTTTTAACATAATGTTATTGCAGTCATTGCATCAATGGTTGTTTGAAAAAAATAACATGTTTGTCATCGTTGACTGTTTACGTTTCCCCATATGAAATGGTAATTTACAAATCCAATTTCATTCTCACAAATGAACAAAAACTCCTCTCTGGCATAACAAAAGGAGTCCTCTCTCTCTCTTTCCCTCTCTCAAGAGAATATGCTCTTCGTTCATTATCTTTATCCTCTTAGATAGCCTATATTTGAAAAATACATTATTTAGGGGTGTGAAGAGTATTTAGATAATATTTTTTTTGCTAGGATCAATCAACAGCTTCCTACAAAAATGAATTTCAGGCACTTTATGTCGTCGTAATAGCTGTTTCATATCATTTGAAGTTTTATATACCTGAATAATTATTTTGACAATAACACAGTATGATATTATTGTAATTATGTCATAAAATATTTATAATACCAGAAATGTATTTTCCACAGTTATTAATCTGTGTAGTATTTACTTACACGTGAGAATCAATGAGAATACAAAATTATATGAACATGATGTAAGAAAAGAAACATGGCAGGCGATGTTGTGTCATAAAAGTACAATCTGTGATTTTTCTCTCCAAAACATGAAATTAACACTAGATGTCTCACAATATATTTGATGTTAATTATTTTTCAAACAAATACATTTAATCTATTTTAAAATAATGATTCACTGACATATTTGAACTAAAAACATTTATTTTCATGGAATCCCTTTTCATGTGGCTTGCTTAAGTGTTAAACTGGTGGAGAGAGAGAGAAAGAGAGAGAGGGAGGGGGAGGGAACGAGAGAGAGAACCACCAACCATGAATTCCCAAAATGGGACAAACACCGAATTGAGACTCTGCATGCAGAATTCTGCAAAAATATATTCCGTATACTACGTAAAACACCAAATAATGCATGTAGTGCAGAATTAGGCCGATACCCGCTAGTTATCAAAATCCAGAAAAGAGCCGTTGAATTCTACAACCACCTAAAAGGAAGCTATTCCCAAACCTTCCATAACAAAGCCATCACCTACAGAGAGATAAACCTGGAGAAGAGTCCCCTAAGCAAGCTGGTCCTGAGGCTCTGTTCACAAACACAAACAGACCCCACAGAGCCCCAGGACAGCAACACAATTAGACTCAACCAAATCATGAGAAAACAAAAATATAATTACTTGACACATTGGAAAGAATTAACAAACTAGAATGCTATTTGGCCCTAAACTGAGAGTACACAGTGGCAGAATACCTGACCACTGTGACTGACCCAAACTTAAGGAAAGCTTTGACTATGTACAGACTCAGTGAGCATAGCCTTGCTATTGAGAAAGGCCGCCCACAAAATTGGGTGGAAACAGAGCTGCACTTCCTAACCTCCTGCCAAATGTATGACCATTTTCAAGACACATCATTTCCCTGAGATTACACAGATCCACAAAGAATTCAAAAACAAACCCAATTTTGATAAACTCCCATATCTACTGGGTGAAATAACACAGTGTATCATCACAGCAGCAAGATTTTTGACCTGGTGCCACAAGAAAAGGGCAACCAGTGAAGAACAAACACCATTGTAAATACAACCCATATTTATGTTTATTTATTTACCCTTTTGTACTTTAACTATTTGCACATCGTTACCACACTGTATATAGACATAATATGACATTTGAAATGTCTTTATTCTTTTGGAACTTCTGTAAGTGTAATGTCTACTGTTCATTTTTATTGTTTATTTCACTTTGGTTTATTATCTACTTCACTTGCCTTGGCAATGTTAACATATGTTTCCCATGCCAATAAATCCTTTAAATTGAAGAGAGAGAGAGAGAATGTAAACAAGGGGCGGAAGGACTGCTGTAGCAGACTAACGCTAGCCACGGTTTCAGACTAAGCTTTTTTCAATCCAGTGTAAATCTATCCTTATCTATCATACTGAATACTTTCACTCATACTCAATCTGCCAGAGGCATTGATGCAATAGCTCAGAGGTAGCCGAAGCTTTGCTTCTCTCGTCTATGTTCTATGCGCTTTATTAAAGGACTTCTCAATTGCTGTCAAGCCACTTGGCTGTTGATTGAAGCTGCACGTCACACACACTCATCAGACCTACATGGCAATCGGTGTGAGCATGTTACCAAAGGCGTCAGCGTGAGTGCAGTCCCCGAAGGTTAAAGTGATCATGCGTTATGACTATAAAAAATATAGAATAAATGCAGCTATGCTTGTCCCTTACCCTTTTGCCCCCCACGACTAAGTACCATGTTGCAGTGGTTGATGATTGTTGTGTGTTTTTTGATTTGATTGAAGTTGAAAACCCTTCTGCAATGACAGATGTAGGAAATTCAAGTGTATTGAATAGATGAAGGTGTATGGGCTTGTTGATGGGGTAGATGGGCCACTAGTCCATTTGGGAAAAGGGGGATACCTAGTCAGTTGTACGACTTAATGCATTCAAGTGAAATGTGTCTTCCGCATTTAACCCAACCCCTCTGAATCAGAGAGGTGCGTGGGGGGGGGGGGCTGCCATAATCGACATCCATGGTGCCCGGGGAACAGTGGGTTAACTGCCTTCTGATCAGGGGTGCAGAACGACAGATTCTGACCTTGTCAGCTCGGGATTCGATCCAGCAACCTTTTGGTTACTGGCCCAACACTAACCACTAGGCTACCTGGGTTCACCTATTAAATGGTGCTAAAATCTTCACAGTGGTCCATGCACTTACTGGGACCCAGGGATAGGCTACCCAGCCTGGCAGCCTCACAGGGGCCTGTGAGACAATACCATGCCAATACCATGCTATTCTCGTT
This sequence comes from Salmo salar, assembly GCF_965601325.2. Taxonomy (NCBI): domain Eukaryota; kingdom Metazoa; phylum Chordata; class Actinopteri; order Salmoniformes; family Salmonidae; genus Salmo; species Salmo salar. Next base: position 10,649,142 of record NC_138319.1, read on the forward strand.
GGCTTAGCTCCAGGGAGGGGGTTAACAATGTCTCTGAAAGGTTCATTCTGGTGGGCTTCTGCTGGGTAGACCCAATCTGAGATCCCCCCTTTCAGGCCATCCTAGCAATTACTTCAGGGGCCTTGGCCAGGGCCCTAATCCAGCCAAACTCAAAGCTGGAAGGCTAATTAGGGACAAGCTTTTACTGTCCAAATCTCCTGTAGCTGCACAAAGGCAGGTTTCCCCATGCCAGAACAAAATGGGCCCTAAATGTCTATAGTGTGTAGGCTGGACAGAAGAGAGTAATAGGACTTGAGCGAGTTTGAATGCACATTATAATACTACTATTAGTGTAAGGTAATGAGTAGGCTGGGGCAGGGAGTGAATCGTGATGGGGATGAGTGGGCGTGGCTGGGATAGACAGGGAGGGAAATACTGTGTTAATTTGTCTCTATATTTCTGTAAAACAAATGACAAAAATCCCCTGTTTTGGGATTTTCTAACATGGAAGTTATGCTTTTCCATTTGCCTACAGATTTATGTCAATGTCAGTATTTGTAAATGTTGTCATTGGTATGTGTGTGCATATGACACCCTTGTTTCTCCAAATATATGATGAAAATACTGCACTGCACAAACATTGCCATAACCTGGACGTATAGGCCGTTTTCTCACCCCCGTTTCTCTCTCCCAGAAGGGAAGCTTGAGGCAGATCCCGGTGGTCACGGAGAGTCGTCTGGAGTCTGGTCAGTTTCTGGTCTTGACCGTCATCTCCATGGTCCTGATCATGGGGGCGCTGGCAGCATCTGGCTGGCTCTTCTGCCTGCGCCACCGCTCCCACCTCCAACTGAAGAAGAAACTAGCCAGCCTGGGGACTGACACAAGTGCTGATGCAACTTCAACCTATCAGGTGAGAGGAGCCTCCTCGGCCTCAGCCAATCACAGTGCAGCGGCTGAGTGCTCTACTGGTAGAGCATGCGCCCTGGTCCCGGTCCCTGACACTAGCCTTATTCTGATTGGTCTGCAGTGACACTTAGTTGCTGTCTATTGAATGAGTTGATTTTAAGGGGATATCTGGTGGTTGTTGTGTTTTTTGTCACACTTGTGACAGTTGGTTGTAGAATGTGTGTTTGTTCATGATAGACATAGGTTGTGACATAAGGCTGGTTATCAACAGAATATATGTCTATGCAAAATTATGTTACATTTCTGTCACTCAATTGCAAGATTACCCTTCATTTGATTCTGTATTATGGGAAAGTACTTTTTGTGGTTAGGTTGTCATTTAAGACATCAAGGAAATAGAATAAACAATTGCCAGTCAAATATTAGCCTCGTAAAACCAGCCTGACTGCTGCACTCGGCCTGGTTTAACAAGGCCAGTCAAATGTATCTAGAAGTCTACATTTCTGGTAAAGCCTTGATATTCCAGTGAGAGTTGTATTGGCTATGACCTATGGCTAACGGGTTTATTGTGTGACCTATTCCTTCCATTCCTCCATGTTTAGGGGCTGGCTGGGTGGCCGGCTCGTATTGATTTTGTCTTGGGCTCAGCTGTGCTCAGCGTGGACACTCAGTGCACATCCACCCATCTGTCACGGTTGTCGTAAGAACGGGACCAAGGCGCAGCGTGTGTAGAGTTCCACATCTTTATTCCAAAGTGAAACTTCGAAAAACAAAATATATCAATAAACGAACAACGAAACGTGACTACGTGGTGCACAAACACAAAACATTATCCCACAAACACAGGTGGGGAAAATAGCTACTTAAATATGATCCCCAATTAGAGGCAACGATTACCAGCTGTCTCTAATTGGGAACCAAACCAAAACACCAACATAGAAATTTTAAACTAGAACACCCCCTCATCACGCCCTGACCTACTACACCATAGAGAAACAAGGGCTCTCTATGGTCAGGGCATGACAGTACCCCCCCCCCCCCCCCCCCAAAGGTGCCTGAAACCAAATGGAAGGATTTGGGGGGGTGACTAGTGGCGGTGGCGGCTCCGGAGTGGGTGGTAACCCAGACCCCGGATCCGACCATGGCGCCGGACTGAACGACGTGCCTGGACTGGGCATCGGCGCAGAGAAGGGCTCCGGCCCTGGAGCTGGGCTGGACGCCGTGCCTAGACTGGGCATCGGTGCAGAGGAAGGCTCCGGCCATGGAGCTGGGTTGAACGCCGCGCCCGGAATGGGCACCGGCGCAGAGGAAGGCTCCGGCCTAGGAGCGGGACTGGACGCCGTGTCTGGACTGGACACCGGTGCAGAGGAGGGCTCCTGCCATGGAGCTGGACTGGATGCCGTGCTTGGACTGGACACCGGCGTAGAGGAAGGCTCCTGCCATGGAGCTGGACTGGACGCCGTGCCTGGACTGGGCACCGGCACAGAAGAAGTCTCCGGCCATGGAGCGGGACTGGACACCGTGCCTGGACTGGGCACCAGCGCAGAGGAAGGCTCCGGCCTTGGAGCTGGACTGGACATCGTGCCTGGACTGGCCACCGGCACAGAGGAAGGCTCCTGCCCTGGAGCTGAACTGGACGCCTTGCCTGGAAGCTCCGGACCGTTGATCCTCGCTGGAGGTTCCGGACCATTGACCGTCGCAGGAGGTTCCGGACCGTGGACCGTCGCAGGAGGTTCTGGACCGTGGACCGTCGCATGAGGTTTCGGACCGTGAACTGTCGCAGGAGGTTCCGGACCGTGGACCGTCGCAGGATGTTCCGGACCGGGAACCTACGCCGGAAGCTCTGGACCGGGAACCGTCGCCGGAAGCTCTGGACTGTGAATGCCGGTACAGGTGGCACCAGACTGGTGACATGCACTTCAGGGCGAGTGCGAGGAGCAGGCACAGGACGTACTGGACTGGGGTGGCGCACTGGAGGACTGATGCGTGGGGCCGGCACAGGTTGCACCGGACTGGTGACACGCTCTTCAGGGCGAGTGCGAGGAGCAGGCACAGAGTTCCACATCTTTATTCCAAAGTGAAACTTCGCAAAACAAAGTATATCAATAAACGAACAACGAAACATAAACAAACACAAAACCTTATCCCACAAACACAGGTGGGAAAAATAGCTACTTAAATATGATCCCCAATTAGAGGCAACGATTACCAGCTGCCTCTAATTGGGAACCAAACCAAAACACCAACATAGAAATTTTAAACTAGAACACCCCCTCGTCACGCCCTGACCTACTACACCATAGAGAAACAACGGCTCTCTGTGGTCAGGGCGTGACACCATCACATTTGCATTCTCAATATTTAGTCAGCCTTTCACAGTGTCGCCTTTCCCGATCGTACACACTGAAGATGGACAGTCATTAAGAGAGTAGAGAAATTAGTTCTACTATAGCCATTCATTTGGGGCCCTGTTTCTTCAAAGTTCTTTTTCGGGGGGTATAATGGACTTTTACAATATTTACAATATTTTATTCTTTGTTTACAATATATAGGTGTTGTTGTTGGCTCATATTTCCTATGCACATACAAGAACAAATTCATTGTTATATTATGTCGAATTTTTTGGACAACTTGTTTTTTACTAAGACAGTAAACATAGTTTCCCTGTTTTTTTTCTGGCGCCCCGCCGTTAAAGCTAGTTAAAGGGATAGTTCACCTAAATTACACAATTACATATTGGTTTCCTTACCCTGTAAGCAGTCTATGGAAAATGTATGACAGCAATCCATGCTTTGGTTTAGTTTCCCTGGCACTGTTTCCACATGCTAAAGTTTTAGCATTTGTGACACAAATCCCATTCAAGTCATGGGACCGATATTAGCTTTTTTCGCGCGTTATGTCTAAATCATCCAAAAGTATCTCAAATTGATTGTGAACCCCGACAAAGTCACTTATAGATGTTTCGAACATTATGCATGAAAAATGATATTATCTGTCCCATGACTTGAATGGGATTTATGCCACAAATGCTCAAATGTTAGCATGTGGAAACAGTGGGAGGGAAACAAAACCAAAGCATGGATTGCTTTCATACCTTGTCCATAGACTGCTTACAAAGAAACCAATACAAACCAAGGAAACCAATATGTCATTTTGTAATTTGGGTGAACTATCCCATTAAGGAGGACAATAATGCCTTTGCAGCCTAAATGGAGGATGCTTTATGTACGAGCCGGTCCACGGGGGACACGAGTGTACTACCGGGAGTGCACATCAATCTTAGACGATAGTGCAGATCTAGCAGCCACTACCGGCTGCCTAAGCTTGTTGTGCCTAGGCTAAATGCTATTTTTCTGGGACATATATCCTCTCTGCTTCCCCTTTACTGGGGGTATATGCAAGTAAAAGGGTTGCACAAATTACCAGGTTTTCCAGAAATCCCGGTTGTAGGATTCCCTTATTTCCTGTTCATTCTCTCCTCCACATACTCCAACTGGGATTCCTGGAAAATCTTGACATTTTGGCAATGTTAACAGAATTGTGCAACCTTAGCCCTAAAGAGAATACAGTGCCATTTGAGACCCAACCCTTGACTCTGTAAAGGTATAGACTAGAGAAACTGGATGAATTATTAGGTGGACATGGAAAGTGCCCTGAGGCCGTGGCCCAGGGCAGATTCTCATGGTTATAATGATTAAGATTTGGCGTAGGGAAATCTGATCCTAGACCAGGGCATAGGGCCTGGTCCCTGGAGTGAAATATCACAGCAATAGATCATGAGATAGACTAGTAACAATGTGCTGCTTTCAGAAGACGTTTACCTACACTGCCTTCTGCTGTCCTGGCTTGCGGCTATGGGCCCTGGTCAAAAGTAGTGCACTATATAGGGAATAGGGTGCCCTTTGGGACGCAACCCTGGTTGTTAATTGTGGTTGAAGATCCGTGTGTGGGTCTGACTGGTGCAAGCTACACACCAAACACGATGAGCTTCGCAGATTACTGTGAATATAATGGTGAAATCTTCAGCTCCAGATAAGACTGACACTATCGGGAGTGGGGAAGTAGGAAGGGGGAGAGACGGGGTTCGGTTTCTGTAAGATTGCATCCTTCAAACTATCAGATGTTTTTTTTCTTATCTTTTCTCTCCTCTTTTGAGTTGGGGGAAGATGACTGGCTGGCTAGATAACGCCCAGGCTCCAAATCCCTAATGGAGCGTCGGTGAGCACAAGGCATGATGGGAGAAAAGCTGAGTCATTTTGTAGAGAGGAGTAATCTTCATGGTGGGGCGGCGGCAGTGGGAGAGAGTCTTTTATATAGACATCTCTTCTGAATCTCTCTGATTCCCATAGAATAACAATAGAATTTCACCTGCAGTATCAATCCAAATGCCAAAGTAACGGCCTACTGTACATGTGAATACATAGGTTGCTCATCTCTGTTGTAGCTTTGTAGTTATGAGAGAGTGGCTGCTCAGTTCAAAGAAAATCCTTTGGGTTTAATGTATTGATTCCCTGTTATGTTTTGAATTTCTTTGAGTAATGGAAAATGAGATTCTTCTTACCTAAAGATGAGTATGGTTGTTACATTTTGAACGGGGGGAGTATTTTTGTTTCTTATGATCAGTATCTTTCATTTTGGGCTGTAGTTTTGTTGTATTTGTTTCTCATAATATTTATACGATTGTCTTCAGAGTAGCTTGTGCCTCCTTATAAGAGAATACATAAGTACCTAATGCGTTACAAAACAAGTGGCTCATAGGAATTGTTACCAAATTTATACAAATTTAAATCAATACCCCTGCCAGCCAGCAACCCAATGTATTGTTACACTTTATTGCTATTTGTTTTGTGAAATGGTGGCAATATACTGGCTTGACCTTGGCAATTCAAGCGTTTTGAAGATAACTGCATGACCTTTGACTGTGTTTTTTATTTCCTGACATTTATATAGATAGGTTTGCTACAAACCATGCTCCATAGGCCACAGTGATATCCCAGACTTATGCAGTCTGCAAAGATTAACAGGGGTCATGTGAAATGATCTCAACTAATAAAAACAATGTCTGTCTGGCTTTTGTATTGGATGAATGAGAATGAATTTGAGTAATATTGTATTTGCAACATTTAGCCTTGACATTGCAACAAAGTCCTTTTTATTTTATTTGATAATACAGTTAGAATCAACGAGAGGCTGATCAGGTCCTCTGTCCTCTCCAGGAGTTGTGTCGCCAGCGGATGGCTGTGCGGACATCAGAGCGTCCGGAGCCTCTACGGCACCTCTCGCGGCTGAACAGCGCATCCTCTCAGTTCAGCGATGGGGGGCCCATGGCCAGCCCCTCTGCCCGTAGCTCCACCTCATCCTGGTGCGAGGAGCCTGTCCCCGCCAACATGGACATCTCCACCGGACACATGATACTGGTAAAAAAAAACTATACTCTGCCTGACCCTTCATCACGGAGAGCATTACATTTGAGTAGACTTAGGGCCAAGTGCATATCGACAGATTTGTCACCTAGTCGTCTCAGGGATTCGAACCAGCAACCTTTCAGTTACTAACCCAACGCTCTTAACCGCTAGGCTACCTGCCACCCCTGTTTGGAGTATGTGTGCAGTATAGTGTGTGTAGGATAGGATCTAGTCTGGGATTCCTATTCCCCAAGCACTCAGCCTCCAGCTTTCATTCATTTTGTCTGTCTGGCTCTGTCTCTCTATCCCTTTCTCTCTCTATCCTGGCTAGATCTCTGCCATTTTTATTTCCATCTCTGTCTTTCTTTCCATCTCTATCTCTCTCTTTTTTCATTTTTTCACTCGCTTTATCTTGGCCAGTCGTCTCTGTCATTCTTTCTCTTGCTCTTGTTTTCTCTCACTCTGTCACTCTTTATCCCTCTCCCTTGCCACCTCTCCCCTCTATTACGCTGTCTCTCTCTCTCTCTCTCTCTCTCTCTCTCTCTCTCTCTCTCTCTCTCTCTCTCTCTCTCTCTCTCTCTCTCTCTCTCTCTCTCTCTCTCTCTCTCTCTCTCTCTCTCTCTCTCTCTCTCTCTCTCTCCCCCTCTCCCTCCTGCTCTCTCTCTGTTGAAGCCAAAGCAAGACGGATATTGCATTGTGTGATGAGAGCTGTTCAAAAGAGAAATATCATTACCCAGCTGATTGTCAGTTGAACGTTTCAGATTTTTGTTTTGCTTTTCTTTGAAAAGGCTTTGAGTCCCTTGTGGGCCCCCCTACTTGCACACACAATGGATTGTTTTAATTTTGCACAACTTTTGTTTTATTCATTGCAGACAAGCTTGATAAAAGAGATGGATAGATGCCTGGCTGTGTTTTCATTAGTGGGGTATAATTCATCACAGTACGTGTCAGGCTTTTGTATTGGAGTCTATAGTGAATGAGAATGAATTTGAGTAACGTGTTTTATTCGTCATGGATGGGCTTTATTGCAAATGTCAAGGTTGGTTGAGACGCCTCTTTTGAAAACATTTGAATAGAACATATTTATTTGGCCTTTACATTACAACAAAGTCCTTCACTATATATACATCATTTGTATTTGCTTTGATAACACTACAGTAAGAATCAAACAGATTCACTGCAGATTCTTCAGAAAACCTAAGTATAATGCACATATAAGCCACACGGACCATGACTCCATTTTGACTCCTGAGTGATTGACAAGGAGGTTGTTTCTCTTTTGAAATCCAGTCGCACCTCACGTGTAACCATGTGTGAGATTGCCTTGGTATCACTGATGTCAGAGCCGATTTGTTTCATCTCTCCTGTGCTGTTCTCTGTGGATCTCATGCAGTGTGGACTGTGGGAGCGATGAGTACCTTGCTCTACCAAGATCGCATGCTGGGCTGGGCTCTTATAGTTCACACCTACATCTAAATCACTGGATTAGGAGGCTCTTTCTGGCCCAATCTACTCTTATCCAAGTTTCACCTGGGCTTCATCCCCAATGGCACCCTCTATAGTGCACTACTTTTGATCTGAGCCATGGTCAAATGTTACTCACTAAATAGGGAATAGGGAATAGGGTGCCATTTGAGTCATTTGCTTGCACTTGTTTTTTCCTGCTAGCACTGACTTTGCTGATAACTTCTTTATCAAGGAAACATTTACTTACTACGACTGTGATATGTGGTTGTCTCACCCAGCTACACTATATATACAAAAGTATGAGAACACCCATGGCCATGGAAATGGGTTTCCATGGCCGAGCAGCCACACACAAGCCTAAGATCACCATGCGCAATGCTAAGCATCAGCTGGACTGGTGTTAAGCTCGCCGCCATTAAACTCTGGAGCAGTGGAAACGCGTTCTCTGGAGGGATGAAGCCCACTTCATCATCTGGCAGTCCAACGGACGAATCTGGGTTTGGCGGATGCCAGGAGAACACTACCTGCCCCAATGCATAGTGCCAACTGTAAAGTTTGGTGGAGGATGGATAATGGTCTGGGGCGGTTTTTCATGGTTCTGGCTATGCCTCTTAGTTCCAGTGAAGGGAAACATTAATGATTCAGCATACAATGACATTCTAGACGATTCTGTGCTTCCAACTTTGTGGCAACAGTTTGGGGAAGGCCCTTTCCAGTTTTAGCATAACAATGCCCCCGTGCACAAAGCGAAGTCCATATAGAAATGGTTTGTCGAGATCGGTGTGGAAGAAATTGACTGGACTGCACAGAACCCTGACCTCAACCCCATCGAACACCTTTGGGATGAATTGGAACGTCGACTGCGAACCAGGCCTAATCACCCAACATCCGTGCCCGATCTCACTAATACTCTTGGGGCTGAATGAAAGCAAGTCCCTGCAGCAATGTTCCAATATCTAGTGGAAAGCCTTCCCAGAGAGTGGAGGCTGTAATAGAAGCAAAGGGGAGACCAACGGCATATTAATGTCCATTATTTTGGAGTGAGATGTTTGACGAGCAGGTGTCCACATACTTCTGGTCATGTAGTGTATCTTAAGAGGGAATGCACTAACTGTAAGTCTCTCTGGATAAGAACGTCTGCCAGGTGACAAAAATGTTCATGTAAATTTAGGACACAGCCCTATTAATCATGTATCTGTATTTCTGGCTCAAAGCCATGAACCACATACCATTATGTTAGTCCTGGATATACAGTGACTTTTCACACTTTAGTACAGGTATTGAGTACTGTAGAGTGAGATGTATATAATGACTTCCAAGGTTCAGAATCAGAGTCAGCGATGTTGGGGTTAGTTTGTGTTATTATATTAAAACATGCAGTCTGTGTGTTTTGGTCACTCACGCTTCTTCACCATAAATTAGAATGTGTATGGATTATTTCAATGCACAATATGTACATACTGTGTAACCAATTTCAAACATACTGTACTCAAAGACAAACAGACTTTTTAGGACATGAACAGTAATACCAGCTATGTGATTCTGCTGGCAGGCTTTCAGCCCTATTGCTTTTACCTTGTTGTTCCCTTTTTGATTTCCCTTGGAGTCATGTTTTATTTTTTGGGGGGACTGTTTTTATGCTGTCCAGTAGATATGGTTGGGATGTTGATATAATTTCCGTTCTTACTGTATATGTACCCTCCGTAAATGGTTGTTTGTTGCCTCAGAAAATCGATAGCAAGCCCAAGGCGACATTGCATCATTTTTATGACTTACTTCCATGTCAAATCTAATTGAAAATTAATAATTTGTTGGAGTAAGGCAGGAGAGGATAATTAAGCAATAAGGCACGAGGGGGTGTGGTAAATGGCCAATATACCACGGCTAAGGGCTGTTCTTACGCACGACAAGGTCCTATTGGCCATATACCACAAACCCCAGATGTGCCTTATTGCTATTATAAACTGTTTACCAATGTAATTAGAGCAGTAAAAATAAATGTTTTGTCATACCCGTGGTATATGGTCTGATATACCGTGGATGTCAGCCAATCAGCATTCAGGGCTCGAACCACCCAGTTTATAATAGCAAATATATCATGTATAAGTGATTTTATTCCCTTTTATTCCGTCCCTGAATGATAGGACTGATTGCCATGCCCTTCCTCTCCAGGTTGTCCCTGACCTCAGATTATGAGTAGGCTGCCTACTACTCTTTTCAGACACATTATACTTTCCCCATTGTATCCCCTGTGACTTCACACAGTATTTCACAGTCAGTGACTGTTAGGGACTCTGGGAACACACCTGCACAACTTTTATGACAGTAACAATACAGTAGCAACGTTGTGTTACCTGTTGTGTCTTTATTTCCTCAGTGTGAGTTAATGTAGCTTCTCTATGTGGCCTGTGAGGGCTGTTGTTAGGGGGATTACTCAGTGTTTCCTTGACACCCGTCCTCTCAGCATCTTTGATTGGCAGCCCAGACACTAATCCCTTATTTACTGAACCCGGGTTACTCTGACTGCATTTCAAATGGCACCCTATTCCCTACATAGTGCTCTACTTTTGAACAGGGCCCATAGGGCTCTGTTTAAAAGTAGTGTACTATGTAGACTAGAGAATAGGACACACACTCTCTGCCTCTAGAAGAGGAGGTGGTCCGCTGCTTCATCCCATCCACTTTCAGGCTGCTACATCACTACATACAATGCTTACACATAAAAAAAAAAACATTTGTATTACAATTTGTGATAGACGCAGAGTAAGCCGTTGAATGGCGGCAATTCTGTAGCCCTTCTGAATGTATAGTATGTACTAATATAGAGTTTATACTGTATGTCTGTGTAGGGGAGTGGGAGGGGTGTCGTGCTGTGGAGCTACAAAGTCTGCATCCTACATGGCACGTTATTCCCTACATAGTCTACTACTTTTGTCTAGAGCTCCATGGCCCCCGGTGAAAAGTAGTGCACTATATTGGGAATATGGTGCCATTTGAGACGAGACCAATATACTTGTTCCCCACTGTCAAGAGAACTGCATGTGATTGGCTCTGTCAAGTGTTCATGACACCCTGTCAGTCAACTGTCAAGACACGGGTCCAAAATGAGTTCAAAATGGCACCGTATTCCCTATATAGTGCACTACTTTTGACCGGTGCCCTGGTCAAAAGTAATATCAGGGCATCTGGATAGATGAAAAGCTGTCTCATAAAAAGCATATTGATGAGTTAGTTAAGAAGCTGAGAATGAAAATGGGTTTCTTCTATAGAAATAGCTAAGTAGTAGAAAGCTGATTATTCAGTCGACGTTCCTATCAGTCCTAGATCATGGCAAAGTCATCTATATGAACGTAGCTGCCGCTACATTAAAGCCGTTAGATGCAGTTTATCATCGCGCACTGCGCCATATTACAGGCGACAATTTTAGTGCTCATCACTACATTCTCTACCAGAAAGTCGGTCGGCCGTCTTTGATGTCATGTAGGTTGATACATTCCTATGTTTTCATATATAAAGCCCTTTTACAAAAAGTCCCACTGTACATAACATCCATTACTATACTTTAGACATACGAGTTACCGCACTCAGTCTCAGGGATGGCTAACTCTGGAAATTCCTGAGTTAGGTAAATCAGCTTTTAGTGTTTTTAAACCTTGTCTGTGGAACAATCTTCAGAATGTTCTGAAATGTGATGTTTTAGGCCAATTCAGAACGCTGATTGAGGACCTTTTTACTGATGAAAATCTTTGTTTTTCATGGCCGCGTTTTTCTTTCTGTTTGCATTTTGAATTTAGATTTTGATGTGTGTATTTTCTGTCATTTATGTAATTCTGGGCTCATCTGTAAAAGAGACCTTGGACTCATTAGGACTCCCTGATAAAGTAAAGGTTTAATAAAATAGGGAATGGGGTGCCATTTGGGACGCAGACCGGAACTTCAGACTTTTTTATTTTTTATTTTACCTTTATTTAACTAGGCAAGTCAGTTAAGAACAAATTCTTATTTTCAATGACGGCCTAGGAACAGTGGGTTAACTGCCTTGTTCAGGGGCAGAACGACAGATTTGTACCTTGTCAGCTCAGGGATTCGAACTTGCAACCTTTCGGTTACAAGCCCAATGCTCTAACCACTAGGCTAAAAACTGCTGTCAAAAACTGTCTGCTAGTTTTTGACGGAGATATCACTTGACATTCATATTTTCTCCCTACAGTGAATAGCGGAAGAGGGGATATTTGAGGGGCTAATTTCCCATAATGTGCTGTACTATCTCAAAGTATGTCCCTGTATATATCTACGTGTCTGCTGTGTCCATGTTGAGAGTTGTTTGACAGCCTTAACTGAGCTGTAGATAACCACCGTGCATCACCTCCCCAAGCCAACGCACCTCCACCGTCTTTAATGTGTGATAAAAGCCGAGCACATCTGGGTATTGCTTACACAATGCAGGCCTAACACAATGACGGTCTAAACCGTTTAACCCCGTGGGGGGCAGGGAGCGTTGATACAAGCGTCAGGCGAACAATGTTCCTCTGAAAAAGGAGTCTTCTCCGCAGCCTCCGAGCTCCATAAGACCTTTCCTGGTCTATGAGAGGAGCTGCGTGTTCAGTTTTTTTTTCTTCATCCCCCTGCTTTTCTTTTCTCCTTTGTCTCCCTAGCTAATTCAATTTTGTCTTCTCCGATCGACGGCTTAAACGCAGACAATCTTATCAGGGGCTGTGCAAGCAGGTTTGAAAGACGGTGATTGAAGCGCCCAGTATTTCCAAGTATTTCCAATGCAGACAGGCCTTTCAGGGGTCTTAATTGCGAGGAGTGGTTTTCGGCGGTCCCTACCGTCCCAACACCTCATGCATTTACCCCCCTCCCCCCTCCATTTACCATGATACTGTACCTGATCATGGCTCTAGAGCTGTCTAGAGCCTGTCTGTTGGTCTGTCTGATGACATGGGTTTAGTATTCTGCTCCAGTGTGTAGGTAGGAAGGCTTTTGAGATCCACTGAAATAGAGTGGGTCTACAACATAGGCATTAGTTGTTTTGTCTTTTATTTGATCTATTCTAGACAGCGAATGACAATCACAAAATATTCTATATTCTGGGGGCACCCTACTCCATCCCTCCCCTCGAAATGTTTCTATATGTAATTACCTTTGCATTTCCAGTTCATTACCTTTTGTTTGGTTATTTAGTTATGTGGATTGTTTTTAAATGGCTTCCGTTTCTCTCCCCTTTGTCTGCTCAGTCGTACATGGAGGACCACTTGAAGAACAAGAACCGTCTGGAGAGGGAGTGGGAGGCGATGTGTGGCTACCTGGCTGAGCCCGGCGCCTGTAACGTGGGCCAGGACAAACACAACACCAAGAGGAACCGCACCGACGCCGTGGTTGTCTGTGAGTAGTTTTACACCTCTCTGACCGTGTGGTCAGGATTGACCGCAGTATGACCACATCTCTCAGTAGTCGATTACTAGGTTATTCATGACCATGTGAACTGACCAAGAAAAACAGTATTTTCTATTCCATATCATTTATCAATACTTCAATGTTTCAATCGTGGAAAAGCAAAAAATGTGTGGTGAGTTATGTATTTCTACTACAGATGATCATTCCAGAATAACCTTGAAGGCCGAGAATAACCATGGCAACTCCGATTACATCAATGCTAGCCCAATTGTGAGTACCAGTCCACATCCCATACTCCTTCGCTTTAATGTTTCTTTTAAGCTTTATTGTTGCAGCTCTACACAAAGGCCAGTTGAGATCTGATTTTAAATTCAATTTGTTTTTGTGATTTGTCATAAATGTGCCTATTGATCCTTTCGCCTTTGTTCCTCCACACTTTGCACCTCAATGAATTTGCCGTGTCTTGTGAAATAATAGTTTGTCACCTTCCCTGTTTTGAAAATGGCTGCTCTCTTGAGATAACAGCTCGGTTTTAATGTACTCTTTCCAGAACAATGGATGTATTATTATTTAGACTCAATAATGTGTCCCCAGAACAAATCCAAAATGGCTCAAATATCAGAAAAGTTCAGGGTTATATTCTTGTATAAAAAATAAATAAAAAACATTTCATAGTAAATGCCAGTTCTGATTTCCCCTGAGGCTTCTAGAGATGGATTCCATTGAAAAAGAATAGGAAACCATGCATTTCAAATACAGCAGGGAAAACTCTTTGGAGAGATGGACTAAAAGCCTACCACCTAACAGGACATCTGGAAGTTTGAACACCAGTGCTTGACTTGGACAGGAGCTCACCGGAGCTGTCACGGGTGGCATTCTGGGAAATATTTGAATAAGGCTTTACAATAAGCAGTGTGTTCATTTAACACTGTTACGGTGTCTATATGGGTCCACAGACTCAACGCTTTCAGTGTTGATTTGACACTCTCAGTGTTTTTTTATTGATTTTTTTACACTGGAGAATTTGCTGTCTACCGGTACCCAAAAATTATTACCGGCACCTATTTCAGACCAAGTCAAGCACTGTTGACCTCGTGTATTTATTGTATTTCATGCCTTTTAATGCATTCATAATGTGTTAAGATATAGTGATATCATCCTTTCATTATAACAATCTATACGTATTACTGCTTCTGAAGCCATAGTATAAAATCGACTTCTACTTATTCGTGTTGTCGTTGGGCTGAATCTCATCGCTCTCCTCCCTATTTCTATCTCTGTTTGATAAGAACAACTTCTACAAGATTGTCCTTTCAAGATCTGTAATGATCCATTTCCATCTCTCCAATATTAGAACGTCAAACCAAATGATCTCTTCCCTGTATTTGCGTTTCCTTTCAAAGTGGGAAACAATTAAATGACAAGTGGAGTTGTCATTTGGAGTCGTTTCTCCACTCCTCCGTGTTGCTATTAGTAGTCAGAGTGGGTTATGCTGTGCTTGGTGCAGAGCAGAGCGGAGTAGACACAGTAATCAGTGATCCAGCGCTGTACGGATGAAAGCATGGTAATTACGCCACAACAGGACCCCTGGCTGAGCCCTGCGAAACTACCATAATTACATCTGTCAACACACCCTCTTCCTCCTCATTAGCCCAAGGGAAATGGCCCACAAGTAAATCATTTGTCATCTTTTTCTTGGAATGCCGGGTTCGAGTGGTAATGGGGTGGTAAGGGAGGGGGGGGCATCCTCTCTACCCCCACAGTCATGGAGGGGTGACACAAAAAATTACCTTAGACACCCATTATGCCCCGATGCTCCTCCAAACTTCTTCAGCTCAGGTCAACAGATGATTGGGCACCCACAATGTCCAATGTCATTGGTGTGAGGTTTAGCTGAAAGGAATCCAGCACGCAGTGTCTGCGTTCTAAATTGCACTCTATTCCCTAAATAGCACTACTTCGAACCAGAGCCCTATGGGCCCTGGTCAAAAGTAGTGCACTACAAGGGAATAATTGTTTAAATATTTAATAAGATTTGAATATTCTGTTCGATTTTTTTTTTACCTCAAACTTCAAACCAAACTACTTTTATTTGGTAAAGATGCTGTTTTCCCAAGGTCTATCTAGCTTTCCCACCAACAGAGAGAGAAGAGCAGGAGAGAAGCTGAAATACGGAGGCCATCTTTTCATGTGCTGCCTTTAGTATTCATACAGTGATGTCAGGCAGCGCATAGCTACTGTATGTCTGTGTCCTTGAGATTGCCTAACAGGGAGCTGGAGCCTCTAGCTTTTAGCATCAAGTCTTTCATTTCTGTCAGGATAAAAAAAATAAAAAGCTATCTGTGGAATTTCAACTAGGCAGGAGAGTGTGATGCTAACAAAGCACCGCTATCTGAGGTTCTTCTTTAGTTCTTCTCCAGAAATGCCATTTCAAATAACACGGCTAGGCAACAGGAATTCCGGGTGATCTTACAAAATGTATTTGTAAAGCCAGGTGCATTTTAATGGACCATGCTAGCTAGCTTCATATTGTGGTTGAGTATAGCTACCAAAACTCAACTGAGTTTCCATATCTTATGCTTCACATCTGTAGTCAAAGTGATTAGAATTTAGCTAAACCTCTATAATCATCTCCCCTAGACGGTGCTAATATAACTACTATGAAATCTCATAAAGAAAGAAGTTCATAAAAGAAGATAAGACGTCCATTAAGACAATCTACTGTGTCTCTACAGCAGATCCTGGTATTATTATCTGGGAGCATCCCAAATAGCACCCTATCCTTATATAGTACACTACTTTTGACTAGAGCCATATGGGCCCTGGTCAAAAGTAGTGTACTATAACAGGGAATAGGGTGCCTTTATGGACTCAGCCTCTGTCTCCTCTCTGTTATTGCTCCAGCCCTAAATGGCTCCCTGTAAGTGCTGCACAATTGCATCCATTTCCATAGTAATGGGTGTGGATGTCAGTCATTGGAGTGTCATCCAGTGGAGATTCAGGACTGATTTCTGTGTAACACAAAGGTTTATCCCTTTCTTCTTCTCTATATTAAGATATATACTTATCTCAATGCAAGACTATTGAATGAAACGGTTGTATTGTATGAACCTTTGCAGTATGAAAGCATGGGAATATACAAGTGCTATGATTCATTTCATACAAAACAGAACTCGGACTGTGGAAGAATATACCGTAATACCATGTTTACCTCAAAAAATACAGAACAACCATGTTTTTTGGCACATTGCAAAATGGAACCCATAAAGTACAAATGCCCAATGAACTGAAGTGCACTGATTCAGCTGGTTAGCTCTGGTTAGCACAGGCTGCCCACCTTAAATGGAAACCAAAGTGTTTATTTGGGGAATAGAAATTCTGTTGCACCCCATCATTACACATTCATGATGCTTGAAGTGTGTTTGACTGATGGTCTCACCGAAATAGCCAGCCTCTAATCAGCCGAATATAAAAAAAGCTATCTTCTGTAATGAAACAATGGCTTTGTCTGTGTGTTACAAAATAGCCTAAATTCCAACGGGTTTACTCATGTCTTCTCTATTCTTCTCCTCCTTTTAACAATAGCCATGACTAATAATGCTCATGTGCAATTTGTCTTGTAAATATCTGATATTTTGTAAACGTTAGTAGTCTCCCCTTTGTTCATTGGCTTTCTCAGACTAATATGAACAGACAGACGGTAAAGGCCAGGGTCTTGTTCGGTGGAGCTGGATGTAGAGCTGGTATCAAGCCCATTATGTTGGCTCTTTAATATAAAACAGAGCTTCAGGGGCAATTGCAGAACTCCTTCTATCTTTTCCTCCACCCTCTGTATCTCCGGGTTCTGCATGCCAACACTCCACACCCAAACACACACACGCACACACACACACACATACACACACACACACACACACACACACACACACACACACACACACACACACACACACACACACACACACACACACACACACACACACACACACACACACACACACACACACACACAGAGAGAGAGAGAGACCCCGATCGCCTCTTCTATAGGCCTCTGTGACATTCTCTGACAAGCATCAATAATATGTTGGAGAGGCGATGTCATTTCCTTTGAACATGGTCTTCCTCTAATCAGAGGCATTCAAGAATAGCCATGCCTGGAGGATAGAGAGAGGGGGGGAAAGGTAACAGAGGGGGGCGAGAGAGAGAGAGAGAGAGAGAGAGAGAGAGAAGTGAACGGAGTGAAGAAGTAAATGTGAAAACAAAAACGGAGACCCGGACGGCCAGAGAGGAGAAAAGGTGGGAGTACAACCCTTAGATCCCTCAGAGAGAATGCATGGACTGCTGTTTCACTGTCTTGATAAGCTAGCTCTAACTGTAGAGACAGGGGTTTGTGCGTGTTCCAAATGGTGCCATTTGGTACGCAACCAGGCAGTATGTTCTTGTCCCTTTACACAGAAGAGTCCCCCCCAGTTTTCACACACAACTCTTGTGTCTTCTTCCCATTTTTTCCCAGATGGACCATGACCCGAGGAACCCCATGTACATCTCTTCACAAGGCCCTCTACCCTCCACCGTGGCTGACTTCTGGCAGGTAACCCATAAAATGATCGGTGATGTCATTTTGAATGCTGAATAGCTCCTGTGTGTTTATGCTCCAGACTTTCTGTTTCTCGTGGTGATATGAAGGTTGCGTCTATTGCGTAACATAGGGCTGGTGAAAGCGGCTTTTTTTTTTTCTCCGCAAGAGAGGATCCCGACAAGACAATTGTCACGAAATCGTCTGTAAATCCCAAACGGTATGAGCTACAAACTCATAAGTCACCTCCACCATGAGACTGTCATGAAAACGACAATGTTGGTCGTTTGGCTCTACGACATCCACAAGCTTTATGGCAGTCGTCTGAACTCTGTCGCGGGCGTCCTCGTTTTGAAGAGGTCTTCTCACCAAACTGACTCTCCAGGTCTAACCATTGGAGCTACAAGCTAATATGTCACCAATATCGAAAGGGGGAGCTTTACGAACACAAAGGTGTCAGTTGTTCTGCTCTACGACACACACAAGCTTCAGGGGTGTCGTTTTGAAGGTAACCCAGTACCAGGCTCTTGTTTTTTTGTTGTTGAGTTTTCTTATAGCGCTCAGATATAGGACAGACGCTTCAAAACCTTGTTCCTTACGATTTATTTTTGGACTGTCTGTTTTGCCATTTATGAATGTGTTATTCAATGTGTTTCTATGGGCTATAGCAGTAAAGACCAAATTCAGTGTTTCATTTTTAAAGGGGTCCCAAAATTCTAAATCAAATGGCTAAATGATCCATTTTAACCCAATTCCATATGTTAGCTCAGTAGATTTTGCAATCTAAGGGCTTAGACTTACAGGGGTTAATGAAACTATGAAATGTACATTTACTGCAGGATCATTTAACAATTTTTTTGTTTGTTGCTATTCTGACAACCCAGCAACGCTTTGCTGCCTCAGATTTATGCCGGGTTGCCAAATGGTGTTATTATGCATTAATGTGAAAGCACCCCAGTCATTATGAGGGCCATTGCTACCATACAGTCGAGTTAATGCATCAGCTGTGGTACCGCTGTGTCTGTAATATGTAAGCATGGACCAGAGACACGCACAGGCTTCGTACCAAATGGCACCCTATTCCCTTTATAGGGCACTGGTCAGAAGTAGCACACTATATAAGTAATAGGGTGCCATTGGATACGCAGCCATTAGACCAGCTGGCTCCTTTACTTCCCCCATGTTGAGCTGAAGGTACGCTGACAGTAGGTCCGTACATGTCATTATGTAGTCTGTATTCATGTAATGCCACACAGAAGGAAAGGTTTTCATTATTGAGAAGGCAGATGTCATTTTTAAAAGAGATGCTTGTTAATGGTGTTTTTCTGACGCGAATTGTGTGTGTCTGTGTGTGCGTGCGTGCGTGTGTGTGTGTGTGTGTGTGTGAATGCGTGCATTTGTGTGTGTGAGTGGTGTCAGGTTAGATGGTTGGTTTGTAACACAGCAATTATGCTTTTATCAAGCCATTACGCTTCCCTTTGTTTGAAAAGTGCACCTTGATTGAATACACCATTTTGAATGGACTTTTGTTAATGTGCTGTTGTTACTCTTTAATGTCACATTTTTAAGCACCTCGTGAAAAAGTTGCTTATTGTTTTCTTGTTTGTTTGTTCTTTATTTCATCAAGTGAATAAACAACATATCCATTATCCAAATCTAATTCAAACAATTTACAGCTGAATATTTGGCTTAGTTTACACTAAAACTAGCTTATCATAACTTGCAAATAATTGAAAATCAAAACTACAGTATACCCAGAGAGATGGACTTTAGAAGATTGCAATAAGTAATGAGTCTTTCAACTTTCAGTATTGTTACGTTGGCCTTGAATGTACTTAAAAACTATTTCCAAATAAACTAACAGAGGTGCAGGAGACGAGGAGTCTTTAGCTTTGGTCTGTCTAATCCGCACTGGGCTCCTGCAGCTCTCTCTAATCCTTCCCTCCCTTCCTCCCTCCCTCCTTTCCCTCACTACGTACCCTCGTACCCCCAGCCCTCCACCTTCCCTCCTTTCCATTACCTCTGCTCAACCATGGCCTCACCCTCCCTCCTCTCCCTCTGCTATTCTCTCTCTCTCTTTCTCCCTCTCTTATCCTCCCTCTTGTCTCTCGCTCCCTCTCCCCTCTCTCTCCCCCTCTACTCTCTCTCTCCCCCTCTATTCTCTCTCTCTCCCCCTCTACTCTCTCTCTCCCCCTCTGTTCTCTCCTTAGAGTTCAGGGAATAAGCCAGTCACAGTGAGGGTTCAAAGAGCTCCCAAACAGAGATTTTGACTTGGTTCTCTTTTTATTCTCTGCTTGTGTGCTCAATAATGGAGTGGGGATGTCTAATCACTAAATTACTTTAGAAGTTAATTAAATAAAAAAGTATTCATTGAATTCATTTGTTTATTCTACACTCTTAGAAGGTTCCAAAAGGGTTCTTCGGCTGTCAACATAGGAGGACCTCCTACTGTATTAACTCCTACTGTATTAACTCCTACTGTATTAACTCATAGAGTATTGACTCATACTGTATTAAAATCCTACTGTATTAACTCATAGTGTGTTGACTCATACTGTATTAACTCATACTGTATTGACTCATAGGGTATTACCTCCTACTGTATTAACACCTACTGTATTGACTCCTACTGTATTAACTCCTACTCTATTGACTCAGTGTATTGACTCCTACTGTATTAACTTTTACTGTATTAACTCCTACTGTATTAACTCATACTGTATTGACTCCCAGTGTGTTGACTCATACTGTATTAACTCATACTGTATTGACTCCCAGTGTATTGACTCCTACTCTATTGACTCCTAGTGTATTGACTCCTACTGTATTAACTCTTACTGTATTGACTCATAGTGTATTACCACCTACTGTATTAACTTTTACTGTATTAACATCCTACTGTATTAACTCATACTGTATTGACTCATCCTTCATGAGTTCCCTGCTGTTGTTAATATGACTAGATTTGAGCCCTCCTATGTTCCCTTGTGTCTTCAGATGGTGTGGGAGAATGGCTGTGTGGTCATCGTCATGCTAACGCCCCTGTCGGAAAATGGAGTCAAACAGTGTCAACAGTACTGGCCGGACGAGGGCTTCAATGTCTACCATGTTTATGAGGTAAAACAATGATCCTTGTTTAGGATGTGTTCTTTATTTGTTTAATATATTATTCATCTTCATTTTTATGAAATGGTGTGGTATTGTCCTTCCACATATCTGTTTGGAGTTGATTTGGTCCAGGGGTGTCACACAGTGAGAGTTATTGTACAGTAATTGATATGCAGGTAACTGCCAAAATAATAGAAACACCAGTAAATGAGGAACACAAAGTATATTGAAAGCAGGTGCTTCCACACAGGTGTGGTTCCTGAGTTATTAAGCAATTAACATCCCATCATGCTTACATGCAAACCTTATTGGCCAAGTTGCGTGCACTGAGCGTGCAAAATAAATGTACACATATTTGTAACTTCATAATTTCCCCCACACTGTTTGCACGCGTGACCGAGCGTCTGCGTAGCCAAGCGCTAAACTAAAACTTGGTTCTGTTTGAGACACGCCACGAGCTGCAAGTCCCCTCCTTATTGGATACAATCCCACACGGTTGCTTGAAAGACGAATGAGGAGATATTAATCAAAGATAACTAACTAAAAACTAACTAGGCTTCCATTTTTATCTGTGGATTAATCGTCGGAGTAGAGAAACACACGATTGTTGCAGAATTTGACAAAGAACCAGCTAAAAAAGTGACCGTATTCATGATCAGGTTAAATAACAACTCAATGTTCATCTCCCATGACAAACTGCTAGCAACACCTATCTAGCTGAATGTCCATGAATGTTTCATGTGTGTTTTGACCTGTCCCCAAATTAGTATAGTTGGTGTCATGATCGCATCCGGTGTGGATAGACAAAATCAACATGCACATGATGGTGCATGAGTGGTCACTGAATGGTTTGATGAGTATGAAAACAATGTAAACCATATGCCATGGTAGTGTCAGTCACCAGATCTCATCCCAATTGAACACTTATGGGACATTTTGGAGCGGCGCCTGAGACAGCGTTTCCCACCACCATCAAATGATGGAAGGATGGTGTCGCGTCACTCCAATAGAGTTCCAGACACTTGTAGAATCTTTGCCAAGGTGCATTGAAGCTGTTCTGGCTCATGGTAGCCCAACACTTTATGTTGGTGTTTCCTTTATTTTGGCAGTTACCTGTACCTGGTAATACTGTAGTTCTCACCACAGAAATAGAATCACTAGAACGGACATCTCTATTCAAGTAATTAGTGCCATAATGGGTGTACCCATGAATTTACTTGTCAAATTGCCATGGCCAGAGGTTTTAAGCCTGTTCTGTTGATTCTATTTCTATTGTTCTCACTCCCTTCCCTTGTCTATGCAGGTGAACCTGGTATCAGAACACATCTGGTGTGAGGACTTCCTGGTCAGGAGTTTCTACCTGAAGAACCTGCAGTCCAACGAGACGCGCACCGTCACGCAGTTCCACTTCCTTTCCTGGGTGGACCGCAGCATCCCTGACTCAGCCAGGATCATGCTGGACTTCCGTAGGTAGGCCACCTGTCCCCGTCTGACCAACGGCTGCTCCTTTTGTCTCTTGTAACTTTCCCAGGTTTTCCAGAACCCCCCGCTTGGAGATTTCCAGGTATCTTGCTTATTCCCTCCTAATTCTGGGAATCTTCCAACCGGGATTTGTAGGAATTTGGGGAAAGTAACCAGAATTTTGTAACCTTAGGGGTGATATGAAAACGCTCCTTTTGTTGTTGCCCTGCTTTCACTTGTCTACCTGTTCTCTCCGCTGATCTTTTCTCTTTAACTCCTGCAGAGAATGGGTTTATATGGCTGTTCCTGTAAGACTTATGTTTCTGCACTACTTCTTTGATCGTAGAGCTATTTTCTCTCCTCTGCTCATGCAAGGCAGCAAATTAAACGTCCTCATGGCATGTCTTGAATTTTTTTTTATTCAAACAGCCAATTAAATGGTAAATGTCAAACTAAAAAACCTGGGCGAATGGAAGGGAAAGCCAATGACTGTCTAACCTCTCCTTCCTTGTTCTTCATCTGATGTATGCTGGCAGAAGAGCCGCAATAGGCCCCCAGGGAAACACCCTGAAAGGAATGGGAAATCCCACTCCAAATAAGAATATGTGCCTTCAGATGTGTGGATGGATGGAATTCTATCCTCCTTCGTCACAATTTAGACCAGAAAAAAAAACAAGTTGATAATTGCTTTGTTCTTCTGTGATTTTTTTTCTTCTCATATTTGTGCTGTATTTAAAACTGAAGTGCAAAAACATGATGTCCAAGAAAGGCACTAATTCTTTAGCCTATCATCTGAAATCTCCCTGACCTCTACTGGTGCTGAAAGCTCGTACCTACACTCTAAAAAAAATGCTGTATTGTTTGGTTGACCCAACTGCTGTGTTGCAGGCACTGGGTCACTTAGTTGGGTTGTTTTCTTTAAAAAATGGGTTATTGATGCTGGGTGCTGGGTTATTGGTGCTGGGTGCTGGGTTATTGGTGCTGGGTACTGGGTTATTGATGCTGGGTACTGGGTTATTGATGCTGGGTGCTGGGTTATTGGTGCTGGGTGCTGGGTTATTGGTGCTGGGTACTGGGTTATTGATGCTGGGTACTGGGTTATTGAGACATTTACTCTAATGGGTGGCCAATAAGATCTAGCTGAAAGCCACAGCCTAATACGACACGCCTCCTGAAAATAACCCTTAGGATTACGTTTTAAAAAAAAGACCCAGCTGCTAGGTCAAGCCAGCATGAGAGTAACAAATACCCAATTGATGGTTAAATTAACCCATGTTTGGGGTAATCCCAACACCCCAATTTGTTGGGTTATTCACGCTACCCAACTGGCTGAGTGAAAATACTGAAGTCCGCTTCATGTTTAATAACGAATACAGAACTCAGCTGTGGCGGGGCTTGCGCTCTTGCTGGTACGTAAGTCCATCTAATTGGAGTAGCTCTGCAGGTTAGAGAGAGCTCCCCATGCTAAAAGGGTAATTGCTATTTCACTAGAGGTCATTTGGTATCCAGCCCCCTCACTACGGTAGGGGGCTCATGTAGAGGAGGTGAGTAGGATTTGCGCTCTCACGATAAGGTAGCCCTTACCTGCGACTTCAAAATCAGTGTCACCTTCAGCCCATGAGGAAATGTCCTCTTGGTCTAATGATTTAAGGGGTTGGTTTCCCGGAGCAGGAGACCAGAGTTCAGGATCCCACCTTTGACCCTCATATCCCCACAATGCACCGCTCGTGTAGTGGTTTTGGCCAACTAAGAAATTAGCGGTTGCCAGTGTCATTTTTGTGACGTTGCAGCTAGTAATATGAGCCCAGTTGCATAGTCACAAAAGTGATCATTGGAAACCGTGTCTCTTCAGCCAGGCCTGTGCGCACACTTTCTGTCTCTCTCTCTCTCTCTCTCTCTCGCTGCTCCTCTCACTTTCACTTTTCCACCCCTTTGGTTTGCACAATAACTCCCACCACCTCTGTTCACTCTCAAACTACTCAAAATGCCTGGTTTGTTTGATAAATTACCTGTAAAATGCGTTTTATTTTTCGTCTTACTTTGATGACGTTTTTCTTTCACAAACAAATGCTCCTTCTCATTGTTCAAAAAGTGTTATTCATTTTAATGTTCATTTTAAAATATGTAGTAAATGGAATATGGTTTGTTATAAATGTTATATGCATGCTAGGTCACAACAATTATATGCTACTGTATATCACATACAATGCTAGTATTTCATCAATTACTGTATATAAAATTATAATATTCCTGTGTAGGGTTAGAATTTTTTTTCCTTTTTAAACGTCATTGAAGTTTGAAAAAAAACAGCCTCTTGTCTAAATGACCTCTGAGCATTTAGTGTAAAAAAAAATAATACTAATAAAAAGAAATAAAACAGGACCGATGTAGCCAGTAGTTTCCATGGCAACAGCTGGGTGTAGACGGCTAGTTGGCTCCCACTGTGTGTCTGTGGTGTGTAACATTTATAATTGTGCAAGGTTAATGCGTTGCGGATCACAACATCTTACCACCGCATCCATCATGGCAGTAAATACATGTCACAATATGGTGTTTTAAATTACCCTTCATTCATTCGTATTGTTCAACATAGAATACTTTTGCCCTCACATTATTTTGATTGGCAAGGGGCCTCGAAAGGTTCAAAAATTACTGATTTACAAAATTTTAGTTTTATAATTTTTTGTTGTCTCTAAAAGTACAAACTGAATTTTTCCTGATCGTTGAAATACAGTAAGCAGCATGTGACCCTTTTTTGTGAGTCATCCACATATTTGATTTGGTGATGTGCAATACACTATATGACTTTTATCTAGTAAAATTTAGCAGATGTGCTCCAAAACATGTGCTTGTTTTGAAGTGTGACATTAATAGCAGACTTTCTTCTGTTTTATTACAGAAAGGTTAACAAGTGCTACCGGGGTCGGTCTTGTCCAATAATTGTCCACTGCAGGCAAGTATATTACAATAATTATAACCTTGTAACGATGCTCTGGCTGAATGGGTGTCAATTGCATTACATGACAGACTGAGAATATACGTTCCACTACATATTTATTTGGACAGGGAAGTGAAAACTTTTAATTTGACTCTATGTTTCAGCATTTTGGATTTGAGATCAAATGTTTCATATGCAGCTACAGTACAGAATGTCACCTTTTATTTGAGGGTATTTTCATACATCTCTGTTTTACCATTCAGAAATGAAAGCACTTCATGTATCTCGCCCCCCATATTTGAAGGTGTCATATGTATTTAATTCACCTATATGTAAATTAAAGTAGTGACAATTTTTGTATTTGGTCCAATTTTACTAGCAGGCAATGATTACATAAAGCTTATGACTCTTCGAACTTGTTGAGTGCGATTGCGGTTTGTTTTGGTTGTGCTTATGTTGTGCCTAATAAATAATGTATTTTGTTACTTTTATTGTAAATAAGAATAGAATAGGTTTTTGAACACCTACATTGATGTGGATGCTACCATGATTACAGATAATCATGAACGCATTGCGAATAATGATGAGTGTGAAAGTTACAGAGGCATAAATATCATACCCCCCCCCCCAAAGAAAATGGTAACCTCCCCTTTTATTGGGAATGGTGAGAGGTTAGCATGTCTTGGGGGTCTTTGTGCCTCTGTAACTTTCTCATCATTATTCACAATTCATTTATGATGACATTTATAGAGTCACAAGCTTGATGTAGTCATTGCATGCTTGGAATATGGGAACAAATACTGAACTTTGACACATACAGTAAAAGTGAATTTTCCTAAATACTTATGACATCTTCAAATGCAGGTTGGCATTTATTGGGATGACTCATGTACAGGAGACAGCTCTGCAGCGTAGTCACTAGCTGGCAAGGCCACAAAGTTATACAATTTGATTTTAAACCTAACCCTGACCTTAACCCTAACCTTAACAATACTGCTAACCTTATGCCTAACCTTAAATTAAGACCAAAAAGCATTTTTTTTCCTTCATGAATTGTTACAATTTATAGGCAATTTTGACTTTGCAACTGGCCCATCTAGCGGAAATCGCTCTGCCTCCAGGACAAGATTCATCCCAATAACCGTCAACCTGCCCTTCAAATGGGGGGACTAGATACATAAAGGGCTCTCATTTATAAACTGTAAAACAGATATGCACAAAAATACCCTGAAATAAAAGGTGACATTCTGTACTGTGGCCTCATATGAAGCAATTGATTTCAAATCCAAAATGCTGGAGTATGGAGCCAAATCAAATGTTTTAGCTTCACTGTCCAAATAAATACATAAGAACGTATAGGAAGACACAGTTAGACACACAGTTACCTAAAATATTGATATTTTTATTTTTGGGATCAGATTCACTGACCGTACAAATGTGTACTTTTGGAAACCATATTGCACCAATATATTTTTCGTTTTGTTTAGTTAGTGAAGCTTCACTCGTTATTTCGTAGCAGGTAACTGCCTCCATATCTTTAATAGTGTTCAGTCATGCACGAAGAGTTTCTGTCTGTCCGTCTATCTGGCCATAGAGGTCTCTGCCTGGTCTCTAGATGAGAAACAGTGGATTAAATAAACAGTTGCGCTCCTCGCCTCACGCCGCTCTCTCGGTCTCTCCTGTTTTATTGGCTTTGCCTTTATTAGAGAGATAGTGAACGCCTTGTTTGCAATTAACATGCAGACAGATTGAATGCCCGGCAGGCACAAAGACAGGCTTTTCATGTGTCTATCTCTGGTGGAATAGCAAAGCAGGCTCCCCAAAGCTGCCCTGCTAATGGCCTCTGGCCTCTCCGCCTCTCCTCTGCTCCTGAGGTGCCTGTCTGCTACACGCTCGCGCTGCTGCTGCTTTTGAAAGCTTTTGTCCCTCATAACGCCAGTTCCAAACCACTCCTCTCTATAGAAGTATTTGGACCACACACACATGTATGTGTACACACACACAGACACACATTCTTGCACACGCACGCACGCACACGCACACACGCACACACACGCACACACACACGCGCACACACACACACACACTCACACGCACACACACTCACACACACACACGTGCATGTTTTGCTAATTTGTTCTTAAAAATCTAAACACTGCAAATAAATATGTTTATATTTTTATAATGATGACAACTTTGTACGCAATGGTTATTACAGCTTTTGTTCATATCTTATGTTCTTCAATTTAATATCATTATCAAATGGGTAATGTATGGTAAATAAATTTCGGTAATGTATGGTAAATAACTGTGGGTAATGTATGGTAAATAACTGCTATTTACCATACACAACCCATTTGTACCCGCGTGTACTACTGTACAGTAAGCAATGTAATATATATTTTGAAATGCTCTCCTCATCATTTGTATTTCCTCAGACTTTACAGCAATAATGCAAGACATTCTAAATGAGCTATTTCATTTCATGTAAGAGGCAAACACTACTGTTGTATTTGAGGGATCCGCTCTTTGTCCTTTTTCTACCCCACTAATGAGCGTCTTCTTCTCTCTGGTTACTTTGCAGTGACGGAGCTGGCAGAAGCGGAACGTACATTCTGATTGACATGGTCCTCAATAGGATGGCTAAAGGTAGGAGTTGATGGGCCTCTCCGTCTTGCACTTTTTCTGCTTGTGTGGAGACGTTGCCATGGCAACGGCGAAACGCCTCCATTTTCAGCCGAAGGTCTTGGGACGCATTAGAGGGTGACTGAGTGAGGCCTCTGCTGAAAACTCTGGGAGGGATCTCCAGAAAGGAGAAGAGAGGGAGAGAGAGAGGGTGAGGGAGAGAGAAAGACAGTGATAGGAGGGAGAGAGCAATAGCATGGCTACTCATAACTGAAATTAATTATCATAAACATTCACAAAAAAACAACACTCCTTGGCCTTAAGACCATGATTGTGTTTTTGTACATATTTATTTCTTTGAAATTTCTTTTAAAAAAGGGTCATTTTTCAACTGTTTTTTTTCAGCCATCGCCAATGTCAAATTCATTCCCCTGTAAAGGGCAAGTTAATTTATCATAATTATACAGTATATATTCCATCTTAATTTGGCTTCTCACAAGATGCAAATATTGATATATTAATCGACATGCATATCACACAACCACCTTTGAGTATGTTTTCAGAATATTATGCGCATATAGTATGACCGATACGACCTCCGACGAGACATCAAACATGCAAAAGGACAATATGGGAGGAAGGTGGAATCCTATTACACTGGCTCTGAAGCACTTCATATGTGGCAGGGCTTGCGGGTTTCAAAGGGAAACCCAGCCGTGGGATGCCCAATGATGCAGAACTCCCAAACGAACTAAATGCCTTTTATGCTCACTTCAAGGAATACAACACTGAGTCTTGCATGAAAGCTCCTGTTGTTCTGGATGACTGTGTGATCTCGCTTTTCATGGCTGATGTGAGTAAAACTTTTAAACAGGTTAGGGTACATTCTCAAAGCATGCGCAGACCAGCTGGCAAGTGTCTTCACGGACATTTTCAATCTCTCCTTGTCCCAGTCTGTAATCCCAACATGTTTCAAGTTGACCACCATTATCCCTGTTCCCAAGAACTTCAAGGTAACCTGCATTAATGACTATCGCCCTATAGCACTCACATCTGTAATTATGAAATGCTTTGAAAGGCTGGTTATGACACACATCAACACCATCATCCCAGACACCCTGGACCCACAATTTGCATACTGCCCCAACAGATCCAAAGATGATGCAATCTCAATTGCACTTCACACTGCCCTCTCCCACCTGGACAAGAGGGGAAATAACTATGTGAGAATGCTGTTCATAGATCAGCATTCAATACCATAGTCCCCTCCAAGCAAATTACCAAGCTAGGGACCCTGGGACTGAACACCTCCCTCTGCAACTGGATCCTGGACTTCCTGACCGGCCAGCCCCAGGTGTTGAGGGTAGGCATCAACACCTCAGCCACGCTGACGCTCAATATGGGGGGCCCTCAGGGGTGTGTGCTTAGTCCCCTCCTGTAGTCCCTGTTCACCCACGACTGTGTGGCCACGCACGACTCCAACACTATCATCAAGTTTGCTGACAATACAATGGTGGTAGGCCTGATAACAGATGGTGATGAGACAGCCTACAGGGAAAACTTGTGGTGTGGTGTCAGGACATCAACCTCTCCCTCAACATCAGTAAGACCAAGAAACTGATAGTGGACTATAGGAGAAAGGGTGGCGAGCACGACCCCATCCACATCAACAGGGCTGTTGTGGAGAGGGTCGAGAGCTTCAAGTTCCTTGGCGTCCACATCACTAAGGATTTAACATGGTCCACATGACAGTGCCCCTTCCCCCTCAAGAGGCTGAAAAGATTTGGCATGGGCCTCAAATTCTCAAAGTTCTCAAGTTCTACAGCTGTACCATCGAGAGCATCTTGACTGGCTGCATCACCACTTGGTATGGCAAATGCGCTACTGAGGGTGGTGAAGCATTACAAAGAGTGGTGCGGACAGCCCAGTACGTCACTGGGGCTAAGCTCCCTGCCATCCAGGACCTCTATATCAGGCGGTGTCAGAGGAAGGCCCCAAACAATTGCCAAAAATTCCAGCCACCCTAGTCATAGACTGTTCAGTCTGATACATATCCAGCAAACGGTACCCGAAGCATCGGCTCTCTTGAGACCGTTTTGACCCCCGAGCCATAAGATTTCTAAATAGCCATAAGACTGCTAAATATTGAATGAAATGGTTACCCGGACTATCTGGCCTGACCCAATCTATGCACACTCAAAAGACTATATATGCACACTATATACACACACACTCACTTACACACACTACACTGACACTCTCACACACATTCACAAACACTACATACGTACACACACACACACATAACACACACACACGCATACCGACACAACTCAAATACACATACGCACACACAGATACACACACGATTGCACATCACATGCCTCTGCTACTCTGTTCTCTATTTTACTTGTATTATTATCTATCCTGATGCCTAGTCACTTTACCCTGCCTTCATGTAAATATCTACCTCAAATACCTCGTACCCCTGCACATTGATCTGGTACTCCCTGTATATAGCTCCCTTCTTGTGTATTTTATTCCTCTTTTGTTAGTATATATATTTTTTATTTTTTATTTTAATTATTATTATTTTTTACTCTGAATCGTTGGGAAGGGCTCGTAGAGAAAGCATTTCATGGTAAAGTCTACACCCGTTGTATTTGGCGCATGTGACAAATACAATTTCATTTGATTTGATTTACTATACAACACCAGGCTCTGTATTGCATAATGAGAAATAACTCCAGCAGTGGATACAATAGATGTCCCCCTATGCCCCCATGCCCCTTGGCCTCCCACCCCTATCAGAGCAGGTCATCCGTACATCTGGCCCTGACCCTGGCCACCTCCTTCTCTGTGTCTTTGGACCCTTGCTCTATAGCTTTGGTCTTAATAGGGGAATCAAAGGGCAGAGTCAGGGTAGCATGGTCCTGCTGGATGAGGGTCTTTCTCAGGCTGTCACACACATCCCTGTTCTGGGGTTCAGGCTAGAGGTTTGCGATGGGGCGTGGGGCTAGGGTTTGGGTTTGGGCTGTGGCTGTAGCTAGTGGTTGTGATTGGGACTGGGCCTGGGACCAGACCCACAAGTTTTTGTTATGTTGAGCAATGAGCAACCCAGACCATGAGCGGCCTATCCCTCTTTGTTTGGTGTGAGGCTCATCTGGTCTTGAGAAGTGTGAGGCCTTGTGTTCCCAAACAGAATGAAAAGCCCGGGGGGCCCAGACATAAAATCCCTCTTTCACCTTCTTCTTCTTCTTCCTCCTCCTCTTCTTCATCTTCTTCTCTCCTCCAGAGTGAATTGTACACAAGAATAATTTCACTCCGAAGCCTTTTATTGTTGGAGAATTTTCTCCCCTCTTAAACTTGAGAATCCAACACTTCTAAAACATGAAAGTTGTATTGGATCACTTTGAGCTGGGAGTCCAGCTGCATTAACCGGCCCCTTCTCTCCCTTCCCTCTCTCCCCCTTTCAAAACGTCTTTAAGGGCTCTGGGCTTTCTCTCCCTCTATTTCTTTTTTTGGGAGTGAATCTCAAATGAGCCCTCATGGTCCCCTCCAACTCACCATTTATTAGAGACTCCCACAGTAGTCTGGTTGTTGAAGTTGTTCAAGCTAAAGGTGAAAGGAGATTTCAAATGAGAGTTTATTGCACGTTGGCATTATTCAGTCTATTACAGCTACTCAGCTCACATAACTTGCAGAATTTTAAAATGACACAAAAACATTTATTGTATGGTGAAGGTCAACTATATCACATCTAACACATCTCTCATATTTTCCCACATCATACGAAGTATAGCAAATTGGCTTGATTTTCCATTCATTTCCGATTATCTCAGACATCAGAATGCAAGCTTCTGAATCACAGTTGGGCATAGTGCAATTTTATGCCTGCTACTACAATACATGGTTCTTATTCAAGCAGGGCACAGTTTCTTTGATTGCATCATTGATTGTACAATATTCCCTGCCCCAGAAATATCCCCATGCATATATTATTCTAGTGAAAACAGTCAGTGGCTCCTTTCCAAGTCTTTCGAGGGATGAATGTAATAATTTTCAATCGCCATGCCTATCCAAAGGGAGCCGGTAGAAAGGAGATTGACAGATGTGAGCTGGATTACTCTGCTGCTTTGAACTCAGTCCAATGTGCGGTCTGTTGCAGGTGCTAAAGAGATTGATATTGCCGCTACCCTGGAGCACTTGAGAGACCAAAGACCCGGCATGGTCCAGACAAAGGTAAGGTCCCTCGCTCTGAGGGAGGGAAGGAGGGAGTGGGGAGAGGGGCGAAGTGGGGGGAGTTCATGTCATTCACAAAGAGGTGCATCTAGTTCACGGGTAAGCGCACATTAACATGATTGGTTGCTTGAAATTATCAAGACCATTTATTTATTGGAGGAGCTTTTGTTTAAAAGATTCTCAGTCAGTTCATATTCAAAATCACACATGAGGAAGTTTATGTCCACAGACACTGAGGGCTGGTTTCCCAAACACATATTAAGCCTTGTTCTGAACTTAAAAAGCATGCTCAATGGAGAAACCCCTTTTGAAATAGCTTTTTAGTACAGGACTAGGCTTAATCTCTGTCTGGGAAACCAGCCCTCAGAGTTAAAGATCTTAGCATTTGGCTTTTTTTTGCAATATCCAAAACTCATGTTCTCCTACAAAAACTCCTGCCATACCTTACTTTATTATTAACCTTTAGACTGACGAGTTACCATACCCGGTCTCAGGGATGGCTAACTCTGGAAATCTCTTCGGTCTCCTCAGTGTTAGGTAAATCTGCTTTTAGTTTCTTTGCATCCCATGTATGGAACAATCTAGAGTTCTCTACAACTGGATGTTCTGGTGCCTCTCGGGCAGTTCAAAATGTTGATTGGGGACCTCTTTGCTGATGAATGTGATTGTTTTTCTTGAATGTAGAGGAGACCTTGGCCACACTTTTTACTTTTGTGTATTTCTCAGCACCAGTAAATCATACAAGATTCTTTTCAACATTAATAGAAAGACCAAGGTCTTGGGTTGAAATAGGGAGCGTTTTTTATCCTTATAAGCAGTGCTTAATTTGAGCCAAGCAGAACAGGATCCACTTTCGACTGTTTCGTTCCGGAACCTCCAGTATTTGGCTGGATCCGGTACCTCTCGTGGCATTAAAAATAATTGCCACATTTTACAACGCTCTCCACAGTACATTTTCCAAACACATTTTGATACGTAGGTCAAAAAGATATTTGTGTTTACTGGAAAGGGAGGCCTTTATAGCAACATCACAAAAGAGCTTGGGATTTGTTATATAGTGGCAATGTCCCCGAACAATATGGTTATAATGGAGTTGATAGTGACCAGGTGGATGAGTTCTTTCAAAGAATTCACATATTTTGATCTTAAAAGTTATTACACACAACCAACCCGTGAGACAACTAACCCCGGTCTCCCCTATTGTAATTTTTCATATATTAGTATTATATTGTATTTTGTAAATGAATATGTATGCAGGGTTCCCTTGTGAAAGAGACCTTGGTCTCAATGGGACTCCGTGTTAAAATAAAGGTAAAATAAATAAATCCATGTAATTCTTGCTTGCCTCTAGAATTTAGAGTAGCCTCCTAACTCCCATTCCTCTTCTCTTAAAGGTTGAGTAAGTCGGAATTGTGTCCACAAATGTACCCACGTTTATATTATATGTAAATAGTTTATGATTAGTCAATGCTACAGTATAATATCGTTATTTTTATACCTCTCCCTATTAGCTGAAATCGTATTTTTTTTTCAAACGCCATTTTAGCTGTCACACTAGCTGTTCGATCCGAACCGATTCACAAATCATGGGAATTTGTCACGCTATGCAAACATGGCCTCCGCTCTGAGGCAGGTGTTGCTAGGCAACCCATGGACTTGCCCAAGCAGGCCCCAGCTAAAGCCAGTGTGAGAAACTTGCTAGAAAGCGTGTCTGTGATGAAACGAAATAAATACTGCACTCTGAACCCCACAACTTCTTTGCTAGATTAATGATAGTGTTGTTAGACAAAGTACGGAAATGGAACGTCAAAATCGTGATGTAGTTTTATTGGGATTTGCAGCTGTTGCGGGTAAGTAATGCATCTGCTAGCTTCTGCAGTAACTGAACGTTACTCATCCTTTAACTAAAAATAATCTTACTCATTTACCTGGGAGTGGGGGAGGTTTGAAACATCTCATTACAAGCAAGTCGGTTCCCTGGAGAATATGTGTATTTAAACAGACCATGCTCGCTCATCTATGAATACTGAATTATGATGGGCAGCGAAAGCTTTTTGTGTCGTTTAAGACGGCTGCATTTAGCTCTGGAAATATCAATTAAGGCAATCAGGGCAAAATTAGGCTGTATCGCGTTTATCAAAGTTGTTTACTGGAGACGTCCTGAAGTTTTTATTTATGTAAATTAAATGGATTTAATGCAGCTTTCGCTGGATCATATTTACCAGTTACCCAGGTATCTGATTGGAGCTTGTTAGGAAAGGTTTCGTTTTGGCAAACGTAAATGTTAAAAGCCTTTCACTAAAACATCTAAGTGCAAATTAAATTACAGCAGAGAACTAGCAATATTATTGATGCTACTATGGTGCCTCACAGGTTCATCAAGAGGACTGCTTTTAGCTGTAAAATATATGCAACATTAGCTGTTCTGGGTCTTAGATATAGATGTGTTAGATTTTACATTGTTGAAAGAACACTTTTTTCATACCAATAGATAATATACTGACTATGCTCATGAGCAAGTCTCCTTTAACTTTGTGGGAAAGACAGAGGTTTAACTCCCTCCAGTGGTCGAAATGTGAAACCCTCTTCCTAGGCCACCATAATGCCTACCGAGACAGCTTAATCAATATGTTCCAATGCTTAAAGATTTGTGGAATTTCTTTAAAAAAAAAAAATGTTTTAATTAACTATCGCTATTAAAGGTATTTTATGAAGACCTATACAAATAAGAACAACCTAAGCAAAAAAGTATTGACATTACTTGTTGTAAAGAACTCCTCAGTATAGATTTTATTTTACTCCGGGCAAAAATGTGGCAGGTTTTGTGTTGACACATCTGAAGTCTGATTCTTGCAAACGCCTACCTCTCCTCAGTGAGTTTATTTTAGCGCCTGAAGCCTGAGTGAGAGTTGAGGAGTGGAATGTGAAACAGTGCGTCTTCAGGGTGAAAAACGATCGGTCCTGTTGTGCTCCTGAGGGAGCACAGTGAGTCACACACATACACATGCACACACGCTTGAGAGAAGAGTTGACTTAAGCCTAGATTCAATCAGATCAAGCTTTAACCCGTGCTAGCTGACACCCGCATAGTTGGTGTTTTGGAGGTGTCGGAGGCATAAGTGCGTTAAAGCTGTCAAATCGGTGAGTGGCTTTTCTTGTTGTCATTGTCATGAAGCCACACCCGTTCCACCCACTTTAGAGGTTCAGAACGATAAAGTGAAGGCAATGGGGTGATTCCTCACGAAACAAAAACAAA
Source organism: Salmo salar (assembly GCF_965601325.2). Taxonomy (NCBI): domain Eukaryota; kingdom Metazoa; phylum Chordata; class Actinopteri; order Salmoniformes; family Salmonidae; genus Salmo; species Salmo salar. Next base: position 10,684,502 of record NC_138319.1, read on the forward strand.
GTGAGACCATGATTTTGGGGATTTTATCCGTATAAGGGTCCTTTGTTGACATATATTTGACATTTGTATATTGAAGCATAATTAAGAAATAATGAATTGAAGTTGGAACATTTGTGACATTTTGGCGTTACCCAGGCCTTCTTTAAGACTCCATAATGTTTCATCTGTAGGTGCTACAAAGCAAAAGTTGGTGTCATACAAAGCTTTACCACTTCCTCTGTAACAGTATTTTAATAGTATTAGAGTAGTATTTTAGTAATTTCTTTAGTATGAATACTGAAAACTATAAACATAAATATTGAAAATCTTTTTTTTTTTTTTATTTGGAATGAAATGGTATATATATTTTTTTCAATATATTGTTCAACAAGTGGTAGTTATAAAAAGTGTCACTCAGATATGAGTCACTGGCAGTCCTATACCTTTACACTCACCGCTGTCCAACTCTCTCTCGTTCTCTCTCGCTCTCTCTGTCCACAGGAGCAGTTTGAGTTTGCGCTGACAGCCGTGGCGGAGGAGGTGAATGCCATCCTAAAAGCACTTCCACAGTGAAACTCGACACCGCAGCGCACCGCACCATGCCATGTCTCGCTGTCTAAACACACGTTCCTCTGCCCACTCAAGACTGACATCTCGTCCATGTCCCAAATGGCACCCTATTCCCTACGGAGCGGACTACTTTTTTTTTTTTTACCAGGGCCTATAATAGGTTGCCATTTGGGACACATACCTCTTCTCCTGCTTTCTCTCTCCTCTGATTCTCTCTCTCTCTCAATCTCTCTCTTGGTATACTTATGAATGCTGTGCCAGATATTTGACCGACCTGGTCTTCTTAACTGTGATGTATTCTGTTTGCAGTTGTTATCGAACATATGTTTTAGTGCCACTAACAGATAGCTAGACAAGATAACGTGTGTTCGCTCTCTCTCTTTGTGATCTGAATAATGTGTTAAACTTAGCATCAGATACTTGGTTATTGATGTGATGAATATGATATTGTATTCAAGGCCCAAACATCTGTGTCCTGTATATAGAGAAGATGCTTAAGAGAATGATGCCGAAGCGATCTTTACTATTTAAGTTCTAAACCAGATACTATGACCCCGTTCAAATACAGTTGAAGTTGGGAGTTTACATACACCTTAGACAAATACATTTAAACAGTTTTTCACAATTCCTGACATTTAATCCAAGTAAAAATTCCCTGTCTTAGGTCAGTTAGGATCACCGCTTTATTTCAAGAATGTGAAATGTCATAATAATAGTAGAGAGAATGACTTATTTCAGCTTTTATTTCTTTCATCACATTCCCAGTGGGTCAGAAGTTTACATACACTCAATTAGTATTTGGTAGCATTGCCTTTAAATTGTTTAACTTGGGTCAAACGTTTCGGGTAGCCTTCTACAAGCTTCCCACAATAAGTTGGGTGAATTTTGGCCCATTCCTCCTGACAGAGCTGGTGTAACTGAGTCAGGATTGTAGGCTTCCTTGCTCGCACAAGCTTTTTCAGTTCTGCCCACAAATTGTCTATAGGATTGAGGTTAGGGCTTTGTGATGGCCACCCCAATACCTTGACTTTGTTGTCCTTAAGCCATTTTGCCACAACTTTGGAAGTATGCTTGGGGTCATTTTCCATTTGGAAGACCCATTTGCCACCAAGCTTTAACTTCCTGACTGATGTCTTTAGATGTTGCTTCAATATATCCACATAATTTTCTTCCCTCATGATGCCATCTATTTTGTGAAGTGCACCAGTCCCTCCTGCAGCAAAGCACCCCCACAACATGATGCTGCCACCCCTGTGCTTCACAGTTGGGATGGTGTTCTTAGGCTTGCAAGCCTCCCCCTTTTTCCTCCAAACATAACGATGGTCATTATGGCTGAACAGTTCTATTTTTGTTTCATCAGACCAGAGGACATTTCTCCAAAAAGTACGATCTTTGTCCCCATGTGCAGTTGCAAACCGTAGTCTGGCTTTTTTATGGCGGTTTTGGAGCAGTGGCTTCTTCCTTGCTGAGCGGCCTTTCAGGTTATGTCGATATAGGACTCGTTTTACTGTGGATATAGATACTTTTCTACCTGTTTCTTCCAGCATCTTCACAAGGTCCTTTGCTGTTGTTCTGGGATTGATTTGCACTTTTCACAACAAAGTACGTTCATCACTAGGAGACAGAACGTGTCTCCTTCCTGAGCGGTATGATGGCTGCCTGGTCCCATGGTGTTCATACTTGCGTATTATTGTTTGTACAGATGAACGTGGTACCTTCAAGCGTTTGGAAATTGCTCCCAAGGATGAACCAGACTTGTGGAGGTCTACAATTGTTTTTCTGAGGTCTTGGCTGATTTCTTTTGATTTTCCCATGATTTCAAGCAAAGAGGCACTGAGTTTGAAGGCAGGCCTTGAAATACATCCACAGGTACACCTCTAATTGACTCAAAGTATGTCAATTAGCCTATCAGAAGCTTCTAAGGCCATGACATAATTGTCTGGAATTTTCCTAGCTGTTTAAAGGCACAGTCAACTTAGTGTATGTAAACTTCTGACCCACTGGAATTGTAATATAGTGAATTATAAGTGAAATAATCTGTCTGTAAACAACTGTTGGAAAAATTACTTGTGTCATGCACAAAGTAGATGTCCTAACCGACTTGCCAAAACTATAGTTTGTTAACAAGAAATTTGTGGAGTGGTTAAAAAAACGAGTTTTAATGACTCCAACCTAAGTGTATGTAGACTTCCGACTCTCGAACTGCATCCTTCCGTCCTTGAGGTAACAGATCTGTATATGATTGGATCGGTGTAAGCAAGGTTATCGTCCTATTACTTCCACCAATCCAACCAATTCATAAATGTGATTATTGTACTGAAGGTTGGAAGGAAGGATATATTCCTGAAGTATTTGAACAGGGCCGGTAAGTGAGGTTTAGTTGTTCTCTTGTGCAGGCATTCTTGCAGCAGACTGTATTCATTTGTTTGACATTGTTATGTATATGAATGTAATATCGGGAATATTTAAGCGTCACCGAAGTATAGTGATTACAAATAGAGTGATAAATATAGCTATTAACAATATGATATGATTAAGCTGAATTATATTGACATTGTTCATTATATTTGTTTTGTCCTTTTAATTGACAGAATATTGTGACATGTGTACAGGTGAAGTCCAAAGCCGGGGTGTCAAATATGCAGTGAGGGAGTCCCATCTGGCCTGCGGGTGGTTTGGGTGGGTGGAAATATTTGTTTGGGGGAGGGGGAAATGAACTTCATTTACTTTAAAATTACTAAAACCAAATCGAAACTGTAGAAATTATAATGGACCTACACTCATACAGTTTCTTGACTGCGTCCAGCTAGCTAATAATACACCGAAATGAAAACTAGACAGTCAGGATGATTAGAAAATTCCAAAAACGATGGATAGAGGACTATAATTTTTTTTTTAAAATATAACCAATTTTCAGTGCGGCCCTCTGGATCTCGTTGAAAACCGAATGCAGCCCCTGGGGCAAAATGAGTTTGACACCCCTGATGTATAGAATATAAATGATTGGATCCCTGTAGTGCTATTAAAATGTTTACTGAACTCTTCAATGAAAACCATATATTTTGTGTGAAAATAAAAATGATATCAGATTGATAATAAACCATAGAACGGTTGATCACAGATTTGTCTGTCATTTTTTTCCACTAGCTCTTTAGAAAACATTCAAAGGAGTACTTATGGTATTTGTATAAGGGCACAAGGCGAGACCCAAATGCAGACACAGAAGGCAGATTGTAGAGCTCCGATATTTATTATAACAAAGGGAGTAGGCAAAGGCAGGTTGGGGACAAGCGAGAGTTCATAAACCAGGTCAGAGTCCAAACAGTACCAGACGATAGGCAGTCTCAAGATCAGGCCAGGCAGGGGTCAGAAACAGATCCAAGTCCAAAAACAGTACAAGGGGATAGGCAGGCTGGTAGTCAGAACAGGCAGAGTGATCAGGCAGAGTGGTCAGGCAGGCGTGTATGGAGTCAGGACAGGCAAGGGTCGAAACCAGGAGGACAAGAAACAAACAGAGACTGGGAAAAATAGGAGCAAGGAAAAACAATGGTTAACTTGGCAAACAAGACAAACTGGCACAGAGAGACAGGAAACAGAGATATACACATTGGGGAAAATAAGCGACACCTGGAGGGGGTGGAGACAATCACAAGGACAGGTGAACCAGATCAGGGTGTGACAATTTGATGAACAGTTAAATAAAAGATGGCTTCGTTTACCAGAGAGCCGGTGAGTGCACTGACTGAATTCCATGCCTGAAATTAAGGGCACTATTCAAACTTCAGAGATATGGATTGAATAGAGCCCTAATGCTGCTTTTCAGCTGTAACACTGTTGTTACACTAGTGTATACACCCTTATGTTATACTGGAGAAATTGTGTTTCCATAGCTAGGGCTGACAATTAGGACTAGTACAGCATAATCAAAACAGTTGCTTTGTGAGAAGGTATTGAAGGTCACAGTACAGTTAACCATAGTTATGTAAATGCAGGTTGAAAAGTCCATCCCTGGACAGATTAAATGATTGTCTTCTTACCGCATTTTTCAGATGAGAGAGAGGGCAGGCTATGAAAGCGAATCAGCCCAGTATTTTACCCAATGAGATCCTTTGGGGGTAATATCAGGCGTGAATGGTCTGGGAACTTCTCAGTACATGGTTGAGGTATAAGGGAAGCCATAGCCTATACGGGAGACAACAATCAGATTGTCTTCATTTCAATCTCATATCAGGTTTGTGTATCCTATTGCACCGAGGGCACTGATCACCTTTACTTCCTAGGTTTTCATAGTGCTTTTCAGTTTCTGAATGTTGTTCAGAAGATGGTGGGCGTCGATATTCCTACTCGCAAGTCATTGCCGTACACTTCGAATCGAGTACAGGCTTAACAGAATGAACAACAAAGACCGGAATGTAATATGACATTTTATTAAATAGTTTGGGGAATGGCCTCGTCTCCGAGGGAAGATCCTCGGAGCCAGATGATGTAATGGCAGGTAGCCCTCTGCGGGGCTGCTGCCATCGAAACCCCCCCCCCCCCCCCCGTCCCTCTGATCTGAGAGAAAAAAGTTCCAATGACAGGCCTTAAGGTTATTATATATAGCTGGTGGTGGTGGGGAGTTGGATGGTTGTCAAAAACTTACTGGAAAACAGCAAGTGGAGAACGAGGGTAAGTTGACATAGAAATACATCCTAAGATTTACGCCCATTGGTTGAGAGAGAGGGAAGGTGATAATTGCAAGAGTGAGCCCAGAGCTTAACAGCAAGCATGAGGAATGTGCATTATTGTGCCGTGCTTACAGGCTATAAGGTAAATAAGTGAATGACATTCCGCACACGGCTAATAGGAAAGAGGAGAAGAAACAAGATGCTATGCTGATGAAACGTTTGTATTCATTCCCACATTGCCCGTAGAACAGGAAACAGAGTGAGTTATGTTATGCTTCCTGGAAGAAGTTAAATGAGCATTCAGACCAGCCTTCCTGATTGAACCTTCGTAAACTCCATTTGTGCATAACTATTCATTTTGGAGCAGTTTACTCAGGATCAGCATTTCTACCAGGCAGACAGAAAAATAAAGCAGACGGGGGAGATATTGCCCAGCAGCGCCAACTAGTTTAAAAGCTTGTTTGTTTGTGAAGGAGATCAAAGGTATCAAGGCCTTGGATAGACATGAGAGACTGCCTCAGCAATCTGCTCCCCATTCACTCCCAACAACACCAGGACCCTTCTCTTTGGAAATCCTGAAAAGCATGCCAGCCAGCTCCCAGCAAACCCTTGGGATTTCAAGATGCTCTCCATGGACAAATGATATGTTTCTAAGCTTGTTTTGTTATCACATTCATTGATCATTCTGCTGAAAAAAACTGCATAGACCAACATAGGCTAGTGACCAGCCTTTGTTGTGTTTTTGCTTGTGTCCAGTCTTTGTTGTGTTTTCGCTGGTGTCCAGTCTTTGTTGTGTTTTCGCTGGTGTCCAGCCTTTGTTGTGTTTTCGCTGGTGTCCAGCCTTTGTTGTGTTTTCGCTGGTGACCAGCCTTTGTTGTGTTTTCGCTGGTGACCAGCCTTTGATGTGTTTTCGTTGGTGACCAGCCTTTGATGTGTTTTCGTTGGTGACCAGCCTTTGATGTGTTTTGGACACTGGTCACTGGTTTCCTTATTGGATTTTTTTTTTTTTAAATGTATCCCTCAGTCTACACAAAATACCCCATAATGACAAAGCAAAAACAGATTTTTAAAAATAAATATAACAACCACAAATAATCTACATAATAATCTAATAATTTACATAAGTATTCAAATTCTTTACTCTTTACTTTGCTGAAGCACCTTTGCCAGTGATTACAGCCTCGAGACTTCTTGGGTGCTGCCATCACCATGCTTCACTGAAGGGATGGTGCCAGGTTTCCTCCAGATGTGGCCCTTGGCACTCAGGCCAAATAGTTTTATTTTTATCTTCAGACCAGAGAATCTTGTTTCTCATGGTCTGAGAGTCTTTAGGTGCCTTTTGGCAAACTCCAAGCGGGCTGTCATGTGCCTTTTATTGAGGAGTGGCTTCCATCTGGCCTCTCTACCACAATGGCCCGATTGTTGGAGTGCTGCAGAGATGGTTGTCCTTCTGGAAAGTTCTCCCATCTCCACAAAGAAACTCTAGAGCTCTGTCGGAGTAACCATCAGGTTTTTGGTCACCTCCCTGGCCAAGGCACTTCTCCCCAATTGCTCAGTATGGCCGGGCGGCCAGCTCTAGGAAGAGTCTTGTTGGTTCCAAACTTCTTCCGTTTAGGAATGATGGAGGCCATTGTGTTCTTGGGGACCTTCTATGCTGCAGAAATGTTTTCGTACCCTTCCCCAAATTTGTGCCTTGACACAATCCTGTCTCGGAGCTCTACAGACAATTCCTTTGACCTCATGGCTTGGTTTTTGCTCTGACATGCACTGTCAACTGTGAGACCTTTTATAGACAGGTGTGTGCCTTTCCAAATCATGTCCAATCAATTGAATTTACCACAGGTGGACTCCAATAAAGTTGTAGAAACATCTCAAGGATGATCAATGGAAACAGGATGCACATGAGCTCAATTTCGAGTCTCATAGCAAAGGGTCTGAATATTTATGTAAGTAAGGTATTTATGTTATTTATTTTTAATACATTTGCAAAAAATTCCTAAAACCTGTTTTCACTTAGTCAGTATGGGGTATTATGTGTACATTGCTGAGGAAAATAGCATATTTAATCAATTTCAAAATAAGGCTGTAACATAACAAAATGTGGAAAAAGACAAGGGGTCTAAATACTTTCCAAAGGCACTGTATGTTGGAAGGTAAAACCAAATAATATATGAATGTGGCTGTAAATACTACTTTATCATTCTCCATCAGCCAGTGTGCTTCCATAGAACAAAGTGGAAAGAGTCACTCTATGTGCTACAATTTGAATCAGCAGATATATACAGCATACGTTAACTAGGCACTACAATGGCCGTGCTAGCTGAACTTGGCCCATGCTATGAAGGCCCCTGGTTCTCAGCTGTGGATAACAGGTCTATAAAGACAATAAAATCAAGTTCAAACCACAGAAACTAGCCCTTGATGAACTAGTGAATCAATATCAGAAGGTAGCTGTACTTACAGATTTCTGTAAACTCTCCTGGTGCTGCATTGAAAATAGCAAATAACTTACATAACGGAAATGTACACTTAATGCAGTATAAACTAATGTATAAAATGTATTATATAGCACTAATTCTACAGCACAACAGCAGAGTCCTATCTTAAGTGTAAAACTAACAATGACTGAATAATCCATGCTTTCTGGGAATGCTATAAAGTCCAAAAGTTATTGGCGGGGCTAGAAGTATTACATCCATCTGTCTGCATATTTCATCATTCATCTTGAAAAAACGTATGCTAAAAATCAATCAGTCCGCCATCATTAACAAAATGTAAAATCTCAAAGTTTATTATTGAAATATTGAAATAGCATGTGTAACCGAGAAAAACAAATTGGTACAATTTAAGGCCAAGTGGCAAACAATAATGCAGGCACTAGGGATGAGGGTGTGAGCATGCGGGTCTGGGCAGATGAGATGCACTCGTTGTTTGTGTGCGTCTGTAAGTTGTTCGTATATGTTTGTATCTGGAGTGGAAATGTTTTATCCCAACAAAATGTCCCAACAAAATATTATACAAAATAATAAATGAAAAGATCAATTACATTTCCACCAGAACTTCTAAAAGTGAAAAGAAAATCTGTTTTTAAATCACAATCATATCCATTTAAATTAAAACACATCTATTTTAAATTATACACACACACACACACACACACACACACACACACACACACAGGCAGACACCACACACACACACACACATTGAGAAAGATGGTTTAGAAAAGAAAGCATAAAAAATAACCTACTTTTTAAAAATAAATAAGTGGTTACCTCTCCCCAAGATAATCACTTTTCAACCAGATATCACAAAAGGAGCTGAAAAAAGTTGGATGATGAAAAATGAAGCCAATTGTATCTTAAAATAAGTCTGTCCGTACCTGTCTTTGTTTTCTTTCTACTCTTGTGAAAAACAAGAATGAACCCACTCCAAGATGAAATCCACTAGCCAGATGCTATAAGTTTAGTTTGCAGTGTTAGCTGGGCTTCATTTATACCTGATTTGGCCTTTGACAAACCCAAATTATACCTTTTTGAAATTGCCCCTCACAACTTCATGCAATCTTACAGGCTTGGAAATTCCAACATACAGTGGTAAAGGAGCCACACCCACACCTGACAGGCCACTCCCATACTCACAGACACATACAACCTTACTTGACATGGACTCACTTAAAAAAATAAGCATGTTTGGTCTTGTTGAAATAATCCAAATTCTCTGGTTCATTAATCATGATTGGTATGATTTTTTTATTCACATCATAATTGAAACTTTAAAAGTTTTAGGGTTTCTGAACAGATCACAGCCCACTCTAGCAAACCGTTTTTTACCATGTCCCAACACCCCTCCTCACAAATCCACAAAGTCACAATAGGTTATTTTATCCCAAATAGCAAGAGCCATTTCACCAAGCTTCACAAACAAACACACACGCACGCACGCACGCACACACACACACACACACACACACACACACAGACACAATGTGAGTGGAAATAAATATATTATTATATTTATGATATAATACAATCCATCACAAGAAATGAGGTTGGTGATATATATATTTTTTAGAAGTAAGCCAGCATCTTGAAATTCACTCTTGCCAAAAGCCTTGTCTCTCTTATGAAAAGATGTGCCTGTAACCTTTCTTGACATGGACTCATTTAAAAAATAAGCAAGTTTGGTCTTGTTGTAATCATCCCAATTCTCTGGTTATAAATTAATTAATCATGATTGGCATAATTTTAAATTCACATCTCAGGCTATTAATAAAACATGATTGAAACTTTAAAAGTTTTGGTGTTTCTGAACAGACCACAGCCCACCCCATCAAATCGGTTTTCACCATGCCCCAACACCCCTCCTCACAAAGTCACAATAGGTCATTGTACCCGAAATTGCAAGAGCCATTTCCCCAAGTCTCACAAACACACACGTACACACACACACACTGGATCAAAGCCCTCCACACTAAAGTAATCAGATCGGGGTTGACATTTACAGGAGCAGGTAGTAGTGTACAACTGTAGGTAAAACCACATGGTTATTACATTTTATAATCCCACCATGCCCCACTCATTAGCATTAAAACATTTTGACAGATCAAACCCTATACTAACTACCAGGAGTTAGAAAATAGATTATTTTACAATCGTTTCGTTCTGAACAGAACCATTATTATTTCATTCTGTTCCACTGTTCCGACCAGCTAAATAAAGTTCTGAACCGGATCGAACGTAAAGAAAGTACTGGTTTATATCGTTCCTTTCTGTTCCTTTTAAAACCTCTGAAATATATAGATTTTTTTATATTTAGTTCAACATTACATTTCTTCACCAGTCATGCACTGCAGATAGAGCAGCTTGCTATGGAGCGGAAAGATATAGCTCAGTGAGTTGTTTACATGCAGTGATAGAAAGACAAGTGTCGAGCGCGAGACGCAACTGAAATGTTGCAGGTTGGGAGAGAGCGAGAGAGGGTGGAGGTGGAGGCCTGGCTATCTGCATTAGGCCCACAGAATTATATAAGGGAGGAGCGGCTTCTATGGAGTAACATTTCGGAATTCAGTGTTCCACCTTGTAATTCAACCAAACTTAGTTTATTATACAAAATAAATAAGACATTGCAGACATCTTGATCATATTTGGAGGGGACATTTCACCCATGGGCCTCCCAACAAAAAAAAATGATTCATGTCATTTCCCAGTAATTAGAAAACAATCCCCGAACCGCCGAACCCTAACTCCAACCTAGTAATGAAGTCAAGAGCAATAGCAGGGCTCGGATATACACAGAAGACCAAAGTCATCACTCCTACTCAACGCTCGTCCCTCATCCGATCGGTCTTGTAGGACATGGAACTCATCTCTAAAAATCGAGATATTACTCATCTGCCTAACACTAGTTCCTAATTCAGAAAATCACTCCACTCTCAGTAGCTACGACGCACTGGCTACTACGGCAAACCATGCTCGATCAGCTGGGGAAACTTGCTCCAGCTAGCGGCCTAGTGCTAACCGCTTTGAATGACCATACCGTAGATAGTTTTCCAGCTTGTTGAGGAAGTTGTACGGCCTTGTATAGGACTGTTCTCAGAAATCAGCATGTATCTGACTCTGACAGCAGGCACTGTGCCTCGCTAGTTTGTAACGTTTGGCCAACAGGATAACGTCACAGAGAGCAGTCAGCTGTGCTGTAGAACTCTCCGCACTAATCATTGCAGGACAGATATCATGAAAACCCATTTGTGCGTTAGCTAAATCTTCACTACACTAGTTAGCTAGCTAGCTAGAGGGAGTATTCAGCATTGCATGTGTGAACTTGCGTTGTTAGCATCCCTGCCTTTCGTTTCATATGGATTTATTTGAGACTGGTTTAGCCAGCAAGCAGACACTAACGCGTTAGCCATCAAATTTTCGTACACATTTCAAACATTAAATACTGATTATACCACCGCAAAACACTTTAAGTAGATGTATAATTAGGTAGTGAAGACCTGCTCATGAAAAAAAAAAACCCACCAATATTAGCTACAGGTTTCTAGTTTTTGGTAAGATTAACTCTTGACTCTTTTGACGATTAAAGGGGGTTCAGTGGACGATGTCACATTTGTAACATTTTCGAATGTTAGGACATGATATTGTAGCCAACCTTTTTTTTAGCTATCCAATGAGTGTTCGCGAGTTATCAGACAGTTATCTGTGCAGATGGCATCCGCGCTATCTGGAATGGGACAATGTACAAAGGACCTATTGATTGGTGAAGTATTGCGTTAGCTAAGACCAGCCACAAATGAGACCATGAATTTACAAGTGTGTTATTAAGGGATTGAGAGCAAGAAGTGATTAAAACGAGGTAGTGGCTGAGAGCCTGAGGAGAGGAGAGCATGTGAAATCATTAAAAGGGTGGGTTGAAACAGCGTTTTAAGTGCAATTGAAAAGGTCTGAGACTGTAAAGATCCATTCAACGTTCAGGGCCGAGGAGGCTCGGTCTATATCTTGGGGACCTGCTCTATCATGACAGGAAAACGTTTTTTTTTTAAGCTGCTTGTTTGGGGACTGAATTAGTCATACACTTGAGGATAATCTATAACGTTGTTGCTCGGAGAGATGCATTTTCCGATTTGATATCACTTATTCCTCTCCACAGTATTCTTTGACCAGGACCTGTCACAGCCCAGTGTACCCACATTGTGAAAGTACAAAAATGCATATCTATAGAAAACAAGTTCCTGATAGTTTAATCAGATTGATCTCAGTGACACTAGACGAGAGGAATCATCCTAGCTCAAACAGTCATCTTGAAATGCTAAAATCACAAATCACTTTCAGTTAAACCAGTCATCATTAAAAGCTATAGACTATTTAGTTTTGTAATATTGAAGTATTACTTTTTTTTTTACATACTAATCCTCCCAAATGGGAGATGGCAGGATATCAATTGGCATTGGAACACTCGAGGGTAATTGACAGCAGGAGGAAGCAATAACAATTAATACATTTTCTAATCAACGTGTATCCTTCAGAATATAAGCATTTAAACATGCATAATTGTGGTTTCCATACAGTCATTTCTAAACTGATTAGTTCTGTGTACTTTACATCCTATAATTGAGGAATATTCATAATGTTATGGTTGAGTAGGGTTCGCTGGTGCTGACCGTGGTAGCTCATCTGCATGTCTCTAATGCTGAGGTCTTAGGAATGGCGAATAGCAGCAGCAAGCCTTGTCTCAGCCCCAGCTATTAGAGCTGTCAGGGGAGGAACACATCAGCAACAGGGGAAAAAAATGGAGATGTAGCCTACAGTATATGTACTCGCTCTGTGCACACAGGTGTGTCACTGGCTGTGTTTACACAAGCAGCCCAATTCGGATATTCTTTCACTAATTGGTCTTTTGCCCAATCACATTAGATCTTTTCACGTCAGAGCTTTTTCAGATCTGATCGGATTGGTCAAAACACAAATTAGTGGAAAAAATATCAGAATTGGGCTGCCTGTCTAAACGCAGCCACTGTCACCAAGGGCTCAACAGGAACAGAGCCATTTGCATTTTAGGGCTGGATTCAATCCATAGCGCTGAAATTTTGCGTTGTAGTCCGATCCAAAGGCAATGTTCCTGTGTTAGCAGAGACTGTATTCGCGGTAAACTCTGCATATGTCGGCTCAATCGGAAATTACCTTTACATTTTACGTATTAAATCCTTGGCTTTGGTGGGTGTGAGACAGACTTGCATTTTATTTACATTTTGACTATATTTTGAGTCAAGTCTAACACAGAGCTCAGTCTCAGGTTTTAACCAGTCAATGTAAGGTCAGATGTGTGTTTCCCCCTTGGAATCTAACGCCTGAGCTTGGACACGGCTGTAAAATTAGAGTTTAAGAGTTTTTTTGTGGAACAGTTATTCGACTTTTAAAAGTTAGCCAAAAAAAAGAGGGTGATAAGTTTCTAAGCAGCACAGTATCTGGTGGGATTAAAAGGCAAGCCTTCAACCATGATGGATATTTCTGCTCATTACACACACACACACACACACACCACACACACACACACACACACACACACACACACACACACACACACACACACACACACACACACACACACACACACACACACACACACACACACACACACACACACACACACCTTCCCACCTCCCCGGTTATTAACTGGCAAAAAAGCGCAACACCCACGTTTTACAGTGTTTTATTTCTGTCCTATCCTGCATCAGGGACACTCCTGGCATTTTGCTTCCGTGTGTTTTCATCAGCAGTGGCAGCGGAACTGACCAGCGTGACCCCAACGTTGCTCACTGTCACTCATCATAAGCGAGTTTATCAACACATATCTAATCGGTACACTCCGAGGGGACCTTAACCGGTCGCATACTAAGATTGCCACCTCCTTTGCATAATTATTAACGATAAGGACACCGCTAACAAATGTGTCATAACATATTAGCGTTAGATATACAACAAGATTTTATATAATACATTTAGAGAGGCATTGGATGGAAAGGAAAGGGCTAAACAGTACAGGATATACAGAATGAGCAGGAGATATTATCCAGAGCGACTTACAGTAGCAATTAGGGTTATGTGCACATCAACAGATTTTTAATCTAGTCAACTCGGGAATTCATGATACTCATTTAGGGATTTTTTAAATCTCTTTTCTTTGTCTTTTTGTGGTCCCTTCTTCCTGAGGGGAAGAGCCAGGATGTTTCTTAACACTTTTTCACAGGCGGGTACCATCGATGGAGCTGGAAGTGTCTGGGGACAGAGGAGGGTAGCCACCAAGGAGGTGGGAGGCAGCCGGAGTACTGGCAAGGTTTGGTGGGTCGTCATCATTAGCCTCTATTTGAGTGAATCATTCTGCTGCAGGACCTGTGTCATCAGGGAAGGAAGAGTCTTGGGATGGCTCTTCACTGGCGGGCTCGAAACTGTCATCGTTGTCCTCATCACTCTTGCTCTCTGGTGTGCTGTCAGACTGACTGCAAGACTCGCTGTAGGACGAGCTGTTGCTCTCGGCTTCGTGTCGTTTCTCATCTTCACAGCTCTCTGCTCCCTTGTCCTCCTCTTCCTCACCTCTCCGCTGCTCATCTTGTTTGGGGACGTGCTGTGGGATCTGGGACTCCTCAGGCTCATCCGTTGCATGTGACATTATAGTAGAAGGCCCATGCCTGTCGGCTGTTTAAGTTGATTAACACTTTAGACCTTCTCACCCACTGTTGCTAATCTCCACTGTATGAGACAACTGTTCCACATGAACAGTTGAACTGTTCACCTTTCCATAGGGAACAGCTGCAGACTTCATAGGGCTAAAATATTCTCCAACTGGAACGTGACTCATTGGGAGAATATAATATAGATGTGTAGTGCTTTAGAAGTAAAGTAGTGCACTATAAAGGGAATAGCGTACCGTTTGGGACATAAACCCAGTGTTCATCCCTGCCTAGTACAGACCTGTATTTACCATGCACAATTCAATAACATGATATTAAAAATGCCCACAGCGATTGTTAAGTCACACAGCACACGTTTTCACCAAGATGGACAATCTTTGGTGCATTTTAATGAGGCAGTTTCATGAGTTTTCTAAACAAAACAGTATCATAAGGAGCAATAACTGGGGTTAGACATTTTTTGCTGTCAGACAGCACCCAGATGTTCTTCATGATGCTAAAATCATATCATATACAGTACTTAGTATTTGCGCTCAATCTCAATGTTCATCACCAATACATCAGAGCAGAATATCAACCTACCACTGTCTGTGCAACTGCTTTGTTGGCTGTACTATTAATATTGAATAAGGCTTTTCTGGCATCTGGAAGTAAACTGTATGAGTAATGAGTACCAAAAGTTACTCTGGGAGAGCGAAGCAAAGACTGGTGTGCAGTGTGAAACTTGGAGAGCTACAATAGACCAGTAGAATGTGTTACAGTATGTCAGGATGAAGGTTCTGCATCAAGCCAGGCCTGAGTCTGAAGCTCAGGCACCTTTCCTCAGTTCAATTAGATTCGCTTTAGCCGACATCCGCATAGCTGATGTTTTGGTTAGAGCTTTCAAATCCACAAGCAGCTCCCGGCATTATACTTAAAGCAGACATTGCAATTGGCTGCATGGAGTGGCATTAAGATGAATCCCATGCAGCCTTCTTTACAAGTTCGAACAATGGAATGTGAAATGTAATCTACACCTTGATTAAGCTGATAGAAATCCTAATTATTTGATTACGCTGATAGAAATGCTCATTACTTCATTTAATGATTTTCACTTTGAGAGTCATTATTTATATATAGTCTACACTTTCTCGTTCTGAACTTCTAACACGAGTGGGAAGGGTGTGGTTTCGTGACAATGATTACAAGTGCAGCTGCTCACTGATATGACAGCTCCAACGCAGTTTCACCTCTGACACCAACAAAACATCAACTATGCGGGTGTCGGCTATCGCCGGTTAAAGTTTGATCTGACTGAATCTATCCTTCTAGGAGGTGTGGCTATATCTCTGGCTTGTCTGCTGCGCATGTCACTTAACCAGGAATAATCCCAGAGGTCATTCAGGGTCACAGTGAGTCCCCTATACCTTTCCTGAACAAATAACTGATCATGAACTTTGACCTTCCCTTTTGCATATCAATTGACTTGAGTATTCCGCAGGTCACAGCTGTGGCAATCACGGACTTTGCGAAATGCCAGGCTCCTGATTTCAACTTGGATTTTTTGAAAGAACCCTCACACGCAGGGAGAGGGGGAGGGGGAAGAAGGCAGGCTTTGGGCTAATCTGCATTACAGATTAGGCTTCTCAGAGAGAAATCAACCATCCATGATTCATGACATGTTTCCTGCTGAGCCGCCCGAGATGGCAACGATCCTAGCAACAGAATCCTAGCAACAGGAACGACTCTCCGTTGCAGCCTATCAGGATCTTTGATGGCTGATCAAAATTGAGCCAATGGGTAGAGGGGGGACAGAGGGACAAGATGAGTTTCCTCTAACCAGTGGTGTAAAGTACTTAAGTAAAAATACTTGAAAGTACTACTTAAGTCATTTTTGGATATCTGTACTTAACTTATGTTTTTGCCAACTTTTACTTTACTACATTCTTTAAAAAAATAATGTACTTTTTACTCCATACATTTTCCCTGACACCCAAAAGTACTCGTAACATTTTGACAGGAAAATGGTCTCACTCACACACTTATCAAGAGAACATCCCTGGTCATCACTACTGCCTCTGATCTGGCGGACTCACTAAACACAAATGCATTGTTTGCAAATTAATGTCTGAGTGGTGTAGTGTGCCCTTGGCTATCTGTAAATAAAAAAATTGTGCCATCTGGTTTGCATAATGTAAGGAATATGAAATTATTAATACTTTTACTTTTGATACTTAAGTATATTTTAGCGATTACCTTTACTTTTTATACTTAAGTATATTAAAAACCAAATACTTTTAGACTGTTACTCAAGTAGTATTTTACTGGGTGACTTTCACTTGAGTCGTTTTCTATTATGGTATCTTTACTTTTAATCAAGTATGGCAAATGGGTACTTTTTCCACCGCTGCCTCTAACATCTGGCGAGGCGGCCATCGACTGGTGTGTCTGGGACCACAGAAATAGAATTAGTAGAATGCTAATCCCTATTCAAGTCAATGATAACATACAGTGCATTTGGAAAGCATTCAGATCCCTTGACTTTTTCCACATTTTGTTATGTTACAGCCTTATTCTACAAAATGTCAATCTACACACAATACACCATAATGACAAAGCAAAAACAGGTTTAGAAATGTGAGCTAATGTAATAAAAATATAATTAAAAAAATATCACATTTACATAAGTATTCAGACCCTTTACTCAGTACTTTGTTGAAGCACCTTTGGCAGCGATTACAGCCTTGAGTCTTCTTGGGTATGACGCTACAAGCTTGGCACACCTGTATTTTGGGAGTTTCTCCCATTTTTCTCTGCAGATCCTCTCAAGCTCTGTCAAGATGGATGGGGAGCATTGCTGCAAAGCTATTTTCAGGTCTCTCCAGAGATGTTTGATCGGGTTCAAGTCCGGGCTCTGGCTCGGGCCACTCAAGGACATTCAGAGACAAGTCCCGAAGCCACTCCTGCATTGTCTTGGCTGTGTGCTTAGGGTCGTTGTCCTGTTGGAAGGTGAACCTTCGCCCCAGTCTGAGGTCCTGAGCAGGTTTTCATCAAGGATCTCTCTGTGCTTTGTTCCGTTCATCTTTCCCTCGATCCTGATTAGTCTCCGAGTCCCTGCCACTGAAAAACATCCCCACAGCATCATGCTTCACCGAAGGGATGGTGCCAGGTTTCCTCCAGATGTGACGCTTGGCACTCAGGCCGAAGAGTTCAATCTTAGTTTCATCAGACCAGATAATCTTGTTTTTCATGGTCTGAGAGTCTTTAGGTGCCTTTTGACAAACTCCAAGTTGGCTGTCATGTGCCGTTTACTGAGGTGTGGCTTCCATCTGGCCACTCTACCATAAAGGTCTGATTTGTGGAGTGTTGCGGAGATGGTTGTCCTTCTGGAAGGTTTTCCCATCTCCTCAGAGGAACTCTAGAGCTCTGTCAGAGTGACCGTCAGGTTCTTGGTCACCTTCCTGACCTAGACCCTTCTCCCCCGATTGCTCAGTTTGGCCCGGCGGCCAGCTCTAGGAAGAGTCTTGGTGGTTCCAAACTCCTTCCATTTAAGATTGATGGAGGCCACTGTGTTCTTCGGGACCTTAAATGCCGTAGACATTTTTTGGTATCCTTCCCCAGATCTGTGTCCTCGACACAATCCTGTCTCGGAACTCTACAGACAATTAATTTGACCTCGTGGCTTGGTTTTTGCTCTGACATGCACTGTCAACTGTGGGACCTTATATAGACCGGTGTGTGCCTTTCCAAATCATGTCCAATCAATTGAATTTACCACAGGTGGACTCCAATCAAGTTTTAGAAACATCTCAAGGATGATCAATGGAAACAGGATGCACCTGAGCTCAATTTGAGTCTCATAACAAAGGATACATATGTATATAAGGTATTTGTTACGTACGCCTTGGAGGAGGGAACACAACACCCCGCTACATCTCAACTCCCCGTGGAGTGAAAAACATATGTGATTGTAGGTGCGGGGAAGGACAACAGAGGCTCAGAAAAATACAGTTTACAGGGAACTTATTATTCCTGAACACTTTAATGTGGGGAAAAGGGGCTGGACAGAACCAAAGCAAAGAAAGTGAAAGAATCTCCTCTCCTCTACTACCTTACCTGCCTTCCCACTTCTAACCTAACCTTTAGCACCACCTGGCGCGCTAACCAAAATACAGGGGGTTGTCCGCCCAGGTCTTACCTAGTGTGCAGACAGATGAAATACTACGGGTTATGTATGCCTGCAGGCTTCTTGCCTAAACACTATCAAGGTGCGTTCCCCTTCCTCCCCTGGGAACAAATGAAACAGAATAATTTACCAATACTGGGTGTGAAATTTCAATAACCACAAACACTAAGTCCTATTGTCATACACATACCTCTGAAGGAGCGGCTACAAAATGATATCAAAACAACTTTCACTGACCGCCATAACAACCAACACAGGACATTAAAAAATAAAAAAAAATAAAGAAGCTTTCCTCTCTGAGGAAGTAACACTGGCTTTTATGAAGCTGGAGAAGGAGTTGGTAATTGAAGAGACAGCTGTATCCCCTGACGAGAGGGAGGGGTCAGAGCTCCAATCAGCGATGGGGCCAACCAATCAGCTGCTTTAGGAGTCCAGGAAACCATTTCCTGAAATACACACGCATACAAACCCACAACAACACAGAAACTGGGGAACGTAACAGTATTTCTGTTTTTATTCTTAATACATTTGCAAAAATGTCTAAAAACCTGTTTTCGCTGTCATTATGGAGTTTTGTGTGTTGATTTATGAGGAGAAAAGAAATCTTTCATCAATTTTAGAATAAGGCTGTAACGTAACAAATTCGTGGAAACAGTCAAGGGGTGTGAATACTTTCCGAATGCACTGTAATTGGGTGGACTGGTTGCCAATTAGAGTGTACCATCATAGGTTCTGTGCCCGTTCTAGGAATTCTGACTGATAGAAAATATACATAAGAAGAGAAGGATCATTAGATTCATCGCTAGAGTATATGTATATTTCCTCGAAGGACAAACAGTACAGATGTAGGATCTTAATTTGCTCACTCTTTTGTTGCTGAGAATTTTCCGATTTAAAATGTCAGACCTGATTTGCCCCTAACGAAAAATGTATCAAGCCCTACAAAAAATGTCCATTAATTATAATCCACATAATAATTCACATTTACTGTTGCTGCAGGATTATTTTCCAGCTGTAGCAAACTGGCTCAAATTAAGATCCTACATCTGTATATTCAGCCAATCACAAAATGTAGGCCTATGGACTTTAACATTAATGAAAATGTCTACTTCATAAGTCCCATCATGTTGATCATCCTTGATATTACAGTGCATTTTCTTTTTAGTACCTACTTGTTATTCTCACTCTGAGCCAGCATCCCAAATGGCACCCTATTCCCTAGTGCACTATTTTTCACCAGTCAAAAGTCTAGTCAGTTTGGTCAAAAGTAATGTAGGGAATAGGGTTAGGGATTCCACAGCATATGTGGAGATACACCGAGCTCCCAAAGGGGTCGATTCCGTCCCGAGTTAAGAGTACGCGCTCGTAAAAGGAATGTAATTCCTTTTCTATGCACTTTTCTCTCAATGCATATTCTGACCTTGAATTTAAGAATGAGAATAGCGTGCTATTCACCGACTATTCGTTTTGGGGTAGAGATCTAAGAAATGAAGGTGTGGCGGAGGTGTGTCTACAGATGAACCGTTTTCTGACCTTGGACTTAATTCCCTCATAATTCCACCACCTTTACACATGAGGAAACCATGGATAAGGGCAAGCGAACCTGCCGGTTCCAAATGGAAAAAGCATATACTTTATTCTTCCCAATAGAAATAACAGCATTCTCCATGCACTGTAATTTATACATTGATTAGAGCTATTGTTAAAAGCTAGGTATATGAGTAATCTGTTCGGTGAAGGGGGTTGTGAGTACACATAGCAATTATTTTAGATTAAACCAGTCATATGGAAGCAAACTGAAAATCATATCAACTTCACGTATTGTGGCCCCTTTTCCACAGTGAAGTAGGCTATATATAGCTGTGCCGTTATTCAGAATTTTAATTGTATTCCCTCCAAATTTGTGTGGGGGAAATTTGGAAATCCAAGGTATACTTCTGTAGGGCTGAACCTGCCGAGTTGATGTATGCGCTTTAGAATGTTTTCATTATTTACCCGTGCTTTTCTCCATTTTATTTGACAATTTGTATCATGTTAAATATTAGCCACTATCGGGAGCCAGAGTCAGTAATACCCACATACATTCATAACTGTCACTTTAGTGTTCATTTTCTTCAATTTGTAGCTTACATTTTGCATCATTCCATTCCGTCTACCTTTCTTTCCTCTGTCACGTCTGTGTAGCTGTTCCTGAGGGTCGCTAGCATTAGTGGATCACATTAGGCTAGCGTTGTGCAATAATTCGGGACATTTAGCCAGTTTGAATCATTATGGAACGGACACCACACGTAGCAGTTTAAACCTGGATTCTGCTCCTGGTTCACGACGACTGGACCGTTGTCATGTAATTCCACGATTAGTGAGTTTTCAAATTGATCAGCGGTGTTGACATTTTAAGGGGAAGGAGTTGAAAAGAAATCCACCAATTGAAATCAACTGATGACTTAGTAACTGACTGAAATGTCAAAAGTACAGCAACACTGCAAATCATTTTCAGTGTAATTTAATGGAATCTGGCACGTGCTTCTGTACGTCACTCAGGGACACAGCTACAGTACACTATTACATTTCACTTCATGGTGAGAAACAGCAGAAATCCAGGGGCATCATTTATAAAAAGTATGTACGCACAGATCAACACAATCTCGCACTCAATTAGTGCAAATATGTACAAAAAGTAGTAGAAAGAGGAGGAAGGGAAGCGCTACAAAGGTACACAATAGTACATTTTGGTAGACAGAAGGTGCTCTTTGGTAAAAGGGGTGAATTGATCATCAAAAAGAAAGGAGGACCAAGGCACTCTTCATATAATTAATTAAAATGCCTTTATTTGTATGGCATGTTCAATAGAAACAAGGTTTTCAAAAAATCTGACGCGTTTCGGCTGCATGGCCTTCGTCAGGGAGTACAAAGAAATAATACAATTCCTCTTTTGAACAGCTTTTCCAATTAGCCCTAATTTGAAGAGGGAGTGGTTACAAAATTGATTGGACACACCTAGTAAGCAATACTATACACATTAAAAAGTGAAACACTGTAGCTGTGCCATCACAAAAAAATACAACTCCAAGCTAGAAGCACCAGAACACCCAGAAAGGTAGTTCCAACCCCAAACATGACTGGGAGAAGTGTCAAGAATAAGAAAGCAATATATTCCATAGTACACTAGAACACAACAAAACATGAACAACAACAGTCTAAACATAGCTGAGAGCAATTGAGCAAAATGACCACTAGATGACAGCAAATGGACCTATCACAATTTGATTGGGGAATGGCGATACATTTTCATGATGAGAAATTAATTCATCAATAAATATGGGAAAACAAAGAAATATAATTCCCATGATGCAACAGCATGATATTTGCAACGATAACGAGTCTGGACTATAATCAAATAAGCACTGTTAATGCAGTTAAACAGGTTAATGTAAAATAATGAATTATCTTGGCTTACACTTCCACGGCCGTTTCAGGATGATTATTACGGTAGTGTCAATCATGTTACAAACTTAGGCTATTGTAACAAGGCATATGCCAGCATTGTAGGCCTACTGCCTCTGCCCAGAGGCCTACAAGGCTTTCATGTCAACGGCCGTTAGAGCTAATTTTGCCACGTTATGAGCCCTGTTTAGAGTCCCTGTTGCAGCTTTCACTTTCTCCCTCTACATTGGTGGCAGCGTTGGGATCCCGTCCAGCTCACGTCTAGTTATGTGGTATAAAAACATTGTGTTTTTCAACATTGCGTTGGGTGTAATTACATTGATAAATCTAGTGAACAATGGAGAAGCAACAATGGGCGTGACGGATAGAAGTAGTCACTACAGGCGTGATCCAGCCTTATACTAAAGTTGACTGAAGCTGAATGGAAAGTGCTAAACCCTGAAGAAAATCCTCTGTGACTGTGTAATTGACATAAGTAAACTTACCAGTGTGGACCAAAACAAACACATTCTACACATTTACAAACAGCCTGTTTAAAGTGTTATTACAACCATGATGTCCTTTTGTTACTGAAGCTTATACATCTAATAACCTGACAATGATCCACATCATATGGGTAGACACATAATGTGTGTTACGCAGCAAAACACAACTATCCTTTTTAAGGATGGAAACCAGTAATATCAATCACTGTTGATCCTCTTGTTCTGATCTAATGAGATGGATGTAGGATTTTCTACGGCCTAGAATTTAGGCCTTTCCCAGTCATTTGATTTATTTTAGTATTTTATTTCACCTTTATTTAACCAGGTAGGCAAGTTGAGAACAAGTTCTCATTTACAATTGCGACCTGGCCAAGATAAAGCAAAGCAGTTTGACACATACAACAACACAGAGTTACACATGGAGTAAAACAAACATACAGTAAATAATACAGTAGAAAAATAAGTCTATATACAAGGTGAGCAAATGAGGTGAGATAAGGGAGGTAAAGGCAAAAAACGCCATGGTGGCAAAGTAAATACAATATAGCAAGTAAAACACTGGAATAGTAGATTTGTAGTGGAAGAAAGTGCAAAGTAGAAATATAAATAATGGGGTGCAAAGGAGCAACATAAATAAATACAGAAGGGGATGAGGTAGTTGTTTGGGCTAAATTATAAATGGGCTATGTACAGGTGCAGTGATCTGTGAGCTGCTCTGACAGTTGGTGCTTAAAGCTAGTGAGGGAGATAAGTGTTTCCAGTTTCAGAGATTTTTGTAGTTCGTTCCAGTCATTGGCAGCAGAGAACTGGAATGAGAGACGGCCAAAGGAGGAATTGGCTTTGGGGGTGACCAAAGAGATATACCTGCTGGAGCGCGTGCTACAGGTGGGTGCTGCTACGGTGACCAGTGAGCTGAGATAAGGGGGGACTTTACCTAGCAGGGTCTTGTAGATGTCCTGGAGCCAGTGGGTTTGGCGATGAGTATGAAGCGAGGGCCAGCTAACGAGAGCGTACAGGTCGCAGTGGTGGGTAGTATATGGGGCTTTGGTGACAAAACGGATGGCACTGTGATAGACTGCATCCAGTTTACTGAGTAGGGTATTGAAGGCTATTTTGTAAATGACATCGCCAAAGTCGAGGATATGAAGGACGAAGCTAGGCCGCTCTTGGTTCTCATTGGGGAAGACTGAACTCAAGTTAGGGGTTATATGTCAGACACTCCTATACTACTTTGCCCAACATGTTTTACCCCCGACTTTGTAAATAAACCCTTTTTAAGGTGAAAGAACTTTTCTCATTATTATAGGGCTGTGAAACCCACAGCTGAATGGCTTCAGACTGAGCATTTCTCACTGGAAATTGCTGCTGACATTGAACATATGTCATGGCTTTAAAAGCTTCTGATGGGCTAATTGACATCATTTGAGTCAATTGGAGGTGTACCTGTGGATGTATTTCAAGGCCCACCTTCAAACTCAGTGCCTCTTTGCTTGACATCAACTTATTGTGGGAAGCTTGTGGAAGGCTACCCGAAATGTTTGACAAAGCTCAACAATTTTAAAGGCAATGCTACCAAATACTAATTGAGTGTATGTAGACTTCTGACCCACTGGGAATGTGATGAAAGAAATAAAAGCTGAAATAAGTCATTCTCTCTACTATTATTAAAATCTTAAAATAAAATGGTGACCCTAACTGACCTAAGACAGGGAATTTTTTACTAGGATTAAATATCAGGAATTGTGAAAAACTGTTTAAATGTATTTGGCTCAGGTGTATGCAAACTTCTGCCAAAAGCTAAATCAAGCAGAGATAATGTCACGTATACTCCCTCTCCGGCCTCTGGGTAATCAGGCTGCTGATTATCCCGCACACCTGTCACCATCGTCTCGTGCACCTGCGCCTCATTTCACTCACCTGGACTCTATCACCTCCTTGATTATCTTCCCTATCTGTCACTCCCCTTGGTTCTTTCCTCAGGTGTTATTGACTCTGTTTCATGTCGGTGCGTTGTGTTTCGTGTTTATTGTTTTGTTTATCTATTAAAACACTCACTCCCTGTACTTGCTTCCCAACTCTCAGCGCACTCGTTACAGATTTACGACTATTTAGCCATGTTAATCATTACTGAAACATGCAAACTACAAACATTTAACCAGTTAAAGATAATGAATCCATGACAACTAGATACAAATATTTTCTAAAAAATTATTCATACAAAGGTCAAGAGTTGGCTATAACATAACTACAAACAAAGTGAGTGTATGTATACAGTACCAGTCAAAAGTTCGGACACATTTTCTAAATTTTAGAATAATAGTGAAGACATCAAAACTATGAAATAACACATATGGAATCATGCAGTAAGCAAAAAAGTGTTAAACAAATCAAAATATATTTTTTATTTGAGATTCTTCAAAGTAGCCACCCTTTGCCTTGATGACAGCTTTGCACAGTTGGCATTCTCTCAACCAGCTTTTAAATGTTTTTATTTATTTAAAGGTAACCTTTATTTAACTAGGAAAGTCAATTTACAATAACGGCCTACCCCGGCCAAAGCTGGGCCATTTGTGCACCGCCCTATGGGACTCCCAATCACGGCCGGATATGATACAGCCTGGAATCAAACCAGGGACTGTAGTGACACCTCTTGCACTGAGATGCAGTGCCTTAGACCGCTGCACCACTTGGGAGCCATCTTCATGAGGTAGTCACCTGGAATGCACTTCAATTAACAGGTGTGCCTTGTTAAAAGTTAATTTGTGGAATTTCTTTCCTTCTTAATGTGTTTGAGCCAATCAGTTGTGTTGTGACAAGGTAGGAGTGGTATACAAAAGACTAAGTCAATATTATGGCAAGAACAGCTCAAATAAGCAAAGTGAAATGACAGGCCTTCATGGTTGAATTGCTGCAAAGAAACCACTACTAAAGGACACCAATAAGAAGAAGCGACTTGCTTTGGCCAAGAAACACGAGCAATGGACATTAGACCAGTGGAAATCTGTCCTTTGGTCTGATGTGTCCAAATCTGAGATTTTTGGTTCCAACCGCCGTGTCTTTGTGAGACGCAGAGTAACTGAACGGAGGATCTCCGCATGTGTGGTTCCCACCGTGACGCATGGAGGAGGTGTGGGGGTGCTTTGCTGGTGACACTGACAGTGATTCATTTTGAAATCAAGACACACTTAACCAGCATGGCTACCGCAGCATTCTGCAGCGATACGCCATCCCATCTGGTTTGTGCTTAGTGGGACTATCATTTGTGTTTCAACAGGACAATGACCCAACACACCTCCAGGCTGTGTAAGGGCTATTTGACCAAGAAGCAGATTGATGGAGTGCTGGCCTCCACAATTAACTGACCTCAACCCAATTGAGATAGTTTGGGATGAGTTGGACAGCAGAGTGAAGGAAAAGCAGCTAACAAGTGCTCAGCATATGTGGGAACTCCTTCAATACTGTTGGAAAAATCATTCCAGGTGAAGCTGGTTGAGAGAATGCCAAGAGTGTACAAAGCTGTCATCAAGGCAAAGGGTGGCTACTTCGAAGAATCTAAAATATTAAATATATTTTCATTTGTTTAACACATTTTTGGTTACTACATGAGTCCATGTGTTATTTCATAGTTCTGATGTCTTTACTATTATTCTACAATGTAGAAAATAGTAAAAATAAAGAAACTCTTGAATGAGTAGGTGTGCGTTGCTCTGCTAACTTTCAAAAGGTTGTTCCCGACGTTTGCCCCCCCCAAAATGTATTTTCCTATGAACAAAGTCACACAAAAATGTGTCTTTTCACATGAATTTCCACACAAAATGCACAATTACTTTTTGTACATATTTGCATGAATTGAGTGTGAGATTGTGTTGTCCAGATTTGTGCATATAACAAAATCCACAGCCACAGATTTATGAATCTCGAATTTGACATGAAAATATGCAAAGTGTATAGATTCTGCGTGACATTTTGTGATTTACAAACGAAATACGGTTATATGTGACTAACACCACTTTGTACATGGATGTAGATATAAAATAGCCAAATGTTTTCCTATTTAAGAAATGATTGTAGTATAAAAACGAAAAACATTTTATAAACGAGGCCCCTGCCGTGGTCTCCGAGTTGACTGTTCCTGGGGAATCTGTCCAGTCTCCAAACCAAACCTATACCCACACTCCCCATGCAACCAAGACATCAACAGCCCTTAAAGGTGCAATCTGGGATTGGTACATCCATTTGTGGACTTTAAAATAGATTACACATATTTATTCTTGAAGAGTATAACTTAGAAATGCCTCTTGAGCTTAGTCCAATGGTCTTAATCATGGGTGGTCAGTCCTTGCATCCATAGCTCCGTCTTTGAATTTGAGTAGCTGCATTTCTCCAGCCCCAAACCTCCACAAAAAAAAAGTGTCAGGGAAACAGCTTTGTGGTTGTTTTGAATTCCAGATTGCCCTTTTAAAAGAGTGCAGAGGCAGGTTGCTGTTCATTACCTCTTTAGGTTGACTCATTAGTGGATGTCCTCCCATTGGAGACTTGTATGGCCTAATTGCTCTATTAAATCCTTTCATAAATCATGTCTCCCGCTGCTATTGAGCCACAGAGCAGTGTGCTGCTGAGTCAACTTTATAACACCAAAGGTCTTATTCAACAAACTAAGCTATGTGTGTGTGTGTGTGTGTGTGGGGGGGGGGGGGGGGGGGGGGGGAGTTGAACAGTTTTATTGGAAAATGTTGAAACAAACACCACAGCAGCACAACATGCCTCTGACCAGCTTCAGAGGCTGTCCTAATATGGACACCATATACATGATACATGTTGTTCTCCAGTCATGAGTTTATTTAAAGTGTATTTGATTCATACAGGAGGGAATAAAGTGCATTTTATTCATCAAAGCAGTTAAGTGCTAAAGTAAAAACATAGCTCTTTCAGCTGTGCAGTATTTCCCATTCTTGTTCTTTTTTAATTAATCCAATCCAAGGAAATTAAAAATCCAAATCCGAATGCCTGAAACACTTCTGGTAATTATAACAACACCGAATGTATGTCTATCACTCTTAACAATAACAAATGTTTGGTTTTTGCATGAAAACAGAAAAAAAAACTATCACCATACATTTACCGTATCTGTTGTTGACTTCCAAATTCAGAACAAAGTACATTTTTCTCTTACAGGAAAAATAATCATTGCTTTTTTTTGTTGAATGGGCATTACACTTCTCACTGTCTTCCTAAGTCAGGAGGACAGACACACATAATAACTCAGGGAGGAAGGCTGTGTGTAAACGAAAAGGTAGTGCACTACTTTTGACCAGAGCCGTCCAAAGCAGTGCACTGTATAGGGAATAGGGTGCCACTTGGGACGCATAGAGTGTTTGCCTTTCATTTAATGGAGGGAGATGGGCCACTGCCTCCAAAGACTTTAATTAAACCCTTAGAGACTGGAGCCTGGTCCCTAGGAACAAGGGCCAAATGACTCTGTAGGTCGTGTGCATGTTATTTCGTCCATGAATAATACAACACTGTCGACATTCACACAGAGAATGTCGCTGCCTTCACAGCCCTGCCAATGACAGCCTAATCCAGGGCTGTTCTGAAGAGGTCTTTTCAATTTAGGAAGGAGTGCAGTTTCAAAAGAGGAGAATAACATCCCAAACGGCACACTATCCCCTACACCATATTCCCCATAGAGCCCTAGTATAGTGCACTTCTTTTGACATTTGGGACACTGGTCTATTCTGCTTTGTTTATGCTGCCCAATTTCGATACTTTTTTTTTTTTTTTTCAAGCAACCTAGAACACAGACTTTGAAATAATCTGGAAGAATAAGCTTTCAACATAAAAATAAGTAATATTGAAGTCCAGAGGTGCACGTTCATTGAGTTCCGAAAGTTGCTGAACAGAACTGACGCTGAATGTTTTTTTTTCGGCCAATGACTGGGAAGAAATGCATTCAATACGTTTAAATTGCAAATGTTCAGGAAAAGCAGGTGACGCTTGAATTTTTTTTCACTTGGACCGGGTCACTATTTAATGCCTACAATTCACAATTACACAGCTACAGCATACATGTGTCACAATGAATACAAGACCATGCATCATATTGAAAGCAGCATTTCAGATGCCATCAAAAGGCTCATAATGAGAGTAAAAAGTATTCAATAGATTACATCCATTATTTCACTACTGTGGGAACCTAATATGTTCTATCTTTATTGAAGGATAATGTGATATATGTCCCTCAGCAACCACATAACAACAATGTGAATACATAGCCATCACATATCTGGTTGACAAAGCTTTATTGGTGGGTGTTTATAGAAAAGGAAACTCGCATGCATTCCATCTCCCCTGGCACTGGGCACGAATAAAAGCAAATTGACAGTAAACTAAACCAATCAAAGAATATCAAATAAAACAGTTCTGTAAAAAGTTAGAAACATGTTCAACACAGGAACTTCCGTCCCAGGTTTCCATCCCAACCGAAGCAGTGGAGTGTAAAAACCGAGTGACAAGCCTTTTTGAGAGGGGAGAAAGTGAGATGGCTACTTTGGTGTTACTGTTCTCTTTGGTGCAGACCGTGACAATATTTCACTCAGTGCAGACAAAACCTACAGTATATTGTTGTATGATTTCTACATCAATCAATCAAATCCAAAATATTTTTTAAAGCCCTTTTTTACGTAAGTGTGTTTTTGATCAGCAATTCTTCTTTATTTTTTTGCTCTTTTGCCTTTAAGATAAGCCAAGTTCTCTGGTCTCTGGACAGTTCTCCCTCTAACCTCATATGGGTCTTTAAAGGGATAGTTCGCCAAAATGTGCCTAAATCATTTGGATGAACTATCCCTTTAAGGTTTAAAGACTCCCCTATACCTTCATTTCCATCAGGGTCTCTGGCATCATCACTTACATTCCTGTTACAGGCTCGTCCAGACAATTCACATCTATTACATTTACTCTGCTACATCACATCCCTTTAAAGTGGCAATTAGCAGTAGAAACAATAAAGCCACTACCCGCACCTGTTTTAGTAAAAAGCTGATGGATGGGGCTGGAGAAATGTAACCACTCTCAAATTCATAGACAGATCTATGAACGCAAGGGCTGAACAGCCTTGATATCAACATTAGTTTTAACCATGTTTTGAGGCTATGTAGTGTTTTTTTTACATTTACTTTGTTTGCAAACATTGGAATTAAACAAGCTTAGGGCTCTATTCAATCTGTAAAGCTGAAGCGCTACAGATTCCGCGATAGAAATGTAAAGGTCATTTCCGATTGAGCTGACATCTACAGCGTTTACCAGGAATGCAGTCTCTGCTAAAGCGGGAACATTGCCTTTAAATTTCAATCACGCTGTGAAGCTCAACTTCCACGATGTAGATTGAATAGAGGCCATATACTTTCGGTTCTGATGGGGTACAACAGTTGAACTAAGCTCATGAGGCATTTATAAGTTATATTCTTCAAGAATCAATGGGTACACATCATTCATTTATAAGTGCAGAAATGGATGTAGCTACTGCCGATTGCCCCTTTAAAAAACAAACTAGAAATATTTCAGGAAGTACGTTTCATGAAAAATGTATATTTCCATTCAGAGGAGACAAATTATGACCGAATGTGCGCATGCTCATGCTAAGGTCCTCCGGTCCCTACCATTTGTGATGAATGCAAAATCCAGAATAAACAGAATAGCTCCTCTCTACTGACATCTTCAAAAATAAATAAACTATGGCCCCTACTGGCAGCTCTACTGGTAATGAAAGTTGAACTGCGTAGAGAACAAAGCAGATCCATGAGGACAGAAAACAGACCTTGACAAAGTCTAATGTCTTGCATTGAAGATGGCTAATGAGATTTGCTGTTTGCACTGAGAAGTTGATAGACAAGGGAGACCTGGCACAGTGGTGGGCTGGTGGTGGGGCTGGCATGGTTTGCAAAATTCCAGTAACTTTCCCAAAATTACCAGGTTTTCCAGAAAACCTGTGGTTGGAGGATCTGGATTTCCTGCTTATTCCCTCTTGATTCCGGGAATCGTCCAACTGGGATTTCTACAAAATCTGGAAGTTTTGGAAGAGTAACCTGAATTTGGCAACTCTATGGCTGAGTTGGGTTAATCTACTGATGTTCTTCCCCTCCGGATGACACGTACAGGGAAGGGCGGAGCCATGGTGGTGCTTTAGAACCAGGCACCGATTCGAGGAGCCAATCGAGGTGTTCTCTTCTTTTTGAGCTCCGCCTCCTGCCTCCAAGGATATTTCTTCCTCTTGGTGTCCATGTGTCCTACGGAGAAATGGCCATCAAACAGAAAATTACATGCTACTAACGTCGGCAGAATGTGTTCCAGATCTACACTTCTATATTCCTCAATACTTCATTATTGACATTATAACTTATCAGGCATAAACTTACACAATGTCCTGGTAAAAGTGTAAACTCCTTTGCTTAACTTTAAAAAAAAGAAAATGTTGAAATTGCAAAAAATCGAACCCCAGTCCATCCCCAACATAATAACAAAAAAAAAATATATATATTTCACCTTTATTTAACCAGATAGACCAGTTGAGAACAAGTTCTCATTTACAACTGCGACCTGGCCAAGATAAAGCAAAGCAGTGCGACACAAACAACAAGAGTTACACATGGAATAAACAAGCGTACAGTCAATAACACAATAGATTTTTAACATTTTTTTTAATAAGTCTATATACAGTGTGTGCAAATGGCATGAGGAGGTAAGGCAATAAATAGGCCATAGTAGCGAAGTAATTACAATTTAGCAAATTGAGGACTCATTATAATCAGAGGACCCCTGTGTGTCAGCGAGTACGTTCACACGCACACTAATAAATTCGATATTAAACTGATTATGTCATCTCAATCTTTATCTTAAAAGGTCAAAATCGAAGTAAGCATACGCCAGTTAAAACACCTGGTTTTCTGAGCAATTTCCATCTGTGTATTTAATCTGCGCATGTGCTAGCACCAGCCGAGCGAGCCTTCCTTTTTTAGCGCGAGTTTGGAACATCTTAATGTATGCATCTTAGAAATAGTTTTCGCAGACAAACTTTATACAGTGTGTCGGATCTTAGAGTAAAATATGCTTCCCAGCCTGATTTCAAATGTGTCCATGTAAACGGGATTATTAGGGAACTCGTTCTTCTTGCAAAGCATGTAAACGTTTTAGTCAAACTATCACGTTCATCTGACTACCCACAAAAAACGCATTACTGTGTGCGTGTAACCGTACTCAATGTGTCAGGGGCGCCCCGCTCGCAGTTCTCTTCCCCTTATTCAATGAAAGTCAATGGACTAAGTCAGAGAGGAAGAGGTGAAGCGAGAGGGTTTTCTCCACCAAAAAAACGGTACAGCTTTAAGCAGATCATTAATTATTAAGCAAGTGAGTATTTTTTTTCTCTGATATAAGTGTGATCCACGTGACGTGACATCCTGGAAGTTATCGGGAGTTATCCCTGTTTAAATCCAAGACAGTCTATGCATATTCATGAGGACGATGAATTTGAAATACGTTCACCATAGAATTCAGGCTGTTGATGACAACACCCCGCATCAAATAATTAACACCCCTCATCGAATATTCAAAGAAAGGATTCCAATCCAAAAAGAGGAATAGGCGTAGCTTGACAGCTTGCTGTTCTGAGTTTGTGGACGACGATCCACAACGATCCAGACCCAGCTTCTTTTGCATTGTTGTCTATAGGAGACTCGCCCCGTGAAGTAGACCGGAACCGACCGTTTTTTCAATGGTATATCGGCCTGAGTGAACTATCTTTGAGTGTGTGTAAGATAATTTCATGGCTTTTGTGTTTGACCCCTGGAGGAAAACAGAAGGATGACCTTTGACCTTGAGTCATTACACTGCAGATCAACAGAGCGCTCTAATGAACACTTCAGTCCTTTCATTCCCCTCCATGTTGACCTCTACCAGTCAAACATGTCTGCCTCTGTCACTGGCCTTTTGTTTAGCCGCCCGTTACAACAACAACCAATTAGCTGTCGTTATTAAGGTGTTAGCGCTTGTCTTTAAACAAAGCTTAGCCTGGAGGCCATTGATTAATCCATCTGAAACAAACACCACATTTAGTGTGGTGTACAATCAACAACTTCATTAACAACGTAAAAGTTTAGGAACCCAACAAATTGAATTTGAATTAAATGGAAATATGTGTCCCTTTCAGTCTCAACAGAAGTCACTACAACCTCCTGTTTAGAAAATGTATTTTATGAGCCCCTTTTACATCAGCAGTTGTCACAAAGTGCTTTACAGTTTACTCTAGAACCAGCCTGATCACTTCGATTTCGGATGTTTAAAAATGTCGCAGAACATCGATATGTCTTTCTCTGCGCTCACCCCCCAAAACATTCTGTCGATTGCCCAGAACTGGGTGCCTACTCACAATGTTTGGAGTTTGAGCATGTAGCTTAGAACACTGCGCCACCACAATTCACAATACTCTAGCAAGCCAAGAGAATACTTGATGATAGTTGACGGAAACAGCACATCGTTTTTTATTATATTGTTTTAAGCTTTCCCCAAACCATAGCCCTAACCTTAACCATTCGGAATGAATGCCTAAACGGTTAACCGTTGAGTTGTTTCTGTTTTAACCCTTAACCACACGGAATTAACCCGGTAACCACGTGGATTTAATACGGGTCTTTTTTGTTGAGGTTTATCCATAGTACGTTGAATTTCAAAGGGAAACTATGAGATCTTGTTGACACAGCAGGCCTGTTCCTGGGTCTCTCTGTACAACCCCCACACCTTAAAGCTTTTCACCCCAGGACAGAACACTAAGTTGGGGGACACACCTCTGGCGAGTCCCAGGCTCTGTTGGCCGCGCTCTTCGTCTTCCTCCGGGGGGTTCTGTGGGCTATTCCTCAGGAAGCGTTGGTGGGACGGGAGACCAAGGAGGGTGTTCTGTTGCCGGTCGTCATCCTCCAGACCTGTAAGGGTGGTCAGAGTAGTTAGCAGGGACCTGCGAGCAGAACACACATCTGTAAATCTAAACTAGATTTACTTTGCGGAGATAGGGGAACGACAGTCCCAGCTCCAACACCTCAGAGTTTGTACACAGTTTATTCCGGTGCAATTGATGGTCAGCGGCAGTGCATGCTAATGTTAAGTGATAGCACGAAGGGGCGATATGATTCTCCGGGAGAATCTGATAAAAAGGCATCAAGCGCGATCGGACGGAGACAGCACTTAGTCGTCCCGCATCTGGTAGATGTAAATCTACCTTTATCAACCAACTCCTGCATGGTCAAAGGCAGTGCTACAAAGACCCACAAAGTTGATAAGAGGTACCCTTGGCCTGCCCACCTATGGTGAAGTGGATGAATCTGAGCTGTCAAAACCATTTTTATACAAGGCCTTGAATCATGACTTGTGGGGGGGAGAATCTCCTTTCTGTTGTAATATGAAGCCTGAGTGTTAATCTGTATTGGCCCCATATTAGTAAAGTGATCATTCTCACACAATTATAGGCATCAGCTGTGGTGCTCGTTAAACAGGGACTGTTCAGAATAGAGACGTTTAAGTACAATGTGACATCCTTGACCCGAGAGAACGAGAAGCTTCTTATATGTTGCCTATATGTTGCCTATAAAGAAAACAAGTGTGATTCAAACCTGTGTAGCCATAGCAGAAAAACCAAGAGGATGAAACGCAAAGATCTTCAAACATCCCCTCTGGCTGCAGCAACCAGTTGCTTTCATAATGCAACCATAAAGTTCAGTCATATTTCATGTGGCCACGCTTTATTGTGATTAGTCATGTAAATAAAATGAGGTTTTGTTATTTTCTCTTGGTAATTTACATTTATATTGAATTAGTCGCAGCGTATAAGGGGAGACTTATTATGCTCTGATTACACGGGCAAATTTCCCCGCCATTGTGTTTTGTAATTAAGGGGGGGGGGGTTCTAGAGGACAAGAAAGGAGCCGGCGTGTTTTCATGCCGAACATGTTTTCATTTAGAGAAAGGTCTACACCAACTTTCAAACCCCCTCCATCATCCTTCCGTCATTTCCAACAGTCAAGCCTTTAACAAATCACATGCCATTAAAGTGACATATCAAACCAGGGGATGTGCTTAGGGACAGTGGCCAATCTGCTTGGAATAAGAGTACACCTAAGTGCTGCACTGCATGTAAACTGCATTGAAAAAAATAGCCTTTGTATTGTATTCTGGGCTTTACAAGGTATACACAAGGATTACCTTTTGTAACATACAATTATACACAAGTATTTAGTATTTTGCACATTTTCTGCGTCGGACTGAGTCGGATTAACTATTTCAAAGTAAAGCGTTGTATGCCTCAAGTCTCTTACAGTATTTTCTCTCTCTCAGCAGTTTAGGTCCTGTGTGTTCGTGTTGTGCCATTTTGTCCTGATTGGCACTAGCCACAACGGTAACAAACGTGTGTCTCTCTCTCTTTCTCTAATTTCTGGATGTGTGACCCTTTTCTCAGCCACTAATTATTTCATCTACGTTATTGTTGAAACTCCATTTTCATAGTTATCAAGCTCCAAATCATATCATGAATTGCCACTGGCTTTGAGGAAAGCCAGAGTGTCTATGTATGCGGATGACTCAACACTGTACATGTCAGCTACTACAGCGACTGAAATGACTGCAACACTTAACAAAGAGCTGCAGTTAGTTTCAGAGTGGATGGCAAGGAATAAGTTAGTCGTAAATATTTCTAAAACTAAAAGCATTGTATTTGGGACAAATCATTCACTAAACCTTAAATTGAGCAAGTTGAGGTGACTTGACAGCACTGTAAAATTAGATTTAAAAAACAGATAAAAAAAAAACTTTATGGAACAGCGGGGATGCAACACAAACATGGGCACAGACACATGCATACACACATACGCGATAACAAATGCACTACACACACATGGATTTACTACTGTAGATGTGTGGTAGTGGTGGAGTAGGGGCCTGAGGGCACACGGTGTGTTGTGAAATCTGTGATTGTATTGTAATGTTTTTAAAATGGTATAAACTGGCTTAAATTTGCTGGACCCCAGGAAGAGTAGCTGGGGATCCAGCTAATGGGGATCCAGCTAATGGGGATCCATAATAAATACAAATATCACTTGTCCAATCTGCAGACAAGGCAGAGAAAGTAAAAACAGGTGGGAAGGATGCTGGAAGGTAGCGGACAATCGGATAAGCCGGTCCTCACTCAGGCTGTAATAAACCTTGTCTGAGACAAAGGAAAAAGCACGGTGAGACTTTGTCTATGTCCCAAATGGCTCCCTATATAGTGCAGTACTATTCACCAAATCCCTATGGGCCTTGGTCAAAGGTAGTGCACTACATTGGGCTTAGGTCACCATTTGGGACGCAGCTTTCAACTCACTGGATGAATAGACTTATTATCGTGAGGTCAGCAATCGCGACCCTGGCAAATTTGCAGTCTATGTTGCGAGAGGCAAGCGGGCGCAATAGACTTTTATAAAGGATGCCAAACAAATCAGTTTCCAAAATCCACATCCCAAATGGAGGATTGACACCACAGAGTGATAATCCCCTCGGTGGAATAACATACACAATTGGTGGTTTACGGCTCAGGTATTCCCCTGGCTCCGGTCTGCTTCTAGCTCTGAAAGACAACTAATCCAAGTGCATATTCCCTTCTGCAGACTGCCTGAATATCTAAATCAGTTTTGCATTGGAGAAATGGAGAGTAATTGCATTTTACCGTGTGAGAATCCAGGGCCGTGAGGCGTATTGTCAACATGTCCCTGCTCTGCGGAGCAATATTTGTTTGTATTATGAGGTCGTTACCTGGGCGATAAGACTCCCCGCCCCACAGAGCTGTGTAATCCATTATCATTTAATTAATTTAAACAAAACAATATCAAACTGCATTGATGATGATGAGATGTTTTAATAGTCATAAGGCAGCCTTTTATTTTCTGGATCAAAGACTTAATTTGACTACAGAGCAGACGTTCCCGCTTCTCCATGCATACATTTAGAGCCATTGTCTGAAGGGTTACTATCGTTTGTTTTGTTTCAGTCAAGGGCGTACGAGTCTACATCGAGCCACCTGACACTCACTCACACATACATACCTTAATCATGTTGGCCAAACCTTATGTAGGCCTACTGGATTTGACTGCGCTGAAGAAGGCCACACACTGTTCTTTGGGCTTGAACGTCCAACCCCTATCAACGTAATCGACTTATCGATGCAAAAGTCTGCTAATCTCCCCCATAGTCTCTCCCTCCCCCAGTCTCTCCCTCCCCCATGTTTTAATATTTCTCCCGGCCAGGCGGCCATCAGCAGCAGAGGTCTGCTGAGGTGACACCCCTGCTGAGCACACCGATAATGACTACGTTGTCAAGGGTACCCTACCCCCTTTATAGTGCACTACTTTTGACCAGAGCCTTATGGTCCCTGGTCAAACGTTGTGCACTACAACAGAGAACAGGATGTCATTTTGTGCCCATGTTCAAACGCGGTCAGGCAACAGCTGGGTTTGTCCCGGTGTTAGCCTCCATCTTTCATAAAGCAGCCGACAAGCCTGGCGTTGATGGTGGCCAGAGATGGGTCTGCTACTCCACGCGATGACAGTTGCGTAGAATGCAATTCAAACAGGATGCTTCCTGCTGCGACCAGGAAGCCATTTTGTGGCCCCGGGACAGGAAATCAAAACATGATCTGTCATTAGTGATGGATGAGCATGAGATCCAGCCTTCAGTTTTCAATCATAAAAGCTTA
The DNA here is from genome assembly GCF_965601325.2 of Salmo salar. Taxonomy (NCBI): domain Eukaryota; kingdom Metazoa; phylum Chordata; class Actinopteri; order Salmoniformes; family Salmonidae; genus Salmo; species Salmo salar. The sequence continues at coordinate 10,721,769 of NC_138319.1, forward strand.
CTGGTGTTCATTTTTCATATCGTTGCCTCTAGCAACTGCATGAGCAACTGCAAGAACAATGGAATCCTCCTGTGCTCACGGAGGCGCGGGCAACTTGACCATAAAGTGGCTTGAGACATGGATAGTAGTATCATGTCATTGCTCATTCCACCTTGTTATGGTAGTTAAACTAGTAGGGCTAGTCACAACAAAGCTAGACGTATGTAAAGAGATTGACAGGCTGACAGACAGCCCAGTGGTTCAGCCACTGAAGAAAATGAACTACAGTTTAATTACATTGTGTGGCTGACAACTACAGACAGGGGAAGACAGCTCAACTCTGCCATTTGGGACATAAAAACACTATTCCCTACATAGGCCACTACTTTTGGCCATAGCCTTATGGTCCCTGGTCAAAAATAGCACACTATATAGGAAATTGGGTGTCATTTGGCAGGCACGCTAGTACCTACCTTCCACTGTGCGAGTCCACATTAATAATGTGTACGCATCCACTTAAAAGATGAGGAAATAATATATACATTTGCATTGTCAGACTTTTAGGTTACAGGTATGCAGTGTAGCAGAATGTTTTTTGTCTTCCAGCATACACAAAAATTCAGTGTGAATGTGACTTCGGTCCAAGATATCAAAAACAAACTTAAATGTATTTTACTAAGCTGGAAGGCATTTTACATTACAATAACCAAATACAAGCTGTTTTTAGAACACAAACATTTCTGAGAATTAGGATTCACTTGTGAATCTTAGAGTTATGTTTTGGTACAGTATAATATTTATGTCAAAAATCACTTAACCTGTAGGTAGAGCTACAGGTAAATGCCAAAATAAAGGAAACATCAACATAAAGTGTCTTAATAGGGCGTTGGGCCACCATGAGCCAGAACGGCTTCAATGCACCTTGGCATAGATTCTATAAGTGTCTGGAACTCTGTTGGAAGGATGCGACACCATTCTTTCACAAGAAACACCATAACTTTGGTGTGTTGATGGAAAACGCTGTCTCAGGCACCGCTCCAGAACCTCCCATTAGTGTTCAATTGGGTTTAGATCTGGTGACGGACATGGTTTACATTGTTCTCATGCTTATCAAACCGTTCAGTGACCACTCGTGCCCTGTGGATGGGGGCACTGTCATCCTATGGGGGCATAGCCATGGTATCCAAAATAATGGCCTGCCCAGCATTTTTATACATGACCCTAAACATGATAAGATGTTAATCGCTTAATTACTTCAGGAACCACACCTGTGTGGAAGCACCTGCTTTCAATATATTTTGTATCCCTCATTTACTCAAGTTCTTCTATTATTTTGGCGGTTACTTGTAGAATAGAATAGGGTGATGTCATCCTCTCCTGTTAATGTAGAAACAGTGCAACCTAGTGCCAGGAACATGCTCTACAACACAGGGAGAGAGGAAGAACTACACTGTCTTCCAGGTTGTCTTCAGGCCTACATAACATTTGTTGTGTACAACACCTAACTCGTTTGTAATAAATGCTAATTCAATGACTTAATCATTACAAAATACCGTTGTGTTCTATTGCTTTTTAACAAAGAAATGCAATGGCAGTTTTCAGTCAGCAGGAGGAGCTATTGCACTGTGGAAAAATACTTCCTACAGTAATTTCGTTACAATTGAGGAAATCAATATATTCAAGCCCTACATTCATTTGAATTATGTTTTCATAATCAAAGCCGTAATCTTGCCCCTGGCTCAAAACGTTATTAAAAGAAGCAAATGGGGAAGACTAATTCAACCTGCTTTTCTGACCTTAAAATATATAATTTGTCTCCCACCAAGGGCAAAGTGTGTTGTAATTCAATTGAATGCAAGGCCTTAACAGGAATTGTTAACATTTTTAACAGCAGTAATACTCCCGGTATTTATCCAGGGACCTTGACTCTCCTTACAATGTCAGCTCTACCACAGTGGAGGGTACAATAATCTCCTCCACTCATCAGCACATCTCCCCCCCCCCCCCACCCACCCACACAGGTAACCTGAGCCAGGCAGCCACAAGGACAGGGCCACAATGTCACCTAGCAACACAGCCACATCTTCAATCAACCTTCAGGTGAGAATTAAAACCAACAGAGCAGCAGAGTGATAGAAAAATGGCTGCCACAGCTGAAGGAATTAAGGACAAATAGAGCTGTAAGCCAACATTGTGAAATACAGGATCATATTGTCTAGACACCAAAACAGAAAGAAACAGACAAACAGGGGGACTACCTGAGCGTATCCAGTAAGAAATGCTTATCGTTTTCCTAGGCAAAATGTTTTGCGACAGTATGCATTAATGCATACAACCCAAGGACGGTTTCCCATGAGAGGACGGTGGTTCTTACACAAAAGAAAAATGGGACAGTAAACTGCGTCGAGAGACCCGTTCGCTCTGCTTTCGTTGCTCCACAGAGACAGCTTTCTCCCCTCACGTAACGCCTCTCACAAAAATGCACTGAAGCTTGTGTAAACAAACAGACCCCCTTTTAGCACATTCCTCAGAACTGCTGTGCATGACTGATCTGTGTTTCACACGCACACACCCAAACACACACCCTCAAAAACACACTTCCCTTCTACCGCAGGCCAGGGCATCATAAACAGCTGTAACCCCTTGTGCCAACTGCTGCCAGTCTGCCACCACCTGTACCCACTGCCAGTATCAGACAGTGGCACGGCTGGACAGCATCTGAACAAAACCGGCCAGTGCTGAGGGACGATACAACCCGGGCTACGTCTCAAATGGCACCCTATTTCCAATATAGTGCACTACTTTTGACCAGGGCCCATAAGGCTCTGGTCTAAAGTAGTGCACTGTGTAGGTAACAGGGTACCATTTGAAGAAGCAGCCCAGTCTCCATAATAAGACATTGCATTGAACATCGAAGCAGTGCCGATTTGTTTTAAACCTATTGGGTTTATAAACAAAACACTGGTAATCACATCTGATAAACAGATTACATGTTGCTAGATGAAGGACAAAAACAGACACTGTCTGCATCCCAAATGGCACCGTTTCCTATTTAGTGCACTATATAGGGAATAGGGTGCAATTGGGACGCAGCCACTGTGCTGTGACGGCTGGGGAAACCGCTGAGGATGTGTATAACTCCCATTCTCTAAGCAAACACATCACATTTACTGATACTAGGAGGGCAAGGGAGGACATGGGACACCGCTTAATGGATTCAAGAGGGGTGTGTGAGTGTAGGAATACGTACCTTTTGTTGAGATGGGCATTCTTGACCAAAGGCAACTAATACTGCCATAGTGGATCTTATGTTGATGCCAACTAATTATTCTATACTGATAGTCCATGAAGTGACAGCTATCACTGCATGAACTTGATGATGAACCACTATAATGCAGGTGTAATCGATTAGCTTAGCAGTAAAACCATTTCATTAGTAGGTTCAAATGAACACGTGAGTGTGAAGTGATTAGTGAGTTTTATTTAAAAACAGTGAGGGTGGTTTCCTTTTCTCTGTGTGTTTGTGTGAAGCAGGGGTCATCAAGTAAGCACACACACATTGAGGGAGTGGGTGGGTGTCACGCAAGCAAAACAGAATCATCACACATACTCATTGTAAATGCAACAGCCCCTATGAGGGTTCAAGCTGAGATTTATTGACCAATGTATCTTTTTTTAGTTTTTTACAAAGTACACAATATCCCCTGTATAGAGATTGATATACACAGTACCAGTCAAAAGTTTGGACCCACATAATCACCCGACCTCATCCCAATTGAGATGGTTTGGGATGAGTTGGACCGCAAAGTGAAGGAAAAGCAGCAAACAAGTGCTCAGCATATGTGGAAACTCCTTCAAGACTGTTAAAGCATTCCAGGTGAAGCTGGTTGAGAGAATGTCAAGAGTGTGCAAAGCTGTCATCAAGGCAAAGGGTGGCTACTTTGAAGAATCTCAAATACAAAATATATTTTGATTAATTTAACACTTTTTTGGTTAATACATGATTCCATACGTGTTATTTCATAGTTTTGACGTCTTCACTCTTATTCTACAATGTAGAACAGTGTAAAAAATATTGAAAAACCCTTGAATGAGTAGGTGTGTCCAAACTTTTGACCGGTACACTATATAGTCTCCGTTTATGGTGAGTTGATGAAACAGTTACAGTCAGGAACATGAACAGCCTTGTCATTGGCAATCATGCAGAGATGAAAGAAACACTCATATTCCAAAACAAGCAAACAGAAAGCAAAAACAAAATGCACATGAATACTATATCAATGCATTCATCTAAAAGTGTTCATCTGAAACATCGGAGTATGAAAATGGTTTAAAAAAAAAGGTTAGAGAGGTGTGTGGTTTGAGTTGGGGGGAAAAAAATAGAAAGGGTTAAAGCTGAGATAGTTAAAAAAAAAAAAAAGCAAAGCAGTCCCATGCATTGATGAAATATACAGCTTGTGCCCTTAGCTTCTAGAACTAAAATGCCAAGAAGTCCACCCACGGAAAAACGGCAATACAGAAAAAAAAAATGAATAGTACAAATCAGTAATAAACAGTGGTCCTAGTAATAGAATGGTCCCAAAACAAAAAAAAAGGTGAACGGGAATAAATACAACCGTATCTGAACGTCCCTCACTCCTGCGGCTAAACTCAGTCAAGAACACATTTCCTCGCCGTGAGGAATGTTAACTACGAATGTCAACAGGGGAGAGAGAGGAGAGAAACCAACCGCCATAAGGTCGCGACCCTGAGCAGCATCGTCACACTGAGTTAGTTTAGTTTGTTTCCAGGTCAGGTGTGAGTATTTGAAACGTTGTGCAGAGGTCATCACTTGTTATCCAGTCTTAGGAGCTGCTCCTTACCGTTGACGGTTAGAGACTTTAACTGACCGTCTTCCTCCACCTCCACCCTCTCCTGGCCGTTCTCCACAATCCTGCAGGAGATAAAAAAAAAACAGACTTAGAACAGATAGTATTTTAAATCAACCTTGTTGTTAAGCGTTACTCTGTTTTTCTCTATTCCGACTGTCTTGATGAATCGACTACAACATCCTAGGAAAGTCCTGTTTGTTTTTATTTTGAGGAAACTATCCCTTTAAAACACAGGGTAAGGACAAGTCAGTGAAGCATTGACTGACTAGCTGTGCTGTGCTGTGCTGAGCAGTGCTGTACCGTTTTGTGGTGATTTGTCTGCCGTTAATGAACTTGGTGGAGGTAGACACCGAGCGGGAGCACATTCCTCCACCCCCGAAAGATGAAGAGGAAAACGAGGCGAAGCCTCCTCCACCCATATGTCCCAGGGAGGTGAAACCTAGGAGGGACACACACAGAGCTTACGTGTAAGCATTTTATTTTACTGGTCACACTCTCATATACCCACTCCAAATCCCACCCACGACAAAACCCACCCACTCCAAATCCCACCATTTCTCCTTTTGACGTTTTCATCTCAATTGAGTCTGTAGCTAAGAACTGTGTGAAACTTATCATAGGATAACATCAGGATAGATCTCATTGAAGGAAAAGTAACATCAAATAATGTTTCAGCTCTCTGGGTAACATTTGTCTTACAAACACACCCGTGAATGAAAGGCATAGTAACATTTCAAATAGATGGGATTGAATTACGACATGATTTAAATTGTAACAACTTCCGTGAGAAGAAGGTTTAGTTTAACTAGAGTTTTAGTACACACATATTTGAAGTATTACCGTGCTGCAGGGGAAGCGCACCTGAACCAAACCCTGTGAAGCCCGCCCCGAAGGGGGGGAAGCCACCAAACCCGTGGAAGAAGGATCCTCCGGTCCTGCTTTGGTTCACCACCCGCTGCCTGTGTCCCCCACCGAAGAAGTCATCGTCTGCTGGGGAGAGGGGAGAGACAATGACAACACATTAGTCAAGTTCACTTTCACCCACATAGCAGTACGCAATTGTCATACTTGAGTAAAAGTAAAGAAATCTTAATAGAAAATGACACCAGTAATAGTCAAGTAAAATACTACTTGAGTAAAAGTCTAAAAGTATTTGGTTTGAAATATACTTTATTACCAAAGGTAAAAATGGTTTCAAATTCCTTATATGAAGAACTTCTTTTTAATTTACAGTTAGCCAGGGGAACACTCCAACACTCAGACATCATTTACAAACAAAGCATTTGTATTTGGTGAGTCCGTTAATCCGCCAGATCAGAGGCAGTAGGAATAACCAGGTATATTCTCTTGATTAGTGCGTGAATTGGGACCATTTTCCTGTCCTGCCAATTATTCAAAATGTAAGGAGTACGTTTGGGTGTCAAGGAAAATGAATGGAGTAAAAAGTACATCATTTTACTTAGGAATGTAGTGAAGTAGTCAAAAATACTTTAGTACTTTTAAAGTATTTTACACCACTGGAAATGGCATATGCCTATCTACACTGAACAAAAATACACACTACATGCAACAATTTCCAAGATTTTACTGAGTTACAGTTCATATAAGAATACCAGTCAATTTAAATACATTTATTAGGCCATAATCTATGGATTTCACATGACTGGGAATACAGATATGTATATGTTGGTCACAGATACCTTAAAAACAAAACAAAGGGCGTGGATCAGAAAACCAGAATGTAGCGCAACACATCGCCTTTGCATAGTGGCGATCAGACTGTTGAATGTTGTCCCACTCATCTTCAATGGCTGTACGAAGTTGCTGGATATTGGCAGGAACTGGAATATGCTGTTGTAAACGTCAATCCAGAGCATCCCAAACATGTTCAATGGGTGACATGTCTGGGGAGTATGCAGGCCATGGAAGAACTGGGACATTTTCAGCTTCCAGGAATGGTCTACAGATTCTTGCGACATGGGGCCGTGCATTATCATGCTGAAACATGAGGATGTCAGCGGATGAATGGCACGACAATGGGCCTCAGTATCTCATCATGTTATCTCTGCGCATTCAAATTGCTTAGATATTGAACACAATTGCATTTTTGTCCGTAGCTTATGCCTACCCATACCATAACCCCAACGCCACTATGGGGCCCTCTGTCCACAACGTTGACATCAGAAACCACTCGCCCACACGACGCCATACACGCTGTCTGCCATCTGCCCAGTGCAGTCGAAACCGGGATTCATCCGTGACGAGCACACTTCTCCAGCGTGCCAGTAGCCATCGAAGGTGAGAATTTACCTACTGAAGTTGGTTACGACACCAAACTGCAGTCAGGTCAAGACCCTGGTGAGGACGATGAGCACGCAGATGAGCTTCCCTGAGACGGTTTCTGACAGTTCGTGCAGAAATTCTTTGGTTTTGCAAAGCCACAGTTTTGTCAGCTCTGCAGGTGGCTGGTCTCAGACGATCCCGCAGGTGAAGAAGCCGGATGTGGAGGTCCTGGGCTGGGCGGGGTTACACGTGGTCTGTGGTTGTGAGGAGGGCTGGACGTACTGCCAAATTCTCTAAAACGACGTTGGAGGCAGCTTAAGGTAGAGAAATTAACATGAAATTATCTGCAACAGCTCTAGCGGACATTCCTGCAGTCAGCACGCCAATTGCACGCTCCCGCAAAACTTGAGACATTTGTGGCATTGTGTTGTGTGACAAAACTGCACATTTTAGAGTGTTGTTTTATTGTCCCCAGCACAAAGTGCAACTGTATAATGATCATGCTGTTTAATCAGCTTCTTGATATGCCACACCTGTCAGGTGGATGGATTATCTTGGCAAAGGAGAAATGCTCACTAACAGGGTTGTATATAAATCTGCACAAATTTTGAGAGAAATAAGCTTTTTGTGCTTATGGAAAATTCCTGGGATCTTTAATTCAGTTCATAAAACATGGGACCAACACTTTACGTGTTGCGTTTATTTTTGTTGTCGAGTATAAATACATATCTATAAATTGAGCTGGATTATTCACCGATGTCGTGTCCCCATTCCCAAGAGCTTAAAGTGCATTAACCGACAGACTTTTTGGAAGGAAATGTCCGATACATCACAAATAATATTTGAGGGGTTTTGGTTTCAACCGGATATAAAAAATTAAATAAAGAGTTCAATCATTTACAGTATCACATCATCATCATCATCATTTAGAGGTTTGGGTTAGTCTTAACCAGAAATGGCTACAGTAGTCACATGGGAGACCCCTCCCTCCCATAGGGACCGACGTGATTGTGCTGAGGAAAAAAGCTGCCCTCCCCGTTAGAAAGAAAAATCCCCTGCTGCTTCCGCTCTCCAATCCACCACACAATGTCAGAATTCATTTATTAATTGGATTGTTTATGCATGAGGACCCCGAGGACTCAGTCACACTCCCTCTCCCCATAGAAAAGGTCCGTATTAAACCCAGCAGCAAGCTCTCCATAAAGCCTCCCTCTGATCCTCTCTGTATTCCATTGTGCATCGCAAATGGACTGACCCCACCACAACGTAGTGACCCCCCCCACCACAGGAGGTCTCCACTGCAACTGGAACTGGGGGTGAGTCCTAAATGGCATCCTATTCCCTATATAGTGCATTACTTTAGACCAGAGCTCATGACTAGGGGCCCCTAGTCAAAAGGAGTGCACCAAGTAAGGAATAGGGTGCCATTTGGGATGCACCGGAGCATGGAAGAGGTTGGTCATAATATCATTTATGATCTAGAATTAAAAACCCTTCTTGTTTATCTCGGTGTCCCTTGATGTGACTTAGTTATGTCGTTAGGAGAGGATTTAACGTAGCAGGGTTATTTATAATATATGGACTTGAAAATGGCCTTTGAAAGCTATTGCTAAACTATTACTAAACTCAGCCAATGTTCGTGACTTGCGGTTAAGGAAGGTGTTTTTTTGACCAATGGGAGACGTGTTGTAGTAGGGAGCCTATTGGCTCAGCCAGTGGTGTAAAAGCCGGTATCTGCTCAGCGAATGAGAGAGAGGCATCCACGGTTCACCCACAGAGCTCTAAATATGGAGGCGAGCCTCAGACAGTGGACGGATATGAGAGCCTACATCATTCAGCTGGAATGCTTTCAAAAATAGCTTCTGTATTAAAGTAAGACCAGTTGTAATAGCGTCAGACCCATGTGTCTGTGTGTGGAAACATGTGAAACAGGGGAGGGGTTACAATAATGCCATGCAGGAAGCGCCGAGGTTGATACATTTTACAGGTTGCTTTCGCGTAATATGTTACGCATTTTAGTGTAATCTGATTACAATATTTTAGCTGGTAACGTAATAAACTACGGTTTTATTATATCTTTTTTTTAATCAGATTACATGTAACTTCTTGAACTGCACTGTTGGTTAAGGGCTTGTAAGTAAGCATTTCACGGCAAAGTCTACACTTTAAACGGTAAAGTCTATACAAAAAGTTTGATTTGATTAGTTCGTTTTTTTGTAATCATATGTAATCAGTTACTCCCCAACCCTGCCTACTCCCTCACTATATAGGGAACAAGGTGCCAGTTGGGACACATCCACAGAGTGCAGAGGACAGCTGTTGCTGTTTACTCCCATGTTGGCAGTGTCCAGCAGCAGCATCAGACAGCATGTCCTCAATGCAGTCGGTAAGAGGATAGTACCTGCTAGGCTGATGGCATGGAGCACCACATTATGGTCCTGGCTTAATAGGTGTCCCTGTTTGCTCGTAAACTTTACATTTTAACCCAGACCATCTAGGCTATCCAGTCTGTGGTTGGAAGAGTCTAAAGGATGCAATGGCAGTTTTTTTTTGTTCTTCTTGAAAGCCAGTTCTATGGGTAATACAGTACTCACCCGCCCCTCTAGCCAGAGGCATGGTGATTGTACAACTGGCTGTCATTATGCCAGCTGGTGCTGATGGTTTGTCAGTCAGTCTGTCTGTCAGTCACTAGACACAGCAGCAGCTTGGGGTCCTGCTAAGACTAGTAAAACACACGAGGGGTTAACTGACTGCTAAAGTTCTGAGTCACACCCAGGCTACTACAGTTAGGCTAGACGGCACCCTGAGCACAGTCCTGGCTGCCTCCAGGGAGGGATTATACTTTTTGGTCCACTAGCCAACAGTGGCTGCCCAAATTGACCAGATACTCAATTTGTTTACGAGCCACATTTTTTGATAAAATCACAGAAAACGCATAGAATAGCATGTATTGAACGGTTTTGAAATTGATTGAAAGTGATTTCAAAGAACAGACAGACAGCCAGCCAGACCTGTTCCAGCGGGCAAGGTCTCCATCTCTCTCGATATTGTACCTATGCTGTGCCACACCCTACTCTCACAACTGTAGCATTGAGATTCTCTCTTCCGGAGCAGACACACACTCTCAAATAGTTGTATTTTTTATTTATTTTTACATGTGGGCTTTGTATCAAACAATAAACTGCTCCCAAATGTTCTGTGTGACCCCCGCCAATGTGGCTGGTAAGAATAGACATTCTAGACATTCTACCAGCCGATGCCAAAATCAACCAGCAATTCGCTGGTGGATGATGTTCATTTCCCACCCTGGCTACCTCACTTACCCCTAATCAGTGTAGCCAGTTCTCTGTACAACTCTCTGTAACAGCTATATAAACACTACGGTCAGGCAGGCCAGCAAACAGCCCAGTCGGTCTCATCCAGCCAGCAAGGTTGACCCAGATCGGCGCACAATTAGTAGCATGTCCAGAGGGGGGTTTAGAACGTGAATCTAGTTGTGGGTATATCGACAATGAAAAGGTCAGGAATGTCCAAGGAATTAAAAAGCACAGACCTCGCTCGAGGCAGCGCTGAACATCGTAATCTCAATTCCTGCATCAGTTTTGGTGATCAAAGCCATATCGGTTATATCAACAGTATAGTGATAGATTCCTATTGAATATTATCTACACAGGGATAAGCGGTTACTTTTAGCAACATCACATCCAATATTGATCAAACTTGGATGAATTGTACATAATAAAAGTAGTCAAAGAGACAGAGCGTACCAAAAGTATGGCTCCATCCTCAATCACGCTCTTTCCACTCTATAGAATAAGGGCAATTGCCATTGGTGTCTCTGGGAGCCAGGCTCTCTCTGGGCATTCTCTGGCCTCAGTGGGAGGAAAAGACTTACCGAAGAAATCCGCAAATGGATCTCGACCTCCGAAGAATTCCCTGAAGACATCCTCGGGATTACGGAATGTGAACCCACCACTGAAGTGATCACCGTTGTGATAACGCCCTCCTGGAAGAAACAGAGAACACGAACATACAATGAGAGTTACTGAGCGATAGCAACATATTCCTGGTCCTGCAATACACATGGCGATCTGAACATAGTTCAATTACTCAAGGGAACTATGAGGGTAGCATGGCACTACGCGGCTTAGTTGACAGCTAATGGTTTTGAGTCCTCAGAAAGAAAAAGAACGAGGTTGGTATTGCCCGGTCAGGTTTATGGTAACACACTGAAGTTGACCCCATAGAGCTGTACATTGGTAGAAGCTAAACACTTCTCCTTGGCATGCTAGCTAGCTTTATGTGTCATTTCAGACATTGTGTCATATAATACTGTATCATAAAACATGCGTGTTTAACCTCCTAGAGAGGCTCTACATATCAAAACATTAAGAGTAATGTATACCTCCGCCTCCGTTTCCAGCCAAGCCTTCTTTACCATATCGGTCGTACTGGTTCTTCTTGTTTGCTAGGGATACGAAGAAAAGGCGGGATTAAAGAGATCTGAAACTGTCAGGCAATGGTCACTGCGGATGTGTCCCAAATGGCAACCTATTCCCTATGGGGCACGCTACTTTTGACCAGAGCTCTATGGGCCATGGTCTGACCTTGGTCAAAAGCAGAACACTATGGAATAGGGTGCCATTTGGGGCACATTGAACTTGACAAAGTGTCGTTTCTGTTCTCCATTTAAATGAAAGATCACTGCGACCTTTGGATAATAATAGCTTCCTGGATATGAAACAGATCCTGCCTCATTCTCATAACTTGATACACGAGGTACATGTGAAATGGTCTTAGTGGCTCCTTATTACTGCCTGCTTAGTTATAATGTATACACAAATCTATTGATTTGATGCTCGCTTCCAAATTACACTCACTTAATGTTTTAGAGTTAACATTCAAAGAGTTAATAAAACTTCAAGCTCAATCTCAGTCTTAAGACTTCTACCCAGTGAAAAAAAACGCAATGAAAAATACATAATTTCAATGGCAAAAATGGTTGAAATCATGTCTTTTCAACCGTCTTAAGATACTTTCTCCTAAGTCTTAATATCCTTCCTCTAAGACTTCTCATAATCTTCCACCTGTGCTCTTCTTTCACCGACAGGTTACAATTCTTTCGGAGGTGAATGCTGGGAAAAGCCCCAGTCAGAAACCTGAGACTGTACGATACAGACAAACCATTGGAGAAGTGGACAGAGCATGGCTGTTTATGGCCATTTTCATGAAAGTCATAAATGACCACCCCATAACTTGATGGGCGGAAAAAGTGAAACGACAAAAAAGCGCGACTACTTAAAGGCTGGTACGAGAACCAAAAGAGGAAAGTCGATGTTCAAGTGTGTATACTCCACAGCACAAACGATCCTGACGTGTGCTTTGAAGGGAAACAATTACTGGCCTGTTGTTAGCTGCTGTTGCTGGGAGAGCAGTACATAACGGGGACAAATAAATCAAGACATTACAGTTCTCTGTTGTGCTCTCAGGCCTACGTCGGCGTCCCAAATGGCACCCTATTCCCCATGTAGTGCACTACTTTTGACCAGGGCCCGCTAAAAGTAGTGCACTGCATAGGGAACAGGGTGCAGTTTAGGACACATGTTACATCTCAGCGCTGTCAAGTACATAGATCATTTTAGTCCTGTAACAGACAGACAAAGGGTTATTTTTCAATGTGGACAAAGACAACAGTTATGGTATGTTCACCATCTGGCAGCATCACATGACTGGTCATATGTTTGGGTGGAAACAGAGGTGAAAACATCATAAAGACACCTAGGGTGATAGCTTCAAAAAGGTACATTAGCCTAAAACATCTTTTGGGGGGGGATTTTAAATCAGTCATATAATCTGTATAGCAGAGAGAGATCACTAATCAACATGGCCTAGACCTCATGTGTGCATGCTATGTAGCTAGCTGTCCACCACATTGTACAATTTTACAGGTTGCAGTCGCCTAATGTTAGTCATTTTAGTGTAAAGGGTTCTTGTAACGTTTCGAAAATGTACACCGAGTGTACAAAACATTAAGGACACCCGCTCTTTCCATGACAGACTGACCAGGTGAAAGCTATGATCCCTTATTGATGTCACTTGTTAAATCCACTTAAAAATCAGAGTAGATGAAGGGGAGGTTAAAGAAGGATTTTTAAGCCTTAGACATGGATTGGTTTTTGTGTGCCATTTAAAGGGTGAATAAGCAAGAGAAAATATTTAAGTGCCTTTGAACAGGGTATGGCAGTAGGTGCAACGGTTTGGTTCAAGAACTGCAACGCTGCAGTTTCACGGTTATTTTTTTATTTATTAATTTAAAAAAAAAAATTACAACCGGATGTGGTATCCGGGATTCGTGACATGTGCATTAGCGTTTGTGTTTGCATTTTTAAACCGTCCATAATGAGGAGTCTTAGGTGGAGGGGGGAATCTTACCGTCTGACAGGACCTCATAGGCTTCTGAAAGCTCTTTGAACTTCCTCTCTGCGTCTTCCTTGTTGTCTGGGTTCTTGTCTGGATGCCACTTTAGTGCTAGCTTTCTGTACCTATAGTATGGCAGATTACATATTTTACTACACAGACATGTAAAGCCCAAAGATACCACTGTCATTTGTAATCTAAAGAGATTGGTAATCTCACCATTCATTTCATAACAACAAATACTAACTACGTATAACCGTCTATATACCACATTGTTCCATGAGTAGTAATTCAATTGAGAGGTGTTCTTTTATCATTCGCTGATAAAATTGTGGGCTGAAGACTGAGGGCTGACCAGGAGAGTGCAAGTATCAATTCTTAACAGATAATTGCTCAAACTGTTAGCTGAATTGCTAACAGAGAATTTCTTCATTCAAATCACACAACCCTGTGTCATGACACTTAATTGGAAGACAAAAAAAATAAAAACAAAGACAAGTGCAGGCAGAGCAGCAGGGCGTTTTTAAGGCTGCTAGCTCAATTCTCACGCCCACAGCCCAAAAAAAAAAAAATACAACAAAATATATATATATCTGGCTTAGTCCGAGAGAAAAAAAATGGAGGCAGGGTAAACTCCATGGCTCTGCAGTCCAGGAGAGCAGTTTGTACTGATTCAGCAGTTCTCTCGGACTAAGCCAGGCCTGCAGCAGAGTGGCTACGTCCCAAATGGTTATTTATATATATAAATAAAGATATTTAACTAGGCAACTCAGTTAAGAACAGATTCTTATTTACAATGACGGCCTCCCAAAAGGCAAATGGCCTCCTGAGGGGACGGGGGCTGGGATGAAAATAAAATACAAATAGGTCAAAACACGATCACGACAAGCGAGACACCACAACACTACATAAAGAGAGACCTAAGACAACATGGTAGCAGCACAACATGGTAGCAGCACAAAACATGGTACACACATTATTGGGCACAGACAACAGCACAAAGGGCAAGGTAGAGACAACAATACATCACGTGAAGCAGTCACAACTGTCAGTAAGAGTGTCCATGATTGAGTCTTTGAAGAGATGGAGACAAAACGGTCCAGTTTGAGTGGTTGTTGCAGCTCGTTCCAGTCGCTAGCTGCAGCAAAGTGAAAAGAGGAGCGACCCAGGGATGTGCGCACTTTGGGGACCTTTAACAGAATGTGACTGGAGGAACGGGTGCACTACTTTTGACCCACACTAAATAGAAACTAGGGTGCTATTACGGACACAGCCACTATGGAGGATGGGCCTGACTCAGAGCTCCTCCATAAGGCTGCATAGAGACCACAGAGTAGGGATTTAGCCTTTTATGACAATATATTCTGCTGAGAAGGAGCACATTAAGACCTAGGACTCTATGCAGACCTAGGGCCATAGGAGTCGAGCTTCTCTGTGGAGGAGTGCTGATCTAGGATGAGGTCTTCCCTGTCCATGTAATCTTATTAATTATGATCTAAAAGGCTAAACTGATTTTAGAGCAGCACTTCTACTCAGACGCTGGACACATACGGCCCCTGTAAAAAGGGTGTCCAAACTCACCTACAGGTAAAGACAAAAACAAAAAAGGAAAAACAACAAGAGCACTGGTGGGGTGCTTCCGGCCCGAGGTAAACCACATCTTGGTCATAAGGCAGCAGTCTCACCTGAAGGCAGGGCAGGCCAGCCAAATAGGAACGATTAGTCGGCCGCCCAGGGCGGCAGATTGGCGAGTGCGGCATTTCCCGAGCAAAACTGGCCAAGACTTTCAACACACATACAGTGGGGGAAAAAAGTATTTGATCCCCTGCTGATTTTGTACGTTTGCCCACTGATAAAGAAAGCATCAGTCTATAATTTGAATGGTAGGTTTATTTGAACAGTGAGACAGAATAACAACAAAAATATCCAGAAAAATGCATGTCAAAAATGTTATACATTGCTTTGCATTTTAATGAGGGAAATAAGTATTTGACCCCCTCTCAATCAGAAAGATTTCTGGCTCCCAGGTGTCTTTTATACAGGTAACGAGCTGAGATTAGGAGCACACTCTTAAAGGGAGTGCTCCTAACCGCAGCTTGTTACCTGTAAAAAAGACATCTGTCCACAGAAGCCATAAATCAATCAGATTCCAAACTCTCCACCATAGCCAAGACCAAAGAGCTCTCCAAGGATGTCAGGGACAAGATTGTAGACCTACACAAGGCTGGAATGGGCTACAAGACCATCGCCAAGCAGCTTGGTGAGAAGGTGACAACAGTTGGTGCGATTATTCGCAAATGGAAGAAACACAAAAGAACTGTCAATCTCCCTCGGCCTGGGGCTCCATGCAAGATCTCACGTCGTGGGGTTGCAATGATCATGAGAACGGTGAGAAATCATCCCAGAACTACACGGGAGGATCTTGTCAATGATCTCAAGGCAGCTGGGACCATAGTCACCAAGAAAACAATTGGTAACACACTACGCCGTGAAGGACTGAAATCCTGCAGCGCCCGCAAGGTCCCCCTGCTCAAGAATACATATACATGCCTGTCTGAAGTTTGCCAATGAACATCTGAATGATTCGGAGGACAACCGGTGAAAGTGGTGTGGTCAGATGAGACCAAAATGGAGCTCTTTGGCATCAACTCAACTCGCCGTGTTTGGAGGAGGAGGAATGCTGCCTATGACCCCAAGAACACCATCTCCACCGTCAAACATGGAGGTGGAAACATTATGCTTTGGGGGTGTTTTTCTGCTAAGGGGACAGGACAACTTCACCGCATCAAAGGGACGATGGACGGGGCCATGTACCGTCAAATCTTGGGTGAGAACATCCTTCCCTCAGCCAGGGCATTGAAAATGCGTCGTGGATGGGTATTTCAGCATGACAATGACCCAAAACACACGGCCAAGGCAACAAAAGAGTGGCTCAAGAAGAAGCGCATTAAGGTCCTGAAGTGGCCTAGCCAGTCTCCAGACCTTAATCCCATAGAAAATCTGTGGAGGGAGCTGAAGGTTCGAGTTGCCAAACGTCAGCCTCGAAACCTTAATGACTTGGAGAAGCTCTGCAAAGAGGAGTGGGACAAAATCCCTCCTGAGATGTGTGCAAACCTGGTGGCCAACTACAAGAAACGTCTGACCTCTGATTGCCAACAAGGGTTTAGCCACCAAGTACTAAGTCATGTTTTGCAGAGGGGTCAAATACTTATTTCCCTCATTAAAATGCAAATCATTTTATAACATTTTTGACATGCGTTTTTCTGGATTTTTTGTTGTTATTGTCTCTCACTGTTCAAATAAACCTACCATTAAAATTATAGACTGATCATTTCTTTGTCAGTGGGCAAACGTACAAAATCAGCAGGGGATCAAATACTTTTTCCCCCCACTGTACCTTAAATAATTCTGCCCAAAAACAATGTCAATTTCTCTCACCAAGTGGCATATGGGTTACTTAGGTGAGCGATGATGCCGCCCCGTAATAAGCAGTAGGCCTAACCACTGTCAAAGGCAGGGGCGCAAATTATCCATGCCCAGTGTGCCTCTCCACAGTGTTGGTGGAGACGCCTCGCTGGGGCGCTCCACAATGTTCCGTAAAAAAATGGACATAAATCATGTAGCCTATGGTACAAAAAGTACAGTTCTGTAGCCTACAGGCTGGAGATACATTTTTGACAATGTCATGAGACAGATACTTTGTACATCATGCATGTTTCTCCGATCAAATAGCCTAACCAAAATGGAACCCAATCCAAAAAAAAAAAAAAAAGTGCTTGGATGTGAATATGACATTTTAACAAACTACCCTAAAAACAGGAAAGGTCAAAGTTAAAATGGACAATATCTGGAATGGAAAAAAATCAGGCTCCTCACAACTGCTGTCCAGGAATTTCAACCAATGATGTATATAAACCCTGGATTGCTATCTATTGGCCATTGAGAGTCTGTAGCCACCGGTCAGCCATATTGGTACTCCCCAGTAAGTGCAGTGGTATAGGAATGAATGGAATGCTACAGTATTTCAATTAAATGTTTCAAAGACAAAAATATACTTTAAGGAAAATGTTTATATACTTTTTCTATTTGTATGTTTAGCTAACATAATATAATTTAAAAAGTAAGCCCTATGCATTAAAAAGTGTCAAAAACTAATGTAGACATTAATAAATGCATTTGTACAGCTTCCAAAATCTTTTTTTACAATGGAGGAGTACCAAGATGGCTGTGCGATGGCTTTAATACAGCGCCCCCTGCCAGTCATCCAGGGTTTATATACACTACATGAACAAAAGTATGTGGACACCTGTTATAAAGCGGTTGAATACTTATTGACTGAAGACATTTCAGCTTTTAATACATTTGTGAAATTCAAAAAACGTAATTCCACTTTGACATAAAATTTAGATTTTATCCATTTTAAATTCAGGCTGAAACAACAAAATGCGGGACAAGTAAATGGGTGTGAATGCTTTCTATATACACACTACATGACCGAGAATATGTGGACATGTGCTCATTCCAAAATCACAGGCATTAATATAGAGTTGGACCCCCCTTTGCTGCTATAACACCCTCCACTCTTCTGGGAAGGCTTCCCACTAGATGTTGGAACATTGCTGCGGGGACTTGCTTCCATTCAGCCACAAGAGCATTAGTGAGGTCGAGCACTGATGTTGGGCAATTAGGCCTGGCTCGCAGTCGGTGCTCCAATTCATCCAAAAGGTGTTCAATGGGGTTGAGGTCAGGGCCCTGTGCAGGCCAGTCAAGTTCTTCCACACCGATCTTGACAAACCATTTCTGTATGGACCTCGCTTTTTGCACGGTGCATTGTCATGCTGAAACAGGAAAGGGCCCTCCCCAAAACTGTGGCCACAAAGTTGGAAGCACAGAATCGTCTAGAATGTCATTGCATGCTGTAGCGTTAAGATTTCCCTTCACTGGAACTAAGGGGCCTAGCCTGAACCATGAAAAACAGCCCCAGACCATTATTCCTTCTCCACCAAACTGTACAGTTGGCACTATGCATTCAGGCAGCTGGTGTTCTCCTGGCATTCGCCAAACCCAGATTCGTCCGTTGGACTGCCATCTGGTGAGAGTGATTCATCACGACAGAGACGCGTTTCCACTGATCTTAGGCTTGTGTGTGGCTGCTCGGCCATGGAAACCCATTTCACGACACTCCCGATGAACAGTTATTGTGCTGATGTTGCTTCCAGAGGCAGTTTGGAAGTGGGTAGTGAGTGTTGCAACTGAGGACAGGCGATTTCTACACACTATGCACTTCAGCAATCAGAGGTTCGGTTTTGTGAGGTTGTGTGGCCTACCACTTTGCGGCTGAGACGTTTTTGCTCCTAGACCTTTCCACTTCCCAATAACAGCACTGAGTTGACCGGGGCAGCTCTAGCTGGGAAGAAATTTGACTTACTGACTTTTTGGAAAGGTGGCATCCTATGATGGTGCCATGTTGAAAGTCACTGAGCTCTTCAGTAAGGCCATTCTACTGCCAATGTTGGGCTATGGAGATTGCATGGCTATGTGCTCGATTTTATACACCTGTCAGCAACGGGTGTGGCTAAAATAGCCAAATCCACAAATTTGAAGGTGTGTCCACATACTTTTGTGTACATCATTGGTTTTGACCCGTGGGCTAAATTGGCATGATAATCACTGGGCGGCAGAACGGCCAGGACCGGGCCTGCCTGAGATAATACATCTACAAATACTTGAGTGCTTTTCCTGTGCATTTCTCAGAAGAGCTTCTGTCTGCAAACTACTTCATCCTGTAACTAACTTTCACAGAGAGGTGTAAACAGGGGTTTTCTTGTTACTTTACTTGACTGACTTTATTGTCCCCATGGGGAAATTTTGTTGCAGTGTCATGTACACATGTAAAGTGGCATTTAAATACAAAACAAATTGACAATACAACTTTCATAACAGTTACACACAAATATGAAAAGAGACTAGCCTGCTGGCCTTATTGGGTCGATAGGAACATTAGCCCTAGCTATTTAGTAGGGATATCACACTTGGCACAAATGATTGTCTAGTTCTGTTTTTCCTGCCAAGGGGTGCCCTATAACTGCACCCAGAGGGGAGTAGTTCAAAGTCTGGGTACAAGGGGTGGCTTGGGTCTAAAATGATTTTGTGAGCCTTGCGGAGGGCCCTGACCTGAAAGATCTCATCCAGGCCTGTCTGTTTAACTCAAAGTACCTTGCTTGTTGTGGTGATAATCCTTCCCATCATATTTCTCTGGCTGACAGTGGCATTGCCATACCAACAAACAATACAAAAAGTAAAAAAATACTCAAAGGATTTGTAAAACCGATTCAGTATAGTACAATTGACATTAACAGGCTACATGACCAAGGCGGCTAAGGCCCTATTCCCACTACGAGATATGAAGGAGCGTCTGAGGAGCGGTATGGCGAAAGACAATTTTACTTTTGTATTCATGCACAATAAATGCTACAGTCTGATCAACTGTAGCCTACTGATAACAACCACAGCTGCAGGTAACCTAGAGAAGCCCATGCACTGATCCCATTGGGGCCTGGGGAAACATAATGTCATGTTTTTATAGCCTAAGCAATGTATTTATAGCCTAAAATAGGCAAACATTTTTGTGTTCGGAGAAAATGTGAATGTGGTTGATATTCACACTTCGGGTGGCTAGGCTACCTTGGCCTTTTTAATCCAAAAATGATTGACTGGGATTAATCAATCAACACAATAGTGATGACATGGTGTGTGAGTGTAACCGATGTGAAATGGCTAGTTAGTTAGCGGTGGTGCGCGCTAATAGCGTTTCAATCGGTGACGTCGGTGAAGTAGGGGTGAAGTAGGGTTTCGATGAAGTAGGGTTTCCCCTTGCGTTGCAAGGGCCGCGGCTTTTGTGGCGCGATGGGTAACGATGCTTCGTGGGTGCCAGTTGTTGATGTGTGCAAGGGTCCCTGGTTCGAGCCCAAGTTGGGGCGAAGAGAGGGACGGAACCTACACTGTTACATGAGTATACTTTTTAATTACTGCTGCAACTCTGCATACAGCGATCTCAACCCTGTTAGTTTCGGTTCAACTGCAGTTGTCGTCTCTGTCTATCTAAAGAGTGTTCATGTTTTCATCCTACCTGGGCCAGGAGTTTAAGGGCATTTATGTTTAAACCATATGACCTGATATAATAATCGGGTCCCCATCAGAGCCAATATAAAAACTATTTTTACAGCTGGTTTATTACTACGTCCTATGCTACAACTAAGGTTCGGAGTTGGTTAGGTTAGCCTGCTACCAGATCAGGAATGGGCTTCCATAGATTTACGTGGCTCAGTGCAGCAGGCAGCTACTGCGACAATTTCAGAATGGTAGCCTAGTGGTTAGAGCGTTGGGCCAGTAACCGAAAGGTTGCTAGATCGAATCCACGAGCTGACAAGATAAAAATCTGTCGTTCTGCCCCTGAACAAGGCAGTTAACCCACTGTTCCTAGGCCATCATTGTAAATAAGAACTTGTTTTTAACTGACTTGCCTAGTTAAATAAAGATGTATTTTACGTTGCAGCCGTTTCAAAAATACTGCTCTGCCGTAGGTGTGTTAGCTTAACGAGACAACTCTGTTTACACTGCCCTGCTTCAAGGGGAACAACTGTCTGGCGAGTGTCGTGAACTACCTCCGGAGGTAGAGGTCGAGACGTAGTAAGCGCACAAGTTTACATTTGAGTAATATGTGTAACAGACGGTATTTTTACAGAAAGTCTATTAAGGTCGAAGAGGCTCCAAGATTGAGGTAAAGCAGTTCAAATTGGCAGGGTAAGAAGTGGGTAGCCCAGTGTATCAGAGAGGTGGGGTTACACAATTGACCTTTTGACCTTTGTTTTGGATGCTATTTATCTAGTCAAAAAGGTCAAATGCAGGATAGTCAGCGTTGAAACTGAAAGTGAAAAACAGAGTTCGTATGACTACTGCTTGGGTTTAAAAGACCACTTCTTGGTTAATTTAGTGACTTAGACGATTATGTTTACATTGTATTCAACACTTAAACTGAAAAACAAAAAGAGGAAAAACACTCCCTTCACAGTGGAGTTGGTGCTAACGTAAACCCTAAAAAACGAGCATACCTTAGATTCCCAAGCCTAGCAGCACAAAAGGGCAGATCATAATCTCACAATCATACAGCGGTTTTAAAAAGAGGAGTGCGCGTGTCCGTCATTCACAACACATTACTGGCTAAACGACACGCATGACGGTTCACAAACGACAATAGGAAACATTGGTCACGGGACGGTGAGCGGGGCTGTTCAGTGTGTGCCGGTGTGTGAGCGTACAGGAAGGTTTGCGACATCGGTACTCGGCAAGGTTACAGGAAGCAGAGTGAGAAGAGGGGAAACTTTCTAAAGCATTAGCGGTTAGCGCTCTATCCGTTTCTAGAATTAGTCTACTACATCCTTCAGAGTGTCCCACACGACTAAAGTCGACATGCGTGTAAAACTAGAGGCCATGCCGGACACGGGTACTCACGCTTTTTTAATGTCCTCCGCCGAAGCGTTTCTCTGGACCCCTAAGATCTGGTAGTATTCTGTCATGGCTGTTTTTCTCTGTGGTTCCTTCTTCTAGACCGCCGTCTTCAGCCGTCGCTCTGCAGAGGGAGGGAGCAAAGCGCCGTTTATAAAACACAATGTGGAGGAACTCAATGAGGGGGAAAAGCACAACAAAGTGGGGCCGTGACAGAGGCAGCCATGTGTGACAGCCAAGAAACCTCCCCTCCCTCCAGGCCCAGTGGGGTGAGGATAGAAGGGGGGGGGGGGGGGGGCAGGGTATTTCACAGGGTGGCACAGCTAAACAATGTAATCAACTGCCCTTAAAATAGAGCCCTCGTGTGAGAGAGAGAAAAGAGAGCGAGCGATAGAAAGAGAGCGCGAGAGAGAAAAAGAGAGCTAGAGAAAGAATGAAAGGAAAGAAAGAGGGGAGCGAGCGAGATAGGGGAGCCGGGGACAAGACTTAAGCTAACGTTAGCTCTAACATTACATAATGATGGGGTAGAGTGGATACCCGGGCCTGCCAATATAAGTAAGAGTTAAAGTGTGATTTACGATTGCATATGGAAGGACGAATGAAGAACTGAAGCCACAACGCCCAAGTGACCCCCTTTCCATAAGCATTTCTTTACTGATATCATAGGCGGCCTGGAGCACCAGGCGAAACACGCCCAGATATACAGTACTTCCATCCGATACAAGTCTTCCATTTCATCGCTGCTTAATGTGGCCAATGGGAGGCAGCTTTGAAAAGAGAATAAACTCCAAAGTGGATATCTGGGACGTCGTCTTCCCCTGTCAATTTACAGCCCCAGTAGTCATCTGTATGATCCACCAGACCGTGTTAACATCACTCCCGTATCACACGTTCAACCCCCACTGACACCCCTTATTAACAGTCCAATTACAACTCAATTAACATACAGTATCTATCACTTAAATGGGAAAAATCCTAAAATCCTCTTTACAACAGGTTGATTCCATACAAAAGTGGGGGTGTGTGTCTGACTGCTTTCCAAGCATGTGAGATTTATAGCATTAGGGACAGATCGAAATTTACTGGAAGGGGGTGTTCCAAAATAGGGGAAGGTTGTCGTATTTTTTTTTTTGGTTTGTGTGGTTATTTTAAAATTGGGCACAGGGGAGGGTAGTGCATTTTCCCTCCATGGTTTACATTCACTCTTGTGCAGATTTTACTATAGAATTTCTTCCATATTAGCCAAATTTCCTCATGTGCTTGCATGTACCTCCCCTATATCAAGGTGTTTTGGTACTTCCCTTATGCGCCATTCTTTTCTGTGTGCTAACTTTCACTATACCACAGGTCAGTATAATCTACCAGTGTAACAGTATATCCAGCCCTCTATCCACCATTCATAGTGACAATAGTGGTAGGTGGATCATTTGACCAGATCTGCAATAGGCTAACTAGCATAATACCACATAAAAGCATTCAAAGATGCATCCATTTTTAATATGAATCCACTACAATAAATAGGAATAGCTGATGGACCTGGCCTCTCTGCTGCCTCTCATTGCGCGTGAAAGAATAGTGAATACATGAGACACGCAGCTCAAAAAGCTCCCCTATTGATCTTGTTTAGGGACAATACAAATGATCCTACCTAGACTACAACACCACAATACAATGAATAATTGCATTATTGGTTTTCAAGTGAGTACAAAATTCTACTCTAGGCTGCAGTGAAAATGTCATTTTCAATAATGGTGCAAAATTTCTGTGATTTGAATATTTCATTTGGATCAGTTGTGGGTCTACTCGACAGTTAATAAGGTATAGAAAGACACCTTAGCAGGCCAGTCTGGCTGTATTTTTACTTTCGATACAGAGACGTGCTGTCTGTTGCAGATCATCATTCTCCCAAGGCGTCCTATAGAAATAATAATGTCACATATGCTCCAGGTAGGCCCAGTTATTCAGGAAAGCTTAACTTGCGCTCTGCCTCCTCTCCAATCCGAGCGGCTATTCCCCATGCACCCGAAATCGAAAGCTTTAATATAGCCTTAATATTTAGAAATTCACTTTTAACATGTATACTGCAACAATTTCAAAGATTTTACTGAGTTACAGTTCATAAAAAGGAAATTGGTCAATTAAAATAAATTCATTAGGCTCTACTCTGGGAATACAGATATGCATCTGTGACCAACAGATTTTTTTTTGTCTTTTTTTTTTAAAGTAGGGGCGTGGATCAGAAAACCAGTCAGTATCTGGTGTGACCACGATTTGCCTCAAGCAGCGCGACACATCTAATTCACATAGGATTTGATCAGGCGGTACAGTTGAAACCGGGATTCGTCCATGAAGAACACACTTCTCCAGCAACGTCAGTGGTCATCAAAAGGTGAGCATTTGTCCATTGAAGTCGGTTACGACGCTAAACTGCAGTCAGGTCACGACCCTGGTGAGGACGACGAGCACACACACACACACACGAGCTTCCCTGAGACGGTTTCTGATGAAGGCGAAGAAGCTGGATGTGGAGGTCCTGGGCTGGCACAGTTACACGTGGTCTGCGGTTTTGAGGCCAGTTGTACGTACTGCCAAATTCTCCAAAACGACGTTGGCGGCAGCTTATGGTAGAGAAATTAACATGAAATTATCTGGTAACAGCTCTGGTGGACATTCCTGCAGTCAGCATGCCAATTGCACACTCCCTCAAAATTTGATATCTGTGGTATTGTGTTGTGTGACAAAACTGTAGATTTTAGAGTGCCGTTTTGTTGTCCCCAGCACAAGGTGCACCTGTGTAATGATCATGCTGCTTAAATCAGCTTCTTGATATGCCACACCTGGGAGGTGGATAGATTATCTTGGCAATGGAGAAATGCTCACTAACTTCCAACAACTTCCGGCGCCGACAAAGATGGCCGCCTCGCTTCGCATTCCTAGGAAACTATGCAGTATTTTGCTTTTTTATGTGTTATTTCTTACATTGTTACCCCAGGTAATCTTAGGTTTTACTACATACAGTCGGGAGGAACTATTGGATATAAGAGCAACGTCAACTCACCAACATTACGACCAGAAATACGACTTTCCCGATGCGAATCCTCTGTTTGGTCCACCACCCAGGACAATGGATCGGATCCCAGCCGGCAAGCCAAAACAACGGCGCCACAGAAGGGGCAGACGGAGCGGTCTTCTGGTCAGGCTCCGTAGACGGGCACATCGCGCACCGCTCCCGAGCATACTACTCGCCAATGTCCAGTCTCTTGACAACAAGGTAGACGAAATCCGAGCAAAGGTAGCATTCCAGAGAGACATCCGAGACTGTAACGTGCTTTGTTTCACGGAAACACGGCTCACTCGAGACACGCTGAGTCGGTACAGCCACTTGGTTTCTTCACGCATCGCGCCGACAGAAACAAGCATCTCTCGGTAAGAAGAAGGGTGGGGGTGTATACCTTATGATTAACGAGACGTGGTGTGATCATAACAACATACAGGAATTCAAGTCATTTTGTTCACCTGACTTAGAATTCCTCACTATCAAATGCCGACTGCATTATCTACCAAGAGAATTCTCTTCGATTATAATCACAGCCGTGTATATCTCCCCCAAGCAGACACACCGACGGCCCTGAAAGAACTTCATTGGACTCTATGTAAACTGGAAACCACATATCCTGAGGCTACATTTATTGTAGCCAGGGATTTGAACAAGGCTAATCTGAAAACAAGGCCCCCCAAATTCTATCAGCATATCGGTTGTACTACCAGGGCGGGCAAAACCCTAGACCACTGTTATTCTAACTTCCCGCGACGCATATAAGGCCCTCCCCCGCCCTCCCTTTGGAAAAGCTGACCACGACTCCATTTTGTTGCTCCAAGCCTATAGACAGAAGCTAAAACCGGAAGCTCCCGCCCTCAGGTCTGTTCAACGCTGGTCCGACCAATCGGATTCCACGCTTCAAGATTGCTTCGATCACGTGGACTGGGATATGTTCCGCATTGCTGCGAACAACAACATTGACGAATACGCTGACTCGGTGTGCGAGTTCATTAACAAGTGCATCGGTGATGTCGTACCAACAGCCTCTATTAAAACATTCCCCAACCAGAAACCATGGATTGATGGCAGCATTCTTGCAAAACTGAACGCGCAAACCACTGCTTTTAATCAGGGCAAAGTGACCGGAAACATGACCGAATATAAACAGTGTAGCTATTCCCTCCGCAAGGCAATCAAACAAGCTAAGCGTCAGTACAGAGACAAAGTGGAGTCGCAATTCAACGGCTCAGACACGAGAGGTATGTGGCAGGGTCTACAGTCAATCACGGACTACAAAAGAAATATCAGCCCCGTCGCGGATCACGTTGCCTTGCTCCCAGACAGACTAAACAACTTTTTTGCTCGCTTTGAGGACAATACAGTGCCACTAACACGGCCCGCTACCAAAACCTGCGGGGTCTCCTTCACTGCAGCCAACGTGAGTAAAACATTTGAACGTGTTAACCCTCGCAAGGCTGCAGGCCCAGACGGCATCCCCGGCCGCATCCTCAGAGCATGCACAGACCAGCTGGCTGGTGTGTTTACAGACATACTGTAGTCAGTCAATCCTTATCCCAGTCTGATGTCCCCACATGCTTCAAGAGGGCCACCGTTGTTCCTGTTCCTAAGAAAGCTAAGGTAACTGAGCTAAATGACTACCGCCCTGTAGCACTCATTTCCGTCATCATGAAGTGCTTTGAGAGACTAGTCAAGAACCATATCACCTCCACCCTACCTGACACCCTAGACCCACTCCAATTTGCTTACCGACCCAATAGGTCCACAGACGATGCAATCGCCATCACACTGCCCTAGGCCATCTGGACAAGAGGAATACCTATGTAAGAATGCTGTTCATCGATTACAGCTCAGCATTTAACACCATAGTACCCTCCAAACTTGTCATTAAGCTCGAGACCCTGGGTCTCGACCCCGCCCTGTGCAACTGGGTCCTGGACTTCCTGACGGGCCGCCCCCAGGTGGTGAGGGTAGGTAACAACATCTCCACCCCGCTGATCCTCAACACTGTGTCCCCACAAGGGTACGTTCTCAGCCCTCTTCTGTACTCCCTGTTCACCCACGACTGCGTGGCCAAGCACGCATCCAACTCAATCATTAAGTTTGCAGACGACACTACAGTGGTAGGCTTGATTACCAACAACGACGAGACGGCCTACAGGGAGGAGGTGAGGGCCCTCGGAGTGTGGTGTCAGGAAAATAACCTCTCACTCAATGTCAACAAAACAAAAGAGATGATCGTGGACTTCAGGAAACAGCAGAGGGAGCAGCCCCCTATCTACATTGACGGGACAGTAGTGGAGAGGGTGGAGAGTTTTAAGTTCCTCGGCGTACACATCGCGGACAAACTGAAATGGTCCACACAGACAGTGTGGTGAAGAAGGCGCAGCAGCACCTCTTCAACCTTAGGAGGCTGAAGAAATTCGGCTTGTCACCAAAAACACTCAAACTTTTAGATGCACAATCGAGAGCATCCTGTCGGGCTGTATCACCACCTGGTACGGCAGCTGCTCCGCCCATAACCGGAAGGCTCTCCAGAGGGTAGTGAGGTCTGCACAACGCATCACCGGGTGCAAACTACCTGCCCTCCAGGACACCTACACCACCCGATGTCACAGGAAGGCCAAAAAGATCATCAAGGACAGCAACCACCCGAGCCACTGCCTGTTCACCCTGCTAACATCCAGAAGGCGAGGTCAGTACAGGTGCATCAAAGCTGGAACCGAGAGACTGAAAAACAGCTTCTATCTCAAGGCCATCAGACTGTTAAACAGCCATCACTAACATTGAGTGGCTGCTGCCAACATACTGACTCAACTCAAGCCACTTTAGTAATGGGAAAATTGATGTAATCAATTTATCACTTGCCACTTTATATTAGATAATGTTTACATAACCTACATTATTCATCTCATATGTATATACTGTACGCCATACCATCTACTGCATCTTGATGTAATTAGATGTATCACTAGCCACTTTAAACAATGCCACTTTATATAATAATGTTTTCATAACCTACATTACTCATCTCATATGTATATACACGGTACTCTATACCATCTACTGCATCTTGCCATCCTGATGTCATGTATCACTAGCCACCTTAAACAATGCTGCTTTATATGTTTTCATACCCTACAATACTCATCTCATATGTATATACTGTACTCCATACCATCTATTACATCTTGCCTATGCCGTTCGGCCATCAGTCATTTATATTTTTTTATGTACATATTCGTATTCATTCCTTTACACTTGTGTATTCAAGGTAGTTGTTGTGGAATTGGTAGATTACTCGTTAGATATTACTGCATGGTCGGAACTAGGAGCACAAGCATTTCGCTACACTTGCATTAACACCTGCTAATCATGTGTATGTGACAAATCAATTTGATTTGACAACAGGGATGTAAACAAATTTGTGCACAAAATTTGAGAGAAATAAGCTTTTTGTGCAAATGGAACATTTCTGGGATAATTTATTTCAGCTCATGAAACTAAACACTTTACATGTTGCATTTAGGTTTTTGTTTTTCTTCAGTGTAGCAGCAGATGAGATATTTCCTAGAATGTATAGGGCATACAACATATACCTAGTGGGTGTATATAGGGAGCCTAGTGGGCGCTACAGGGGGTATAGGAAGGGACGCCCGAAAATAAGGGAGAGCCGCACACTCTAGGAGCTCAGATGCAAAAATGTAATATCCAACGTTTCGACAGCCAAGCTGTCTTCATCAGGGTATGATCAAACACTGCGAGATGACTCGTTTATATAGTATCAAAAGACACACAGGTGTCTGTAATCATGGCCAAGTGTGGCCTAATATCATTGGTTAATTCTCAAATATAAAAATGGCATACAAAGAACAGCATACAAAAAAACAAATGGATAGCATACGATCATAGATTCATTTTAGACTACACAAGCTTACAAACAATTACAATGGCAAAGTCACAATAATCACAAGAATGGCTTCAGATCAAAGTCTATGTTGAGACCGAAGGGAGCGAGGGTCCTTAAGTTAAAGATCCAGGCAGCCTCTCGTTTTAACAATAAATTATCAAGGTCACCCCCTCTCCTAGGGAGGGTGACATGTTCGATGCCAATATAACGCAGAGACGAAAATCGAGTGCTTTGCTTCCAAAAAGTGGGCCGAAACTGGCTAAGTCAAGTTTTTGCACCTAATGGTGCTACGATGCTCTGAGATACATACTTTGTAGTCTAAAATGAATCTATGATCGTATGCTATCCATTTGGTTTTTTTTGTATGCCATTTTTATAGTTGAGAATTAACCAATGATTAGGCCACACTTGGCCATGATTACAGACACCTGTGTGTCTTTTGACACTATAAAACGAGTCATCTCGCAGTGTTTGATCATACCCTGATGAAGACAGCTTGGCTGTTGAAACGTTGGATATTACATTTTTTGCATCTGAGCTCCTAGAGTGTGCGGCTCTCCCTTATTTTTGGGTTTTCTACTCCGCTAGCCAGCACCGCGCCTTAATAGGTGTGCGTTTCTTTTTCTTCTAGGTATATGAAGGGAAACATATAGAGAGCAAGAGCTGTGTTTATCAAGTGTCTCAGCGTTGCCTTTAGATCACAAAGAATAAGATGACCTACACAGGGAGGGACCTGATTCTAGATCCGCACTCCTACTCTGAAATGCTCAATACATACGGCCCCTGGTCTAACAGCAGATCCTTCACACAACACAGGGAGAAATCTGCATGATTTCCTTACTGTGGCCTCACATTGTTCAACACTTAATGAAACATCCATGACTAAGTAACAGTCATAACGTGACTAGGTCTCTGCCTGAGGACTGGTATTCCCGGTTTATTTGGAAATCACATCAGATGTTTAAAAGAGTACAAATGGAGCATTGTGAAACAAAAAAAAAGGGGAGATGGAGAGAGATCCAATACTCCAGTCGTCAAAACAGGACATGCCCTATTGAGCAAGATTACCAGGTAAAAAATAAATAGCTCAAGGTGCATACCTACCGATAGTACATTGTATCTGCTGAACTGCCACATGGCTAACAGAGAGGCAACTTTTCAATGGTGTCTCTTTTGTTAGGGTTTCTATGTAGCCCAATGGAAGTCCCTCAGACAGCAGATCTCAATTGTAGACGGACACAGAGCAGTGAGGACAGACCTGAGGTAAAGCGCTATGCTCTCGAGTGTAAGTCCTAAATGGCATCCTATTCCCTATAGTGCACTACTTTTAACCATGGGCTCTGGTCAAAGGTAGTGCACTATATAGGGAATAGGATGCCATTTAGGACTTGGCCTTGAGTACCTTACTGTAGCAGTTAGTCTGTTGTCGCATATCAAAAATAATGAATTACTACACTGTAGTCACGGTCTTACAATCCATACTCAACCATAAAATGTTGTTATTCCAAAAGCTATGAACCTGCCAAGTGTTAAATCCTGGCTGAAAGAGAGTGAGAAACAGACAGGCTGCATTTACACAGGCACCCAATTTATTATACTATTTTCAGTAATTGGTCTTTTGACTTAGATCTGAAAAAGATCTGATGTGAAAAGATCTAATGCGATTTGTCAAAAGACCAAATAGTGGTAAAAATATCAGAATTGGCCTGGCTGTGTAAACGCAGCCAGAGACAGATCTGTTTACATATTCATCTACAGTGGGAGAATCTCTCTGCTGTTTACAATGGCCTGCAAATGACCTTAAAAAACACAAATTTCACTTTTCTTACACTAACTGACATAGCTTACAGTAGATAAACACCATTACTCCACAGCACACTAATTATGGGTCAAATCAGCCTGGTCCTCAACTAAACCTGAAACCGTTAGAGCAGCCCAAGTTCTTCAAAGACAGACGGAGAAAACACGACCAACGAAAGTCGTAGACATGTTCCAAAGCTAATAGTCACGTCAACTATATCAAACAATACTTACCAAAGATAGAAAAACGGAATAAACATACGACCCCAAGCCCAGTTTTAAAACAAACTGACACATGAAGGATATTAGTCAAGTAATATGTTCTTAACCACAAACAAACTGGTAAACAATGAAATCAACTTCGTAGAGCAATCCGTTACCAGTTCCACTGGGAGTCCAGTTGTATCCTGTTTGTTTGTTTGCTATTAATAACCTCTGTGTCCTTTTCTGCTCTGTTAGTGTATGTGAGCTGGGAGTGTGTGGTTTTTGGGGGGAGGGGGGGGGGGGGGCAGCTGATGCCTCATGCACCTCCTGGTTGGCACGGTGATGGTAAACCTCTAGCAGGCCTGGTCAGTGTTGCTGTCCCAGAGCAGTGGACACACTCCTCTCTTCATCCTACACCTTCCCTCTCGTTTAGAATTTTCCTTCGCTTGCTCTGTCCTTTCCCGCTTGTTCCAAGGTCCCGTGTGGCTCAGTTGGTAGAGCATGGTGTTTGCAACAGCAGGGTTGTGGGTTCGATTCCCACAGGGGACCAGTACGGGGGGGAAAAAATAAAAATGTATGAAATGTATGCATTCACTACTGTAAGTCGCTCTGGATAAGAGCGTCTGCTAAATGACTAAAATGTAAAAATGTTCCACCCCCCACACACACCCTTCCAATAGAACTAGATAATGAATAAGAGTCATGCTCAATAGACATACAGATGAGCGCAGGACCAATATTCATAAAATGTCTCAGAATTTAAATGCTGATCTAGGATCAGTCTTGGCTTTTAGACCATTGTGAATAAGATATCATGGACAGGAGAACTGATTCTAGATCAGCACTCCTACTCTGATATGGCCCTGGCCACTGACCCATCTCATGATTCTTTCTCAACAATCTCAATGTCTTGACTCAAGGCACACATACTGCAAGTCTCCCTCATGTCCGTGCTAGCTAATGGATTAGAATACTGTCGGTGTTTGACAGCTACCTGTGGCTCTGTGCGAGTGCACGTCTGAGCTCTGAATGTGGGTCAATCAATCCCGCAATGCCTCAGTGCATCAGATCCCTACTCAATGCAATGATTGATGCCATTCGTTTGACAGTATTGAACTGTTACAGTGGCCAGGCATAGAGCTAGTCTGCTGGCTAATGGACAGGAAATGCAGGTCATCACGACCAGTTACAGTTTGGCATTGTTAGAGAGGGCAAAACAAATGTGCCATGTTATTAGATGAATGGCCAAACAGTTCAGTTGTAATAATGTCTAGGGCATCACTTTATGAACTTGTGACATTACCTTAGTCAAATGCAACAATCCTACAATAAAGACAGAATCAGCAGTAGGGGGAAAACGGCGCCAGAGGCCGCCCCACCACCATTGCTATTATTTTTGTTGCCGAGCTGAGGATCATCGCGCAGCATGGTAAAAAAAAAGAAATTGATGATGTCCAAGTGGTTCTCGGTTTAATGCATCAGTCTGTGGTACTGTCTATTTACAATATCTATTATCCAGCTATACAGAGTGGTGTTGAGGCTATATAGTATTTGTTTATAATTACATCGTTTACAAACAATGGGGATGAAGAAAGCTTATATTTTAGGTTCTGTTGGGGTAGGACAGTTGGAAAAAAGCTCATGAGGCATTAATGAATGACATTCTTCAAGAACGTACGGAGAAAAAAAATGTATGTATGAAATGTATGCATTCACTACTGTAAGTCGCTCTGGATAAGAGCGTCTGCTAAATGACTAAAATGTAAAGTAAATGTAATGAGATATATACACACACAGTCAAAAGTTTGGACACCTACTCATTCAAGGGTTTCTTTATTTTGACAATTTTCTACATTGTAGAATAATAGTAAAGACAAAACTATGAAATAACACATGGAATTATGTAGTAAGCAAAAAAAGGGTTAAATCAAAATATATTTTAAATTCTTCAAAGTAGCCACCCTTTGCCTTGATGACAGCTTTGCACACTCCTGGCATTCTCTCAACCAGCTTCACCTGGAATGCTTTTCCAACAGTCTTGAAGGAGTTCCCACATATGCTGAGCACTTGTTGGCTGCTTTTCCTTCACTCTGTGGTCCAACTCATCCCAAACCATCTCAATTGGGTTGAGGTCGGGTGATGCAAGCCTCCCCCTTTTTCCTCCAAACAAAATGGTCATTATGGCCAAACAGTTCTAATTTTTGTTTCATCAGACCAGAGGACATTTCTCCAAAAAGTACAATCTTTGTCCCCATGTGCAGTTGCAAACCGTAGTCTGTCTTTTTTATGGCAGTTTTGGAGCAGTGGCTTCTTCCTTGCTGAGCGGCCTTTAAGGTTATGTCAATATAGGACTCGTTTAACTGTGGATATAGATACTTTTGTACCCGTTTCCTCCAGCATCTTCACAAGGTCCTTTGCTGTTGTTCTGGGATTGATTTGCACTTTTCGCACCAAGTACGTTCATCTCTAGGAGACAGAACACGTCTCCTTCCTGAGTGGCATGACGGTTGCGTGGTCCCATGGTGTTTATACTTGTGTACCATTGTTTGTACAGATGAACATGGTACCTTAAGGCGTTTGGAAATTGCTCCCAAGGATGAACCAGACTTGTGGAGGTCTACAATAATTTTTTTCTGAGGTCTTGGCTGATTTCTTTATATTTTCCCATGATGTCAAGCAAAGAGGCACTGAGTTTGAAGGTAGACCTTGAAATACATCCACAGGTACACCTCCAATTGACTCAAATGATGTCAATTAGCCTATCAGAAGCTTCTAAATCCATGACATCATTTTCTGGAATTTTCCAAGCTGTTTAAAGGCACAGTCAACTTAGTGTATGTAAACGTCTGACCCACTGGAATTGTGATACAGTGAATTATAAATGAAATAATCTGTCCGTAAACAATTGTCGGAAAAATTAATGGTGTCATGCACAAAGTAGATGTCCTAACCGACTTGCCAAAACTATAGTTTATTAACAAGAAATTTGTGGAGTGGTTGAAAAACGAGTTAACGACTCCAACCTAAGTGTATGTAAACTTCCAACTTCAACTGTAAATGTCCCGCGGTTGGCCAAAAGCTAATTTGCACCCATTGCCCCTGGGCAGGTAAGGGCATTTTCACAGCCACTATACAAATACTAATTAAAACAATACAAATACATTACATCCAATAATATATCATTCTAACAACAAAAACACTATCATTATCTGAAGAAGAAAATGAAGAGACGGCAGAAGAACTAGTGCCGGGAGGGAGGGGGGTGGTCAACCGTGCCCGTAATTGATATAGGCTTGTCCAAAATAGTTTATTTGTGGTGTCAGGTTGATTGTGGAGGTCTGCACACTGCAAAATGTATAGTCATTTAGACAACAAAAAAAATGCATTTAGATACCGATCTGTCATCAACATGCCACTCGTAACAAAAGCTACAGCTGAAATGTCATTGCCAGAATCCATAAATGAAATTGTGTAATGAAGCATATGTGTAACTGTACGAAGCAAAGGTCTTAAGCCATGGTTTTACAAATTGGATTGTACAACCCAGAATGAAGGGTTTGAAAGTGTCTGTGGTTTTATGCGTTGATTTTGTTTACTTACTACTTTGATAGTTTAAGTAAGAACCAAATGAATAAAATGTCATGATAATTATCACAGAGTGAGTGGTAAGGGGAGGGAATGTGATGGAAAATGTTTGTGCTTTTCTAATAACCAATGTCTGTGTTCATGCAAGTGACTTATTGAATGTGCCTGGGAGGAATTCTCACTATAAGCAATTTCACCCAGAACATTGTTTTGAGAACCTAAAGGCATCTCAGTTTCAAGGTCCCAGCTTTGGAGAGAAGTAACCTCGTGAGGTATTGGTCAGTCACGTGCTGGAACTAAAGTTAATGATGTATTAATGATGAATTATTAATCATGTAAATCATGCAAATATAACTTGTATATAAGAGAACTAACGGGACTGCCCCGGGGGAGCTCCTGACCGACATGTATACATGGTGCATTGAGTTGGCTGGAACCTCTCCAGCGCACTGATAATAAAGGATGATTCATTTAATATTGACTTCAGGTGTCCCTGGTGTTGAATTTCCACAACAAATTTTCCATCATAGTTACTTATGGCCTAGGGTGGTTGGTAACATATTGTATGTTTGCAAATTCGTAACATATTGTATATTTTTCACATTTGTAACATATAATACGAATTATAATTGTTAACATATCATATGAAATGAGTGATGGACATCAACAAATTAATACATACCATACGAAACGTAACATATCATACTAAATGGCGTGCGATTTACATACAGAATAATACAAAATGCTCCAAGACCAGGTTGGCAGGCAAGCTGCAGAAGGGGCGAGCAGGCTACTATTCCCCATCGTTTAGCAGTGCAATTTTGATAGTCAACTACAAGCTGAAAAACTTTGAGGGTTTATCTACTGTTTCCTCATCTCACTCTGCCTAACATTAGCCGTTGATCTTGTTGATGTGCATTGGCAACCGAGGGTGAGATAACCATGAAAAGGTAGGCCGTTTGATCAATAGGACTGTAAAATTCCCAAATGTAAGAGGTTTAATTTACTGCAGTGTCGGTCTATTAATTGCCAAAATGAATGGTCACTTTCCCACTTCTCACAAATGCTTTACTCTACGTCAGACCCAAACATTCTATGAATGTATGAAAACGTGTAAATGACCATATCTAAGTGGTGGCATATAACCCCCCCGCTTCTTGTTGGGGGGGGGGGTATATGAATAGATATTAATAAGATTTCATGTTGCTAAAACGCTGTAAGTTCCACTTTAAAGGCACATGCAAATGGTGCAGGAAATGTACCCTTGCATTCTCATTCCAGCTGGTTGCTAGGGTAACTGAGTTGTGTGAGTGACAGCTGAGGCACAGAGGTTAGGTTGAGGGGGGTTATTAGTGTGAACAGATGCAAACAAGGTACCTAGCCCCAGAGGCTACCTTGTTAGAAGTGGAGAGAGACACATACTGAAGATGTTTGTTCTCGGTGTGTAAGCCGAGCAGACTAAGTTCACACAAACACGTTCAGTTTGTTAGGCTATAGTCACTCATGAAAGACAAAACATTAAAATGTTAGGTTACATCTGTCGGGAGGCTGAGAGATATGGATTATGAGAAACATTTCTACCGGTGGACTTTTTTTTGGAGTCACTCATTATTTCTGGCGAATCACAATTTCGCAGGGGTGCACCTGGGGGTGGGCCGATTTGGCCCAATCGTGCGAGATTCGATTCTGGGTTGCCGAGACTAAAAAACAAACTTTTTCAGGTTTGTTAGGCATTATACTGTAGCGCTGTGCCAAATTACATTTCAAGGTGGAAGCTTCTGAATACAATATTTGATGAAAGCAATTAAAAGATCTTTCATGGGGATTTATGAAAACTAGAAAAACAAGTGAGCACAGAGGGTGCCAAGATGTTAAATCTTCCCAGACGGTTTGATTCAATTGCCAAATCCAACTGTGGTAAAATGAGAAACAAAAATGTTTGAGTTTGGACATATACCCATGGGGCAAGCATAATATCTCATGTCTAACGATGGCGTGCGCCTCACAACTTTTCCAGGCAGTTTAAAAAACTATTGTACACTCAAATCTATTTGACTGGATCAA
Source organism: Salmo salar (assembly GCF_965601325.2). Lineage (NCBI taxonomy): Eukaryota > Metazoa > Chordata > Actinopteri > Salmoniformes > Salmonidae > Salmo > Salmo salar. The sequence continues at coordinate 10,758,445 of NC_138319.1, forward strand.
CTACAGACTACTATCTAAAGTCCATAGTATTAATGCCCCCATACACACTCAGTTTGTTCAACTGACGTAGAACGCATTTGACAAAACTGTTGTGATCGAACTGAGCACTTGTCTGAACAAAAATGTTTACACAGCTCTTGTGGAGACACTATTTTTGTGCAGACAAACTCTGTTGCGTCACAAGAACATCAGTCGTATCATAACCATTGTGTTAAATGTGTTATGCAACCCGAGTGTGTACAGGCCAGTATGAAGAAGTCAAACCTCATCAATAATGCCTTTGTAAAGGAAAGATAGTCAGTAGAAGTAGACTACTCTTAACAGAGGTTTCTATGGCCCGGGGCAGGTTCTAAAATATGATGACTCACTTCTTTGCCAACTGGTGAAAAAGTTACAGCCAGGGATAAAGGGGGAAATGAGACAGCCACTAGAATTAGGGAGAAGTACTATCATTAACTCTTCCTAAGAACTCTTTGCCTACCTTTGTGTAAAACGCATGGGGAAAAGGCTAGCGAACTTGTTTTAGGTTCACATTTGTCTGTGATGGTAAGAATCAGGTCTAGTAGTTTGGGGTCCGCATAGAACTTCAAACAGTATCAGACATTCAAGTTAACTCATGCATAACTTCTGTATGTAGGCTACATGAAATTTAACTCGTTTTCATAACTGGCATCTAGTGAGAACGTGGTTTCTGTGACATAGGGAACAACACAATGTGCATTCAATCCCCAGATTAGTGGCACCATGCTGTAAAGTCATTGTGAGCCCACTGGAATTCAGGCATCTTAATGGACTCATGTCCTCTGCTAGACAGAGATGGCCCTATCTTGTGGCAGTTGAGGTGGTAATTCAATGACATAATTAATAGTTACTGTGCTCTGTTTATGAAGAAAGCATCACCTATGCCTCATTACTTACAGTAAAATAATTTATGCTTAATTGTTTTGTAATATGCTTAGTGGCAAAGAACGGCAATTGATACAGTTGAAGTCGGAGGTTTACATAGACTTAGGTTGGAGTCGTTAAAACTTCTTTTTCAACCACTCCACAAATTTCTTGTTAACAAACTATAGTTTTGGAAAGTCGGTTAGGACATCTACTTTGTGCATGACAAGTAATTTTTCCAACAATTGTTTACAGACAGGTTAATTCACTTATAATTCACTGTATCACAATTCCAGTGGGTCAGACGTTTACATACACTAAGTTGACTGTGCCTTTAAACAGCTTGGAAAATTCCAGAAAATTATGTCATGGCTTTAGAAGCTTCTGATAGGCTAAATGATGTCATTTGAGTCAATTGGAGGTGTACCTGTGGACGTATTTCAAGGCCTACCTTCAAACTCAGTGCCTCTTTGCTTGACATCATGGGAAAATCAAAAGAAATCAGCCAAGACCTCAGAAAAAAAATTGTAGACCTTAACAATTCTGGTTCATCCTTGGGAGCAATTTCCAAATGCCTGAAGGTACCACGTTCATCTGTACAAACAATAGTACGCAAGTATAAACACCATGGGAACACGCAGCCATCATACCGCTCAGGAAGGAGACGTGTTCTGTCTCCTGGAAATGAACGTACTTTGGTGCGAAAAGTGCAAATCAATCCCAGAACAACAGCAAAGGACCTTGTGAAGATGCTGGAGGAAACAGGTACAAACGTATCTATATCCACAGTAAAACGAGTCCTATATTGACATAACCTGAAAGGCCGCTCAGCAAGGAAGAAGCCACTGCTCCAAAACCGCCATAAAAAAAGAGACTACGGTTTGCAACTGCACATGGGGACAAAGATCATACTTTTTGGACAAATGCCCTCTGGTCTGATGAAACAAAATTAGAACCGTTTGGCCATAATGACCATCGTTATGTTTGGAGGAAAAGGGGGAGGCTTGCAAGCCGAAGAACACCATCCCAACTGTGAAGAACAGGGGTGAAGCATCATGTTGTGGGGGTGCTTTGCTGCAGGAGAGACTGATGCACTTCACAAAATAGCTGGCATCATGAGGGAGGAAAATTCTGTGGATATATTGAAGCAAAATCTCAAGACATCAGTCGGGAAGTTAAAGCTTGGTCGCAAATGGGTCTTCCAAATGGACAATGACCCCAAGCATACTTCCAAAGTTGTGGCAAAATGGCTTAAGGACAACAAAGTCAAGGTATTGGAGTGGCCATCACAAAGCCCTGACCTCAATCCTATAGGAAATTTGTGGGCAGAACTGAAAAAGCGTGTGCGAGCAAGGAGGCCTACAAACCTGACTCAGTTACACCAGCTGTGTCAGGAGAAATGGGCCAAAATTCACCCAACTTATTGTGGGGAGCTTGTGGAAGGCTACACGAAATATTTGACCCAAGTTAAACAATTTAAAGGCAATGCTAGCAAATACTAATTGAGTGCATGTAAACTTCTGACCCACTAGGAATGTGATGAAAGAAATAAAAGCTGAAATAAATCCCTCTCTCTACAATTATTCTGACAATTCACATTCTTAAAATAAAGTGGTGATCCTAACTGACCTAAGACAGGGAATTTTTACTATGATTAAACATCAGGAATTGTGAAAAACTGAGTTTAAATGCATTTGGCTAAGGTGTCTAAACTTCCGACTTCAACTGTAAATATTGAAGATTTTTGTCATTCTAGATTTGATAATAGTAAGTCTTCACTATCTCCTTGAAATGTTATATCAAAGGCGTGTCATTAGCATATTGTATACCTCTGATGCCAATGCTGCACTGACAAAAACAAATAACATAGGAACTGTCTGGTTGAATACATTGAACTAAGTTAGTGACTGTTGATATGGCATCTGTTATTGGGAAACATTGCCCTGTCCTTCAGCATAAATGCATGGTACCCATTAGTCCAAGATGTACTCTTAAGGAGCCTCCCATTACTCCTTAAGGTCCAAGGTCCTTATGTGTTATTTTCAGAGGGAGACTGTCTCTGGCAACTAAATACTCCACCTAAACTTGAATTTATTCTCAATTGCGATACGGTTCTAGAAACATGAAGCCCTTTACTTTCATATCACATCCAAATCATTTCGCAAATGCAAAATATACACTTACTGTAGACTGTTTTAACCGGCTTCATCAGAGTTTTCAGCTGATAGTATTTTTCAGTGACAATTTGTTTCTGGCGGCCTTCTGTTGACATGCTAAATAGCTAATTAGCACTGGTGGTCCCTCGGTCTTCCATCTGTTATGCTAAACACGCACTGTAACATGGAGATATGGCCATGTGGGAACACTAACCCTACAAAAGGTGTGTATCAACTTAACCTTTTATTCCCCTATTATTTCTCACTGATATGAAAGATAAGGTCTTTATGCTTCCAAACCCATATTTATTTATTTAAACTTTAACTAGGCAAGTTAGTTAAGAACAAAAACTATTATTTTACAATGACGCCAAACCCTACCCTAACCCGGGCCAAACCCTACCCTAACCCGGACGACGCTGGGCCAATTGTGCGCCGATGACCTAAGTGATGCTGCTATCAGGGCTCTTATCAAAACTCCCCTTTACCGAAGACGCCTTCGTCCAATGACTCGTATGTGTAATGTAATGGCACAGATTCATTATCAAGGGCTAGGTACCCACATATAGATCAAAAGCAATGATGAAGTTCATTTGAGCTGACTGAAGGGCTTCAAATACGCAGCTGCAACAGAATATAGTCAAGTGACAGCGGCTCTCCACCGCAAGGTTGCGACATTGAAACACTTAGGTCAGGGTTTCCCCAACTCCGGTCGAATCACTTAGGTCATTGTTTCCCAACTCCAGTCCTCGGGTACCCCAAGCACATATTTTTGTTGTGGCCCCGGACAAGGACACCTGAATGTACTTGTCATCAAGCCCTTGACTTGTTGAATCAGATGTTTTTGTCTGGGACTACAACAAAAAAAGTGTGTGCTGTTGGGGGGGGGGGGGGGTACTCGAGGACCGGAATTGGAAACACTGGTCTACGTGGGCTCGCAACGCTGACAGGAGCGAGATGTTACAGCGGATTTTAACACTGACACAATTACTGCGTTCAAGGCAAATTGGAACTCGGAAGATTTAAAAAAAAAAAAAAAAAAAAAAAAAAAATATGTTTTTTTAATGGTCATCCAACTCAGATTTCAAAGTCCGATCTCGGGTATCTTTCTAGAGCTCGACTTTCCCGATCACTGAGGTCGTGAGTTGACCTCGCAACCCCCCTCCCTGAGAACCCAAATTAACCATCACCAGCGACAACATTAGCGTCCAAAAATGTTTGAAAAAAATGCGCTCACCTTCCACCCCAGCTGAAGAAATGTCCCCGTGCCTTCGTTTACTGACCTATGTGAATTCCAATGAACCAGGTTTTGTTTTTAGCGATCCGTCTATGGTTGGAAACTGTGCGTCTCCGGAAATTCTGCTCGTGCTTGTGGTACCTCAGTGTTTGAACTGAGCAACGCTTTCTCAGATGTCATATATACATGGATAGTCTCGTGACTGTAAAACACCCGTATGCCAATAGGAGCTGTGCAATTGATGCACTCTGCGCACATGTGAACAACTGTCACTTCCTGCATTAGAGAGAGGGGGGTTGGGAACAGTTGTGAATGGTGACGCGGGAATTTGTTAATGTTCTGGAAAAGGCCAATTTGCTCGAGGGGTCATTGACATTACTCAACACCGTTTTGCGTTTCAATGCTAGAAGTGTATGAAGGAATGCGAAAGTGTTGGAAAGGTTACATTCTATCATGCAAGTTCACGCCATCTGCTGAGCAAACGTAGCCTGGTGTAGTCTGCAAATTGTGTTATTATAATCTCATTCAATGGCATAGAATAAGTAATGGTATTTTCTAAACTACATGGGCAAGAATTGAACAATTCCTGGCTATTTGGATAGATCTAAAGGTCATGCGTAGCCTAAACCTTATTTTGATCCAGTGAATAGGCAAATAACCCAATTGAAATTACAATACCCCTAATAGTAAATCTAAAATTATTCAACTAGCCTATTTAGTCTATTCCTGAATCTTTATGAAATTGACCCCAAAACGGAGCAGCCAAGCCTGCTTGGATTTCACCGACTGTTCAACTGTAATTGTACCAGCGCGAGATGACGATTACCCACAATGACACTGAAGCGGTCAAGGCCGTCTGCAGGTGCCAGGGACGCAGTCTCAATGAAAGTGATAGATAGTCTATTAATTACGGACATTGTGGCGGTCAATATCTAATTATCTTCGTGAACAGGGCCTATAAGGAAAATAGGATCAGAATATGGAGCGCAATAGATATGAAGTGGACGTTTATGGCACAATATTATATTTTGTCATGAGAGGGAGAGATAATTTTACTTTAGTGCATGTCTATGGGCCGGTTTCCCAGACACAGTTTAAGTCTTGGCCGAAAAACGCATGCTCAATGGAGAATCTCCATTGAAATTGCGTTTTATAGGACTAAGATTCATCTGTGTATAAAAACGCCCTATAATGTCTAATAATGTTATTCTTAAGCAATAAGGCCCGAGGGGGTGTGGTATATGGCCAATATACCATGGCTAAGGGTTGTACATTTCCATTTAACCCATTCAAGTTCTTGAGTCACTTCCACGTTTATACTGTCAGTGGTTTTAAGCAGTTATGATTATCAGGCCTGTATGGTTATTCATTTGTTTAGGCAAATTGTTCTAGGTTTTGATGCTCAATTGTCTTTTTAAGCAATAAGGCCCCAGGGGGTGTGGTATATGGCCAATATACCATGGCCAAGGGCTGTTCTTATGCAAGATGCAACGATATTATAAACTGGGTGGTTGAGCCCTGAATGCTGATTGGCTGACAGCCTTTGTATATCAGACTATATACCACTGGCATGACAAAACATTTATTTTGCTGTTCTTATTAAGTTGGTAACCAGTTTATAATAGCAATATGGCACCGCGGGGGTTTGTGGTATATGGGTTGAATCCAGGCACTCCGCTTTGCGTCTTGCGTAAGAACAGCCCTTAGCCGTGGTATATTGATCGTATAATTGCTTAAAAAGACAATTGAGCATCAAAATCTGGAACAATTTGCCTAAACAAATGAATAATCATATAGGCCTGATAATCATAACTGCTTAAAACCACTGACAGTAAAAACGTGGAAGTGAGTCAAGAACTTGTGTGGGTTAAATGGAAATGTACAAAAATCAAAGCCAAGGTATGTGACACTCCCCCAGTCGTGCCTGGGCGTGCTTAACCATGACGCAACATCACATCAGAAACAGAGCATCATGGTGAACTTTTATGCAAATATGGTGACTCTGTCATTGATAAGATATTATTTTAATTTGATCAAACTTCACTATTTATTTATAAATAGAAGGAAATAGTGAATTGTATTGCAGTTACTTTTAAGCATTTTTCTTTTGTGTCAAATTCAGTGTAAACTAGGCCTACCTATCAATCAGTGCGCTCATCTCTTTTCCTTCAGGTGCATAAATTGGCCACACGATGGCGCTCGTGTTCAATAAACCACAAAGCCTCTAGAGGCGTTTTTTTTTTAATGTGCATTTTTGCTGAGGAGAAAAATATGGGCCTGAGAGAGATCTGAGCTCAAAGGGACATGTCACTTATAAATTAAAGTTTGTCCGATGTTTTCAGACCACAATAGTAGTATAATGTCAAAATGAAACCATAGCCCACGTGTCGTGGTTGTGTAGATCCAGCTACAGTACCAGTCAAAAGTTTAGACACATCTACTCATTCAAGTTTTTTATTTTATTTTTTACAATTTTCTACTTTGTAGAATAATAGTGAAGACATCAAAATTATGACATAACACATATGGAATCATGTAGTAACCAAGTGTTAAACAAATCAATATGCATTTTATATTTTAGATTATTCAAAGTAGCCACCCTTTGCCTTGATGACAGCTTTGCACACTCTTGGCATTCTCTCAACCAGCTTCATGAGGAATGCTTTTCCAACAGTCTTGAAGGAGTTCCCACATATGCTGAGAACTTGTTGGCTGTTTTTCCTTCACTCTGTGGTCCAACTCATCCCAAATCATCTCAATTGGGTTGAGGTTGGGTGATTGTGGAGGCCAGGTCATCTGATGCAGCACTCCATCACTCTCCTTCTTGGTCAAATAGCCCTTACACACCCTGGAGATGTGTTGGGTCATTGTCTTGTTGAAAAACAAATGATAGTCCCACTAAGCGCAAACCAGATGGGATGGCCTATTGCTGCAGAATGCTGTGGTAGCCATGCTGGTTAAGTGTGCCTTGAATTCTGTCACCAGCAAAGCACCCACACACCATCACACCTCCTCCATGCTTCATCGTGGGAACCACACTTCGGAGATGATCCGTTCACCTACTCTGCGTCTCACAAAGACACGGCGGTTGGAACCAAAAATCTCAAATTTGGACTCATCAAACCAAATGACAGATTTCCACCAGTCTAATGTCCATTGCTCGTATTTCTTGGCCCAAGCAAGTCTCTTCTTATTATTGGTGTCCTTTAGTAGTGGTTTCTTTGCAGCAATTCGACCATGAAAGCCTGATTCACGCATTCTCCTCTGAACAGTTGATGTTGAGATGTGTCTGTTACTTGAACTCTGTGAAGCATTTATTTGGGCTGCAATCTGAAGTGCAGTTAACTCTAATGAACTTATCCTCTGCAGCAGAGGGTCTTCTGGGTCTTCCTTTCCTGTGACAGTCCTCATGAGAGCCAGTTTCAACATTGCGCTTGATGGTTTTTGCGACTGCACTTGAAGAAACTTTCAAAGTTCTTGAAATGTTCTGCATAGACTGACCTTCATGTCTTAAAGTAATGATGGACTGTCGTTTCTATTTGCTTACTTGAGCTGTTCTTGCCATAATATGGAATTGGTCTTTTACCAAATAGGGCCATCTTCTGTATACCACCCCTACCTTGTCACAACACAACTGATTGGCTCAAACACATTAAGAAGGAACGAAATTCCACAAATGTACTTTTAACAAGGCACACCTGTTAATTGAAATGCATTCCAGATAACTACCTAATAAAGCTGGTTGAGAGAATGCCAAGAGTGTGCAAAGCTTTCATAAATGCAAAAGGTGGCTACTTTGAAGAATCTCAAATATTAATTATATTTTGATTTGTTTAACACTTTTTTGGTTACTACTTGATTCCATGTTAGTTATTTCATCGTTTTGGTGTCTTCGCTATTATTCTACATTTACATTACATTACATTAAAGTCATTTAGCAGACGCTCTTATCCAGAGCGACTTACAAATTGGTGCATTCACCTTATAATATCCAGTGGAACAACCACTTTACAATAGTGCATCTAAATCTTTTAAGGGGGGGTTAGAAGGATTACTTTATCCTATCCCAGGTATTCCTTAAAGAGGTGGGGTTTCAGGTGTCTCCGGAAGGTGGTGATTGACTCCGCTGTCCTGGCATCGTGAGGGAGCTTGTTCCACCATTGGGGTGCCAGAGCAGCGAACAGTTTTGACTGGGCTGAGCGGGAACTGTGCTTCCTCAGAGGTAGGGAGGCGAGCAGGCCAGAGGTGGATGAACGCAGTGCCCTTGTTTGGGTGTAGGGCCTGATCAGAGCCTGAAGGTACGGAGGTGCCGTTCCCCTCACAGCTCCATAGGCGAGCACCATGGTCTTGTAGCGGATGCGAGCTTCGACTGGAAGCCAGTGGAGAGAGCGGAGGAGCGGGGTGACGTGAGAGAACTTGGGAAGGTTGAACACCAGACGGGCTGCGGCGTTCTGGATGAGTTGTAGGGGTTTAATGGCACAAGCAGGGAGCCCAGCCAACAACGAGTTGCAGTAATCCGACGGGAGATGACAAGTGCCTGGATTAGGACCTGCGCCGCTTCCTGTGTGAGGCAGGGTCGTACTCTGCGAATGTTGTAGAGCATGAACCTACAGGATCGGGTCACCGCCTTGATGTTAGTGGAGAACGACAGGGTGTTGTCCAGGGTCACGCCGAGGCTCTTAGCACTCTGGGAGGAGGACACAAGGGAGTTGTCAACCGTGATGGCGAGATCATGGAACGGTCAGTCCTTCCCCGGGAGGAAGAGCAGGTCCGTCTTGCCGAGGTTCAGCTTGAGGTGGTGATCCGTCATCCACACTGATATGTCTGCCAGACATGCAGAGATGCGATTCGCCACCTGGTTGTCAGAAGGGGGAAAGGAGAAGATTAATTGTGTGTCATCTGCATAGCAATGATATGAGAGACCATGTGAGGATATGACAGAGCCAAGTGACTTGGTGTATAGCGAGAATAGGAGAGGGCCTATAACAGAGCCCTGGGGGACACCAGTGGTGAGAGCACGTGGTGCGGAGACAGATTCTCGCCACGCCAACTGGTAGGAGCGACCTGTCAGGTAGGACACAATCCAAGCGTGGGCCGCGCCGGAGATGCCCAGGTCGGAGAGGGTGGAGAGGAGGATCTGATGGTTCACAGTATCAAAGGCAGCAGATAGGTCTAGGAGGATGAGAGCAGAGGAGAGAGAGTTAGCTTTAGCAGTGCGGAGAGCCTCCGTGACACAGAGAAGAGCAGCCTCAGTTGAATGCCCAGTCTTGAAACCTGACTGATTAGGATCAAGAAGGTCATTTTGAGAGAGATAGCAAGAGAGCTGGCCAAGGACGGCACGTTCAAGAGTTTTGGAGAGAAAGGAAAGAAGGGATACTGGTCTGTAGTTGTTGACATCGGAGGGATCGAGTGTAGGTTTTTTCAGAAGGGGTGCAACTCTCGCTCTCTTGAAGACGGAAGGGACGTAGCCAGCGGTCAAGGATGAGTTGACCAGCGAGGTGAGGTAGGGGAGAAGGTCTCCGGAAATGGTCTGGAGAAGAGAGGAGGGGATAGGGTCAAGTGGGCAGGTTGTTGGGCGGCCGGCCGTCACAAGACGCGAGATTTCATCTGGAGAGAGAGGGGAGAAAGAGGTCAAAGCACAGGGTAGGGCAGTGTGAGCAGGACCAGCGGTGTCGTTTAACTTAGCAAACGAGGATCGGATGTCGTCAACCTTCTTTTCAAAATGGTTGACGAAGTCATCCGCAGAGAGGGAGGAGGGGGGAGGGGGAGGACTATTCTACAATGTAGAAAACAGTAAAAATAAAGAAACACCCTTGAATGAGTAGGTGTGTCCAAACTTTTGACTGGTACTGTATATGCTTCCATCCCAAATAAATGGAATAGATAAGTACCATCTAATCTCCTGGTTTTATTCAGTGCTTATCTTTTCCATTCATATGGGGTGGAGGCATATAGCTGGATCTACACAGCCAGTGTTGTGGGATGTAATTTCATCTTGACATTTGACTACTTTAAATCAGCTATCAATGAGCGAAAAAGAAGATACATGAAGCAATGAAATGTCAGTACTTCAAGTTTTCCATATTACACTGAACAAAAATATAAACGCAACATGTAAAGTGTTGGTCCATGTTTCATGAGCTGAAATAAAATATCCTAGAAATGTTTCATACACTTATTTCTCTCAATTCTTGTTGCACAAATTTGTTTACGTACCTGTTAGTGAGCATTTCGGCTTTGCCAAGATAATCCAGCCACCTGACAGGTGTGGCATATCAAGAAGCTGATGAAACAGAATTATCATTATACAGGTGCACCTTGTGCTGGGGACAACAAAAGGCCACTCTAAAATCTGCAGTTTTGTCACACAACACAATGCCACAGATGTTTCAAGTTTTGAGGGAGTGTGCAATTAGCATGCTGACTGCAGGAATGTCCACTAGAGCTGTTGCCAGATAATGTAATGTTAATTTTTCTACCATGAGCCCCCTTCAATATCATTTTAGAGAATTAGGCAGTACATCCAACCGGCCTCACAACCGCAGACTACGTACGTGTATGGCATTGTGTGGGCGAGCGGTTTACTGATGTCACGTTGTCGACATAGTGCCCCATGGTGGCGATGAGGTTATGGTATGGGCAGGCATAAGCTACGGACAATGAACACAATTGCATTTTATCGATGGCAATTTGAATGCGACATAGCGTGACGTGATCCTGAGGCCCATTGTCGTGCCATACATCCGCCGCCATCACCTCATGTTTCAGCATGATAATCCACGGCCCCATGTCGCAAGGATCAGTACACAATTCCTGGAAGCTGAAAATGTCCCACTTCTTCAATGGCCCGCATACTCACCAGACATGTCAGCCACTGAGCATGTTTGGGATGCTCTGGATCAACGTGTACAACAGTGGGTTCCAGGTCCTGCCAAAATCCAGCAACTTCGCACAGAGGAGTGGGACAACATTCCACAGGCCACAATCAACAGCCTGATCAACTCCGCAAAGGAGATGTGTCGCACGGCATGCGGCAAATGGTGGTCACACCAGATACTGACCGGTTTTCTGGTCCACACCCCTCCCTACCTTTTAAAAAAATATATATGTGACCAACAGATGCATATATTTATTCCCAGTCATGTGAAATCCATAGATTAGGGCCTATTGAATTTATTTCAATTTACTGATTGCCTTATATGAACTAACTCATTAAAATCTTTGAAATTGTTGCATGTCGCATTTACATTTTTTTCAATTATGGAGTAACCTGATCATAGAGATACACATTACGTTGTTCTTTTTAATTCTGTGAACCTTCAACCTGTAACCTAACAATCATGTTCAGACATTTGGCTAAATTAAGGCTAAATTGTCTAATTAAGGCCTTTTGGTGAATAACATCCCTTCGTAATGAATGATTTTGGCATAAAATGAACTACTTCAAAAACTTAAATTACCCTTTTAAAGGGGTTTGAGTAATCTTAAGTATATCTTGCAATATGAAATGATTAATGGCCACTAGCATTAAGTTTGTCAGTTATAATCCATCACAAGGTAATAGGCCTAAATAAATCTCTACGTAATTGAGATGAATCCCTCATTTCAACTCGACAAGTCAGCTTTTTAAGACCCAATTACCGCTTTGAGTTCCCCCCTGGCCTGTAGGATGCATGGGATTTCTGTTCGGGAGCAGGGGAGACTGCTTGGCTATTCCATGACTACGTCCCAAATGGCACTACTATCAGAGCTCTATCGGTCAAAAGTAGAGCACTATATAGGGAATAGGGTGCCATTTAGGATATACAACAAGAGAGGAGGGATGGATGGAAACGGTCCAAAGAGGGATACAAAAATCCCCTCAGCCCAACTACATAGGGCTCGGGTAGATTTATGACAAAGCCCCACAATCTTAATTTGAGCCCGGAACGATAATGCATCTCAAGGCCAGAATAGTTTCATCTCCGTGTTTTTAACTGGATGTTTCTTTCATTATATGTCAGAGGGCAATAAAACTCCAGAGGAGATATCCCACAAAGCACCTTGTTTTATGCCCGGGTCCTTTACTCTAAATTACCCGGCAACAAATAATACACTTCAATAAAAAGAAAAAACGCATTTAATCATATTCAGACACTTTTCTCCACTATTTTGATACATGGATAGTCAGGTTTCACTAGCCTTATCAACTTGACAGCGTCAGCAGTAAATGGCACCCTATTCCCTAGGTAGTGTACAACTTTCGACCAGGCCCTGTAGGGCTCTGGTCAAAAGTAGTACACTATATAGGGAATAGGGTGCCATTTCAGACAAAATCACAGTTGTTGCTCCATAAGGTGGATACCAGAGTGTGTGAGCAGAACGTACCCAATTTGACTGGAGCGTGATTCCAAAAGGCTGGAGCCTAGGGCTCATCACAAGCTCCAATTTTGCTCCAGTGGCGCTCACTTCACGAGCTCAGGGCATGCCCGCCCCAGTATGCATTTGTAGTATACTTGTGTGCTGCTATAGCCCCTTGCTTTAGCTACTGTCATGGGGTTCGCTAAATATTTTCATAAAGAAACTGATAAAACACACAGGTGCTAAATCGGGGTGACTAGCAAAAATAAGGACCAAGAGAGGTAGTGAGGTGAATCTTTGTGGAATCTGAAGACACGTATCCCAAAAGAATGGTGTACTTAACTACGTGCACATGCTAAAAAAAAGGAGAGGTGGGTAGATTGTAGCAAAGTATTTATAAACTAAACATCTGATCTCTTAAACGTTTCGTTCATTTTCTTTCTAATTATCTACACACTAGGCCATAATTGATTTTGGCCCAACAGGCCTGGCATATTCCCACGTTCAATGACCTTTCTGTTACGATTGGGTTCTTTTGCCTAAAAACATTTAGGCCTATTTATAGAAAAACAAAAACAAACAACAACTCTGCCCTGCCTGGAAGAGTTGCCAAAGGGGTGTTTAACATCCCCAGTGGTTCTGCAAGTGTGGTGAGTATATTCTCCGCTGCTGACCTGCTCTCCAGGCACCATCGCATGAGCCTGAAGCCGCAGACTGGCCAAACTCGTGTTTCTAAAAAGGAATTCTAAAAAGGAATTCAAAGGCACTAATAAGTCATTTTTCATTTAATTTGTATTTAATTCTAAGTCACAGCCTATATGCTCAATTTACAGACTATAATGATTTCATACAACGATATGTTTAAATGCTTTACGCGCTTAATGTCCATACATGCCTATTGTGTCTCACTCGCAAATGCTTCACAATGTATTTCTTTGTAGGCTATAGCCTTGAAATAATACAACCTAAATAATTCATTTTCGTTCCTTCTTAGGCTCCTGACCTATTTAGATTGTTTATATGCTGTTTAATATGACATGTAGTCTATTTGAAATGTTCGCTTCTTACATTCACCTTTTCATGTTCATTCAAATCCATATGGCTTGGTTTAAATACTTAAAACAAAACGGTAAATTGTCATTTACATGAATGTAGTGAATTTGGAGTGCCAGTTTTTTTTCTTCCTGTGAGCGCGGATAGGTTTTAGCGGAACTGCAGGAAAGGACATGGAGTGCTGGATTTTCCAACCGCTCAACTCTGCTCACATGCTCTGGTGGATACGCATTGGAGCCTGGGAAAGTACTGTAGAATTAGATTGTTAACTTTAATCTGTGTGTGAGAACACCAGGCCTTCATTCGAAACACAAGAGGAAAAAGAAACTGAGAAAAGCAACCTGTACAAATAATGAGTGAAGGAATTGTACAAGAGTGGTGTAAACACATATACATATTAACAAATATTCCATGATCATGTAATCAATAGTATAGTCCAATCTCTTATCAACAATACTAGTCTTTGCCTTGAAAACCCAACACAGTAGCCTGCCCAAACCATTAGCATTTTTATGTTCTGAAAACGATAATAATCATTACAGTAATCACAAAACATGACCTAATGGCACCATACTCCCTTAATAGTGCACTACTTTTGACCAGGACCCATAGGGATCAGGTCAAAAGTAGCGAATGATATAGGGAATAGGGCGCCATTTGGAACAGGCGCTATTAGACCCTCTTAAAACCCTTGACACAGGGGTGTTAGAGGAGTGTTGCAGTCCTGTATGTCACCCCATCTCCCACCTCTGTCCTCTTATTTCCTGTGCCTCTCTTCTACCCATCTTCCAACAGCACAGCACGGCTCAATCTTTGGTGAACACTCCGATGTTGTTGATGTTTATTTCTGTTGTTCATTTCACAACACGCTGTGCTTAAGGTTGAAATGTATCGCCATGGACACACTTACAGTAGATCTCGTCTGTTCTTCGTTTTCTTTTGCACAAAGTCTTTAAAAAAAAAAACAGCCTCGAGATTCTATTGTTGCTGCTCTTTTTTGCGTTTTGTAGATTTTTAAAACACATTTAAGTTATATTAAAACAAAAAAATTACTATGCGCTTTTCCCTTCCCCTCCATTCTTCCCTCGTCCCCCTCTTCCTCATCCGACTTGGGTGACAATCCTTTCACCCCTGTTTGTTTTCCACCCAGTCGGAGAGATACCAATGCATCTTTCCCCTCAGTCTTTCTTTCACTCTCAACAGACAGTCTTCTCTGGCCCGTCCATGTCCATTAAGTCAGTGGTTTTCAGGGAGTCAGAGACAGACATCCCCCTCAGCTGAGCTCGAAGCCTGCGGAGGACTCGATGGCGTACAGCAACTTGTTCCTCATCAGGTGCTGGTCGCAGAACTCGGGCAACTTGAGCAGGTTCATGCAGGTGGAGGCCGTGGGCAGGCGCTCCAGGTCGTTCCCCCCGTTATGGATGCAGAAGGCTGGGTACAGCTCCTGGAAACACAGTGGGGAGAACCTTGTCAAACAAGAGATTCAAAGGGTCACGGACAAAGTTTTTATGAATAACCTCAGATAGACCGCGGCCTATCGTTTCCAATGGGAGCAAATTAATCATAGAAGGCAGAACAAGGAGGTGAGCAGAGTCAAGCACAAGCTAGCGAGATTCAATTAGCGTGTTCTAGCATGTATTTGCATATTTCCGTTAGGGAACACCTACTCTTTGAAGTGCGCGTGTGAAATAACTCAATTCGCCCTTGTACTCCTAAACAACGCACAGTTTAGAAACTTTGGCAAAGGGATAAGTCTACAAAACTTAGTTCCCGGCTGTTCATAACAAGGTTCTAGTTTTGGGAACAGAAAACTGTATTGAGATCAAATGTTTCATCGATTACAGAATTAGCAGAATGTCGGCCAAAATCCATCTCGCTCCACCATCTCCCACCGCCGGCCACTGGGCTTCCTCTCATCACCATTTTGGGTGGCGAGTGGAAATGCTAACCAGATGTTTTAGATTCATACATCCGGTGAAACAACGGTCTCATTGTTCTATCTGTGCCACTAAGGCTCTCTATACATTCAATTTATGCAATTGATGTACAACACATTTGGCACAACACTTCTTGTATAACAAGAGTTTTTCTTGACAAAAATAATTACACAAGAGTTGTGAACACTTTTATGCTGACAGACTTGCTGCTATCAAATATATCTGTTGTATTACAACCATTGTTTTAGTTGTAGAAACCTAAGTGTGTACGGGCCCCCCCCAAAAAATGACAGAATCATTCAGTTACAGAAAGACAGAGTGAAATACAACAAGCTGAACAGAGTTACATAAGGATAATTGAAGACCAACAGTGCGATACCAGCATGGTGATATGTGTTTTTTTCCGTGATATTTTGTCCATGGCAAAATATGACACCACGAAGCAGACCAAACTCTGCATGTAAATGATTGTGTTGCTATGGGAAAATAAATACATGTGACTCTAGATGTAGATAGATCTAGATAAACTCTGCATGTAAATGATTGTGTTGCTATGGGAAAATAAATACATGTGACTCTAGATGTAGATAGATCTAGATAAACTCTGCATGTAAATGATTGTGTTGCTATGGGAAAATAAATACATGTGACTCTAGATGTAGATAGATCTAGATAAACTCTGCATGTAAATGATTGTGTTGCTATGGGAAAATAAATACATGTGACTCTAGATGTAGATAGATCTAGATAAACTCTGCATGTAAATGATTGTGTTGCTATGGGAAAATAAATACATGTGACTCTAGACGACAACGTAACGACGTTTGTTTCCAGCAGGTTTTGTTTTCCTAAAGAAGTTAAAAAATCAGCTTCGTGTTTTGTTTCCTTGCCACGATACTAACGAGTATCGCGTTACTGGTATCGTCCCGGCCCAACCAGACAGAAAGACATGGATCATCTGATGTCACCGATGATGATCATCATATCCCGGGCAATTCTAATTAAGCCGTAAATGTCGAGCGACATCAGGGAATAAATGTGATAGGACGTGACGTTAAGTGTTTAGCTAATTCAGCGTGGATATAAATTAAAAATAGGCTGCCGATGTTTGAAGGAGACACTTCCCCACTGGTAGCCTTTTGGATTGGCTACTGAGCAAGAGCAGCGAATGGTCACTTCATGTTGTCTATCTGGCACTTTTCAAATGACGCTTTCTGGTGATGAGGCCAGGCCACCTCATCTCCACCCACATCATCAAGGCCAAGACACGGTCTGTGTACCAAATGGAAGGCTATTCCCTGTATAGTGCACTACTTTTGAACAGAGCCCTATGTGTTTCCCTATGGTCCCTGGTCAAAAGTAGTGCACTATATAGGGAATAGGGTGCCATTTGGAGCGCAACCACTGACGGTTTCCATCAGAATCCACAGGAAACATCCTCTCTGTTTCTAACGTCCCGCCGCTCTACAGCAATTAATTCATCCTGCTATTTAAAGATTAGGAGTGTGGCGTGTGGGGTTCAGCGCCTGTACCAGCCCGGTTAAATGGTTCTGGGGGGCTCTGCGGTAACGACCCAATTTTTCGGACAATTACCGTATTAAACTATCGTTGCTTATTGAGAAAGTGTCATTACGGGAACAATCATTCTGGAAAAAAGGCTCTCCATCATCTTTTTTAAATGGCTTCTCCTGACAGAGCTATTTCTCTGCTAATGAATCCTTGGACATTTACGGCAGCTAATTAAGGCTGGGCTAGCACGGGCCCAGGGTTAGGGTCAGGGGCCGCTCCCCGTCCCACCAATCACCATGACCCCCCCCCCCCCCCCCCGGCCTGGGGAGGAGACCGGGAGGGGACGGCACATCCACACACTCCCCAAAGTCAAATTCATTAAACTGGGTGGGGGACTCTCCAGCCCTCCTGGGAGAGGGAGATTTTTTTTAGGAGCGTTCCCATCTGTACCCTCCTCTCCCTGCTGTGGGAACACTTAAGTATTCTTAACTTACGACGGCAATAAACAGTAATAAAACCAATCATATGACAATTACAGCTTCTGGTAATCCTAAGTAAGGCATATAAAAATCCTAATGGATTTCAGCAGCGCTCTTCTCCTTTCTATTTCCAACCGTTTTAGTGTCTCTCTAAATCAAGTCATTAGGAAAGTTTGGAGGAATCATCAGCTGATGACACAGCAATGGTAATTCCGATAAACGCAATTCCACCATTTCAGCACATGTTTCAGCTCTTGGCTGAAGTCATTTTGGAAACAAACAGCTTTCGATGATGTTGCAGCAATGTTTTGGTGCTAGTTTTTGGGGGGCAGTGATTCAAAACAATTATATTCTTCTGAGGTTATACCCTTTGCCCAACTAAAAACATCTAACAACATAAAATATACAGTGCCTAAGGAAAGTATTCAGACCCCTTGACTTCATTCACATTTTGTTACATTACAGCCTTATTCTAAAATCGATTAAATCGTTTTCCCCCTCCTCAATTTACCCACAATACCCCATAATGACAAAGCAAAAACAGGATTTTATAACATTTTGCAAATTTATTAAGAATAAAAAACAGAAATATAACATTTAAATAAGTATTCAGACCCTTTACTCAGTACTTTGTTGAAGCACATTTGGCTGCGATTTCAGCCTCGAGTATTCTTGGGTATGACACTACAAGCATGGCAAACCTGTATTTGGGGAGTTTCTCCCATTCTTCTCTGCAGATCCTCTCAAGCTTTGTCAGATTGGATGGGGAGCGTCGCTGCACAGCTATTTTCAGGTCTCTCCAGAGATGTTCGATCGGGTTCAAGTCCGGGCTCTGGCTGGGCCACTCAAGGACATTCAGAGACTTTTCCCCGGAGTGTCTCCTGTGTTATCTTGGCTGTGTGCTTAGGGTCGTTGTCCTGTTGGAGGGTGAACATTCGCCCCAGTCTGAGGTCCTGAGTGCTCTGGAGCAGGTTTTCATCAAGAATCTCTTTGTACTTTGCGCCCTCGATCCTGACTCGTCTCCCATTCCCTGCCGCTGAAAAACATCCCCACAGCATGATGCTGCCACCAGGATGGTGCCAGGTTTCCTCCAGACGTGACACTTGGCATTCAGGCTAAAGAGTTCAATCTTGGTTTTATCAGACCAGAGAATCTTGTTTCTCATGGTCTGAGTCCTTTAGGTGTCTTTTGGCAAACTCCAAGCGGGCTGTCATGTGCCTTTTACTGAGGAGTGGCTTTGGTCTTGCTACTCTACCAAAAAGGCCTGATTGGTGGAGTGCTGCAGAGATATTTGTCCTTCTGGAAGGATCTCCCATCTCCACAGAGGAACTCTGGAGCTCTGTCAGAGTGACCATACTGTTCTTGGACACCTCCCTGACCAAGGCCCTTTTCCACTGATTGCTCAGTCTTGGTGGTTCCAAACTTCTACCATTTAAGAATGATGGGGGCCACTGTGTTCTTGGAGACCTTCAATGTTGCAGAATTATTTTGGTACCCTTCCCCAGATCTGTGCCTCGGAGCTGTATGGACAATTCCATCGACCTCATGGCTTGGTTTATGCTCTGACATGCCCTCCAGGACACCTACAGCACCCGATGTCACTGGAAGGCCAAAATGATCATCAAGGACATCAACCACCCGAGCCACTGCCTGTTCACCCCGCTATCATCCAGAAGGCGAGGTCAGTACAGGTGCATCAAAGCTGGGACTGAGAGACTGAAAAACAGCTTCTATCTCAAGGCCATCTGACTGTTAACCTGTTAGGGCTAGGGGGCAGTATTGACACGGCTGGATAAAAAACATACCCGATTTAATCTGGTTACCACTCCTACCCAGTAACTAGAATATGCATATACTTATTACATATGGATAGAAAACACCCTAAATTTTCTAAAACTGTTTGAATGGTGTCTGTGAGTATAACAGAACTCAAATGGCAGGTCAAAACCTGAGAGATTCCTTTACAGGAAGTGGCCTGTCTGACCATTTCTTGAACTTCTTTTCCATCTCTATCATTTACTAAGGATCTCTGCTCTAACGTGACACTTCCCACGTCGTCCATAGGCGCTCAGAGCCCGGGAAAAAACAGAATGTCGTCATTCCAGCCCCAGGCTGAAACACATTATCGCCTTTCTCAAGTGGCCGATCAAGGGACACTGGGCTTATGCGCGTGACCCGACCGCCCCCGCCTTTGGGATTTTTTCCTCTGTTTGCCGAAAAGGAGATTCCCTGTCGGAATATTATCGCTTTTCTACGAGAAAAATGGCGTAAAAATTGATTTTAAACAGCGGTTGACATGCTTCGAAGTACGGTAATGGAATATTTAGAATTTTATTGTCACGAATTGCGCCATGCGCGCGACACTTCTTTACTATTTCGGATAGTGTCTGGAACGTACGAACAAAACGCCGCTATTCGGATATAACGATGGATTATTTTGTACCAAACCAACATTTGTTATTGAAGTAGCAGTCCTGGGTGTGCATTCTGACGAAGACAACAAAAGGTAATCAAACTTTTATAATAGTAAATATGATTATGGTGAGTGCTAAACTTGCCGGGTGTCTAAATAGCGAGCCCGTGATGCCTGGGCTATGTACTTAGAATATTGCAAAATGTGCTTTCACCAAAAAGCTATTTTAAAATCGGACATATCGAGTGCATAGAGGAGGTCTGTATCTATAATTCTTAAAATAATTGTTATGCTTTTTGTGAACGTTTATCGTGAGTAATTTAGTAAAATGTTAGCGAATTCCCCGGAAGTTTGCGGGGTGTATGCTAGTTCTGAACGTCACATGCTAATGTAAAAAGCTGGTTTTTGATATAAATATGAACTTGATTGAACAAAACATGCATGTATTGTATAACATAATGTCCTAGGGTTGTCATCTGATGAAGATCATCAAAGGTGAGTGCTGCATTTAGCTGTCTTCTGGGTTTTGGTGACATTATATGCTGGCTTGAAAAATGGGTGTCTGATTATTTCTGGCTTGGTACTCTGCTGACATAATCTAATGTTTTGCTTTCGTTGTAAAGCCTTTTTGAAATCGGACAGTGTGGTTAGATTAACGAGAGTCTTGTCTTTAAATAGCTGTAAAATAGTCATATGTTTGAGAAATTGAAGTAATAGGATTTTTAAGGTTTTGAAAATCGCGCCACAGGCTGCCAGTGGCTGTTACGTAGGTGGGACGCAAGCGTCCCACCTAGCCCATAGAGGTTAAATAGCCATCACTAGCACAGAGGCTGCTGCCTATATACATAGACTTGAAATCACTGGCCACTTTAATAAATGGAACACTAGTCTTTAACCTCTCTAGGCTAGGGGGCGGTATTTTCACGTCCGGATGAAAAGCGTGCCCAAAGTAAACTGCCTGCTACTCAGGCCCAGTAGCTAGGATATGCATGTTATTAGTAGATTTGGATAGAAAACACTGATTCTTTTCTAAAACTGTTTCTAAAACGGTCTGAATGATGTCTGTGAGTATAAGAGAACTTATTTGGCAGGTGAAACCCCGAGGACAAACCAACCAGGAATGTATTTTTTTGAGGTCACTCTCTTTTCAATGGGTTTTCTATGGAGATCTAGATTTCTAAGGAACTTGCTTGCAGTTCCTATCACTTCCACTGGATGTCAACAGTCTTTATAAATTGGTTGATGGTTTTCCTTTGTGTAATGAACAAGTATTGCTGTTCAGAACGAGGGTCGAGTGAAGTGTACTGTTTGTTAGAGGCGCGTGACCTGAAAGCACGCTCCACTTTGTTTTCGTCCGGTATTGAATGCAGTTTATCTTAAATTTTATTGATTATTTACGTAAAAAAATACCTACAGTTGTATTAGGAAAGTTGTTTGAAATGTTTGGACAAAGATTACAGGTAACTTATGAGATATTTTGTAGTCATGTTGCGCGAGTTGGAACCAGTGTTTTACTGGATCAAACACGCCAAATAAATTGACATTTTTGGAGATATAACGACGGAATTAATCGAACAAAAGGACCATTTGTGATGTTTATGGGACATATTGGAGTGCCAGCAAAAGAAGATCTTCAAAGGTAAGGCATGAATTATATCGTTATTTCTGAGTTTTGTGTCGTGCCTGGCGGGATGAAATATGATTGTCTGTGTTTGTTTGATGGGATTGTCTGTGTTTGTTTGATGTCCTCAGATAATAGCATGGTTTGCTTTCGCCGTAAAGCCTTTTTGAAATCTGACACAGGAGCTGGATTAACAAGAAGTTTCTCTTTAAACCTATGTATAACACTTGTATCTTTCATCAATGTTTATGATGAGTATTTCTGTAATTTGATTTGGCTCTCTGCAATTTCACTGGATGTTATTTGAGACAATACATTACTGAACATAACGCGCCAATTTAAACTGAGGTCTTTGGACATAAAGAGGGACTTTATTGAACAAAACAAACACTTATTGTGTGACATGGAGTCCTGGGAGTGCCACCAGATGAAGATCATCAAAGGTTAGTGATTCATTTAATCGTTATTTCTGACTTTTGTGAGCCCTCTCTCCTTGGCTGGAAAATGTCTGTATGGTTTTTTGTGGCTAGGCGCTGTCCTAACATAATCGCATGGTGTGCTTTCGCCGTAAAGCCTTTTTGAAATCGGACACTGTGGTTGGATTAACAAGAAGTTTATCTTTAAAATGGTGTATAACACTTGTATGTTTGAGGAATTATGAGATTTTTGTTGTTTGAATTTGGCGCCCTGCAATTTCACTGGCTGTTGTCGAGGTGGGACGCGTCCCACAAATCCCAGAATAATGTTTACATATTTTGCATTACTCATCTCATATGTATAAACTGTATTCTATTCTACTGTATCTTAGTCTAGGCCGCTCTGACATTGCTCGTCCATATATTTATATATTCTTAATTCCATTCCTTTACTTAGATCTGTGTGTATTGTTATGAAATTGTTAGATATTACTTGTTAGATATCACTGCACTGTCAGAGCTAGAAACACAAGCATTTAGCTACACCCGCAATAACATCTGCTAAACACATGTATGTGACCAATAAAATTTGATTTGACCTTATATAGACAGGCGTGTCTTTCCAAATCATGTCCAACCAATTGTATTTACCACAGGTGGACTCCAATCAAGTTGTAGAAACATCTCAAGGATGATCAATGGAAACAGGATGCAACTGAGCGCAATTTGGAGTCTCATAGCAAAGGGTCTGTATTCTTATGTAAATAAGGTATATGTTTTTCAATATTAATACATGTACAAAAATGTATAAAAACCTGTTTTTGCTTTGTCATTATGGGGTATTGTGTGTAGATTGATGAGAAACATATATTTTTTTTAAATCAATTTTAGAATAAGGCTGTAACATAACAAAATGTGGAAAAAGTCAAGGGTTCTGAATATTTTCTGAATGCACTGTATGCCTTTATTTTGTGTGTGAAACTAACATCCCTCCCCATTTCTCCTCGAGGTCAAACAGGAGCCAACAGTGCAAACGTTCACCGTGCCGCCGGCTTTGTCTGACACCAACGTCAATATTTGTACGCCGGGTGATACCTGCCAACCGAGTTCACGCCCAAACGGTCGGGCAAAGGGCTCAAATTGACTTATAATCCAGAGGAGGGTTGTGAACCGCAGTGAGCGGGTATAGGAGATAAGCATGAGCTAGGGAGCATTATGAGTCTTATCACCGAGCCTAATTTGAAAAGGATCATCGGAGGGAGTTATCGGGCCAGGCATTTTCATTACATGCCCATTACAACAGTGAACACTCCCTAGTGCTGGACTTAGTCTTGGGCTGCGTCCTAAATGGCACCCTATTACCTATAATATATTTACTACTTTTAGTAAAAAATATAGGGTGTAATTTGGACTCTCACAGTCTTTGGTTGAACTCCTGATGGCGCCGGCTACAATCAACAGTCTATAATACCAGACGGAGGGTAGAAAAGAGGGGCAGGAAGAAAACAAAAGCAGACGTAATGAACTTTCAGTCAACCCTCACCTTGAAGCCCAGGAGGGGAGGCCGCGAGCAACTGGTGACAAACTTGAGCAGCTTGCGTTTCTCGTCATCGGTGAAGCTTTCCACCACCTCCCAGAAGATGGTAATGACAGGATGAGTGGCAGTGTAACCACCTGGTGAAGAGAGAGAAAAATGATAATCTGACACACCTGTAAACTGTAAACTGAGTGAATCCACTGTCTGACAGACGTAGCTGTCACATTGTTTGTGTTGTTTAAGGCTCATGATGCAGCCATACCATCTCGACTACCACCCATTCAACAAACACATTACTCTTTAGAGCACAACCGTATGCTGTGACTAGGCCACCTGTCCCATGAAGTTGGCAGGAGAGCTTGACAGTTAGCTCTATGGAAATCCTCCTGACTTTACAGCACATTAAAATGGTCAAAGTAATCACTACTACTAGAAACTGACTATCACTGAGTATTAATGAGTATAACTTCAATATCATTTTCACCATTATGGCAGAGCCTAAATAGTTTTGTTTCTTAAAATAAACTAATACAAACCATCCATAATGTGATCATACCTGAGTAGTTTTGTTTCTTTAAATATAATTGTACAAACCATCCATAATGTGATCTTACCTGAGTAGCTTGTTTCTTAAAATAAACTTTTACAAAACATCCATTAATGTGATTATACCTGAGTAGTTTGTAAACGTCTTCAGGTCGTCAAGACAAATGGGTACATGAGCTCCAGATATCAACACCTGTTGTGGGAAAGCAAAGATCGATGAAGAAATTGTTTAAATGTATATTTACGTGTGCATGTTTGTAAAAGTAATGTGAATTGACTTGCAACATTCTGGTAACTTTCCCAAAATTAGACGTTTTCCAGAAATCCTCGGGATTTTGCAAACCTAGTGAATATCCTTGACGTTACCTGGATCTCCTGCTGGTCAAACATGCGCAGCCACTCCAGGTTGACCACGTTGGCCAGGCCCTGTCTGAAGGCCAGGCAGTGGGGCCTGATCTGTTTGTTGAGTCGGTAATCTGCCACTAAATGGATATAAGCTATCCTGTTGGCCGTGGACACAGGGATGTCCTTCCCTCCCGGCTTCAGCTCAACCACCTGGAAGAAAGGCCCTGTCAGACATACGGGCATTTATCTCATATCCACTTAGAGGGCAACCAGGCGAGAGCCACCATATGTCACCCTCACACTTTACTTAGGGTATTACTTTCTCAATGCTCAAAACTTAAAAAGTCAACTGTGTTCACCGGAAAGTGTCACTCCATGCAAACTATACATTTTATTGTGGAGCATGTAATATTATTGCGTCAAGATAAGCTCTTTACGGTGTGTAAGGCCCAGAGAGCGTGATTGAAGGTACCAGTGGAGCAAGTGGAGAAGTCACTGATCAAGGGACCCAGGGGCAGTGGTGTAAAATACTTTAAAGTACGACTTGTGTAGTTTTCTGGGGATATCTTTACTAATTATATTTTTTAACAACTTTTGCTTCACTACATTCCTTAAGAAAATCATGTCCTTTTTTACTCTAAACATTTTCCCTGACACCTGAAAGTACTTGTTACATTTTGAATGCTTAGCAGGACAGGAAAATGGTCCAATTCACGCACTTCTCAAGACAACATCCCTGGTCACCCCTACTGCCTCTGATCTGGCGGACTCACAACACACACATGCTTCGTTTGTAAATGATGTCGGAGTGTTGGAGTGTGCCGCTGGCTATACGTAAATTAAAAAAACAAACAAGAAAATGGTGTCGTCTGGTTTGGGATTTTGAAAGGATTTATACTTTTACTTTTGATACTTAAGTACATTTTAGAAATTACATTTACATTTGATACTGAAGTATATTTAAAAACAAATACTTTTAGAATTTTACTCAAGTAGTATTTTACTGGGTGACTTTCACTTTTACTTGAGTCGTTTTCTATGATCAGCTATAGTGTTGAGTTTTGGGTCACAAAACCTGATCTATCTTCTTCCTGGAGGGTTTTGTATGTTGGTTGAATGGTCTTGGAGGAGTAAGGACACATACCAAATAATCACAGTAAAATAATCCAGATCACTAAGGAACTTATCTAATACTATAAGATCAATATGTTCCCGAAAATCTGAAGTAGCCACCTTAATGAAAAAAGTAGCCAGTCAGGGGGGTGCGGGGGCACCCCTACAAAATCATTTTGTGTTTCTGATTATGTGCTAATGTCTGAGAATGATTGTCTTTATCTTGCTTGCTTTGGCTATCTTCCGAGGGCATATACGGGCCAGTCTGCCTCCGAGTGTGTGCCTTATCTCCCGCAAATTGTTTTCCGAATCGTATTTGGGATGCCCTATTTGCGACCGCGGGCTACACTGTAGCGCGACTGTTCAAGCCTGTTTAAAGAGGAGCTAATAAGAGAAGGTAAGGCCCTGAGCAAACAGGGGGAGCGGGTAGAGTGCTTAGCCCAGCCCGGGGTGACTGGTGAGGGTGACTAGAGGGCAGTGAATAGACCTCTCTCTGTCTAAAAAAAAAAACAGGCTCAGACGTGTTGGACGTGCCAAAGAAGTAAAGGTTGTGCCTCTCAGGCGTGTTCTGAGAAAATTGCTTGATGGCCGGCTTGGTAGAATGGTCAACAGAGAGCCTCCTATTCCCCGCAGCACAGCACCACTCAGGGCGAGAGCTGACGACGTGCTTTATCTCTCTCAGTGCCGAATACAGACAACGTGAGGGAAATTAATTATTAACACTGCAGGGAGGGAAAAGGGAATGGCGAGAAGGACAGAATGACAAGGCCAGAGACACAGGTAGGAAAGAGGGATAGAGTCACAGGCAATCAAAGAGAGAGATGTTGTGATAATTCCTACCCCCCCGTCCTCCCCCCCCCCCCCATTGACACACACGCCACACACACAACACCCCACCCACCTGTGCCTCTCCCAGGTCATTGTTGACGATGGTGAAGTTGAGTCCCAGGTCCTCCACGTCGTCCTCGTAGCTCTTGAGGAAGAGCAGGTTGCGGTACATCTCGGGGTCCAGCGAGGCCAGGTGGTGGATGTCCACGTCAGCACTGGTGCCCAGCAGCTTGGACAGGAAAAAGCTGGCAAACGGCAGCTCCACCAGCATGTTCTCATACAGGGCCTATAGGGAGAAACAAAGGTCATAGGTCAAGGTCATAGATGCACTCAGGTCAAAGGTCATGATAACATGATCCTGTGTGGCTCAGTTGTTAGGGCATGGAGCTTTCAATGCCGGGATCTTGGGTTCGATTCCCGCTGGGGTCGCACATACGAAAATGTATGCACGCATGATTGTAAGTTGCTTTGGATAAAAGCATCTGATAAATGGCATGACCAAAGGCATGGGGACATCTGCTCATCAAACATCTCATTCCAAAATTATGGGCATTAATATGGAGTTGGTCCCCCATTTGCTGCTATAACAGCCTCCACTCTTCTGGGAAGGTTTTCCACTAAATGTTGGAACATTGCAGCAGAGACTTGCTTCAATTCAGCCACAAGATCATTAGTGATGTCGGGCACTGTTGGGCGTTTAGGCCTTGCTCGCAGTCGGCGTTCCAATTCATCCCAAAGGTGTTCTATGGGGTTGAGGTCAGGGCTCTGTGCAGGCAAGGCAAGTTCTTCCACACCGATCTCGACAAACCATTTCTGTACGGACCTCGCTTTGGCACGGGGCACTGTCATGCTGAAACCGGAAAGGCCTTCCCCAAACTGTTGCCACAAAGTTGGAAGCACAGAATCATCTAGGAAGTAATTGCATGATGTAGGGTTAAGATTTCCCTTCACTGGAACTAAGGGGCCTAGCCCGAACCACGAAAAACAGCCCCAGACCATTATTCCTCCTCCACCAAACTGTACAGTTGGCACTATGCATTCGGCAGGTAGCGTTCTCCTGGCATCCGCCAAACCCAGATGTTGAAGCGTGACTCATCACGCCAGAGAATACATTTCCACTGCTCCAGAGTCAAATGGCGGCAAGCTTTACACCACTCCAGCCGACGCTTGGCATTGCGCATTGTGATCTTAGGCTTGTGTGCGGCTGCTCGGCTATGGAAACCCATTTCATGAAGCGCCCGACGGACAATTCTTGTGCTGATGTTGATTCCAGGCAATTTGGAACTCGGTAGTGAGTGTTGCAACCTAAGGACAGACGATCTTTACACGCTATGGGCTTCAGCACTTGGCAGTTCCGTTCTGTGAGCTTGTGTGGCCTATCACATCGCACCTGAGCTGTTGTTGCGCCTAGATGTTTCCATTTCACAATAACAGCACTTACAATTGACAGGGCCAGCTCTAACAGGGCATACGTTTGACGAACTGACTTGTTGGGAAGGTGTCATTCGGTGCCACGTTGAAAGTCACTGAGCTCTTCATTAAGGCCATCCTACTGCCAATGTTGGTGTACGGAAAATGCATGGCTGTGTCCTCAATTTTATACACGGATGTGGCTAAAATAGCCAAATCCACTAATTTGTTGAAGGGGTGTCCACACATACACAGTTGAAGTCGGAAGTTTACATACACCTTAGCCAAAAACATTTAAACTCAGTTTTTCACAATTCCTGACATTTAATCCTAGTAAAAATTCCCTGTCTTAGGTCAGTTAGGATCACCACTTTATTTTAAGAATGTGAAATGTCAGAATAATAGTAGAGTGATTTATTTCAGCTTTTATTTATTTCATCACATTCCTAGTGGGTCAGAAGTTTACATACACTCAATTAGTATTTGGTAGCATTGCCTTTAAATTGTTTAACTTGGGTCAAACATTTCAGGAAGCCTTCCACAAGCTTCCCACAATAAATTGGGTGAATTTTGGCCCATTTCTCCTGTCAGAGCTGGTGTAACTGAGTCAGGTTTGTAGGCCTCCTTGCTCGCACACGCTTTTTCAGTTCTGCCCACAAATGTCCTATAGGATTGAGGTCAGGGCTTTGTGATGGCCACTCCAATACCTTGACTTTGTTGTCCTTAATCCATTTTGCCACAACTTTGGAAGTACAGTCGTGGCCAAAAGTTTTGAGAATGACACAAATATTAATTTTCACAAAGTCTGCTGCCTCAGTTTGTATGATGGCAATTTGTATATATTCCAGAATGTTATGAAGAGTGATCTGATGAATTGCAATTAATTGCAGTCCCTCTTTGCCATGCAAATGAACTGAATCCCCCCCAAAAAAACATTTCCACTGCATTTCAGCCCTGCCACAGAAGGACCAGCTGACATGTCAGTGATTCTCTCGTTAACACAGGTGTGAGTGTTGACGAGGAGAAGGCTGGAGATCACTCTGTCATGCTGATTGAGTTTGAATAACAGACTGGAAGATTCAAAAGGAGGCTGGTGCTTGGAATCATTGTTCTTCCTCTGTCAACCATGGTTACCTGCAAAGAAACACGTGCCGTCATCATTGCTTTGCACAAAAAGGGCTTCACAGGCAAGGATATTGCTGCCAGTAAGATTGCACCTAAATCAACCATTTATCGGATCATCAAGAACCTCAAGGAGAGCGGTTCAATTGTTGTGAAGAAGGCTTCAGGGCACACAAGAAAGTCCAGCAAGCACCAGAAGCGTCTCCTAAAGTTGACTCAGCTGCGGGATCGGGGCACCACCAGTACAGAGCTTGCTCAGGAATGGCAGCAGGTAGGTGTGAGTGCATCTGGACGCACAGTGAGGCGAAGACTTTTGGAGGATGGCCTGGTGTCAAGAAGGGCAGCAAAGAAGCCACTTCTCTCCAGGAAAAACATCAGGGACAGATTGATATTCTGCAAATGGTACAGGGATTGGACTGCTGAGGACTGGGGTAAAGTCCTTTTCTCTGATGAATCCCCTTCCGATTGTTTGGGGCATCCGGAAAAAAGCTTGTCTGGAGAAGACAAGGTGAGCGCTACCATCAGCCCTGTGTCATGCCAACAGTAAAGCATCCTGAGACCATTCATGTGTGGGGTTGCTTCTCAGCCAAGGGAGTGGGATCACTCACAATTTTGCCTAAGAACACAGCCATGAATAACAGCCATGAATAAAGAACGTTACCAACACATCCTTCGAGAGCAACTTCTCCCAACCATCCAGAAACAGTTTGGTAACGAACAATGCCTTTTCCAGCATGATGGAGCACCTTGCCATAAGGAAAAAGTGATAACTAAGTGGCTCGGGGAACAAAGCATCAATATTTTGGGTCCATGGCCAGGAAAATCACCAGACCTTAATCCCATTGAGAACTTGTGGTCAATCCTCAAGAGGAGGGTGGACAAACAAAAACCCACAAATTCTGACAAACTCCAAGCATTGATTATGGAAGAATGGGCTGCCATCAGTCAGGATGTGGCCCAGAAGTTTATTGACATCATGCCAGGGCAGATTGCAGAGGTCTTGAAAAAGAAGGGTCAACACTGCAAATATTGACTCTTTGCATCAACTTAATGTAATTGTCAATAAAAGCCTTTGACACTTATGAAATGCTTGTAATTATACTTCAGTATTCCATAGTAACATCTGACAAAAATATCTAAAGACACTGAAGCAGCAAACTTTGTGGAAATTAATATTTGTGTCATTCTCAAAACTATATATATAAATATAAATTCAGCAAAAAAGAAACCTCTCACTGTCAACTGTGTTTATTTTCAGCAAACTTAACGTGTAAATATTTGTATGAACATAACAAGATTCAACAACTGAGACATAAACTGAACAAGTTCCACTGACATGTGACTAACAGAAATTGAATAATGTGTCCCTGAACAAAGGGGGGGTCAAAATCAAAAGTAACTGTCAGTATCTGGTGTGGCCACCAGCTGCATTAAGTACTGCAGTGCATCTCCTCCTCAGGGACTGCACCAGATTTGCCAGTTCTTGCTGTGAGATGATACCCAACTCTTCCACCAAGGCACCTGCAAGTTCCCGGACATTTCTGGGGGGAATGGCCCTAGCCCTCACCCTCCCATCCAACAGGTTCCAGAGGTGCTCAATGGGATTCAGATCCAGGCTCTTCGCCGGCCATGGCAGAACACTGACATTCCTGTCTTGCAGGAAATCACACACAGAACGAGCAGTGTGGCTGGTAGCATTGACATGCTGGAGGGTCATGTCAGGATGAGCCTGCAGGAAGGGTACCACATGAGGGAGGAGGATGTCTTCCCTGTAACACACAGTGTTGAGATTGCCTGCAATGACAAAAAGCTCAGTCCGATGATGCTGTGACACACCGCCCCAGACCATGACGGACCCTCCACCTCCAAATCAATCCCGCTCCAGAGTACAGGCCTCGGTGTAACACTCATTCCTTCAACGATAAACGCGAATCCGACCATCACTTCTGGTGAGACAAAACCGCGACTCGTCATTGAAGAGTACTTTTTGCCAGTCCTGTCTGATCCAGCGACGGTGGGTTTGTGCCCATAGGCGACGTTGTTGCCGGTGATGTCTGGTGAGGACCTGCCTTACAACAGGCCTACCTCAGTCCAGCCTCTCTCAGCCTATTGCGGACAGTCTGACACTGATGGAGGGATTGTGCGTTCCTGGTGTAACTCGGGCAGTTGTTGTTGCCATCCTGTACCTGTCCCGCAGGTGTGATGTTCGGATGTACCAATCCTGTGCAGGTGTTGTTACACGTGGTCTGCCACTACGAGGACGATCAGCTGTCCTTCCTGTCTCCCTGTAGAGCTGTCTTAGGCGTCTCACAGTACGGACATCGCAATTTATTGCCCTGGCCACATCTGCAGTCCTCATGCCGCCTTGCAACATGCCTAAGGCACGTTCACGCAGATGAGCAGGACCCTGGGCATCTTTCTTTTGCTAGTCAGTAGAAAGGCCTCTTTAGTGTCCTATGTTTTCATAACTGTGACCTTAATTTCCTACCGTCTGTAAGCTGTTAGTGTCTTAACGACCGTTCCACAGGTGCATGTTCATTAATTGTTTATGGTTCATTGAACAAGCATGGGAAACCCTTTACAATGAAGATCTGTGGAGTTATTTGGATTTTTACGAATTATCTTTGAAAGACAGGGTGCTAAAAAAGGGACCTTTCTTTTTTTTCTGAGTTTATATATTATTTGTTATGATAACAATTAGGTAATGATAAAGTCATACAAATCAGACTAGCATAAAACCTCAACAGAACAGTGAACAGAAGAATCAAACAATAACAACAATGGATATCGGTGAGAGAGCCATCTTCGCTGTTTGCAATTCAAAACCAAGATTAAAAGACTGACCGGAACATCAGATAAAGAAGCGATAAGACAGTAAATCAGTTCACATCGGTGCAAGAGCACAAAACAAGAACACAATTTGTCTAAAACACACAGGCCTTAAAGTCCGCCTGCCTCAAACTTTATAAATGTCAATTCTCACCTTGACCTGGGCTGCCATTAAGAACCTTGGCCGAGCAGGTGACTCATAAAACCGGGAGCTAATGTACTGGAATAGTCCTAAAAAAGAGCCCGTTCCAGGCATTAAAATATACAGGTCCTAATAAATGATTGCACTAAAAACCCTGACCACATCAGCTAAATGGATTATAAATCTAGGCCATTTCCATAATGCATGCATCTTAAACATACAGGCAGGCATAAATCAGGGTCTATTTTCTAAACACAGGTTAATTGCGCAACTTCAAACACAGTCAATTTTTTATGCAAATTAATCCACTTAGCATTTCTCGGGTGGCTCTTTCTGAATTCCTCGACCATATGCGCTGCGTACCCACTTGAAACCTATCAATAACAATAACACAGTGCCGGGAAGAGGTGGCACTAAGTATACGGAGGGAGAGAAAAAAAACCTGTGGCATTTTCTTTATTTAAATTTTTTTTTTTTACAGCCACTTTATTTATGGGTGTTTATTGCCAGAAATTGTGCCAAAATGACTCGGGATAAAACAGATTAATTATGGCCCGGACCCTTTTAATATAAGTGAGTGCAGTGGCAACGCAATTAAAGCAGATCGCAGCGCCATCAGGGAGAATAAACGCCCAACAACATTGCAGGTTGCCTTCTGTTAGCTGCCAAATAAATTCCTTAATTTACAACATTAAGAATCAATAAAAATATAATGCCTTTCAAACGCATCGCTATCAATCAGGGGTGCAACCCAATGCACCTCTAAAGGGGAACTTTTAGTCCGACCGGGGAGATTAATGAGCAAAGGCACTGGGGAAGAGGGAGGGAGGGTGGACGGTACAAACACACACAAGACTTCAGCCACCCCTGAAAGAGTTTGGAGGCTAGGTTAGGGCTAATACCAGGCTTTGTTTGCGGTTTGCTCCACATGTCCTACTGAAGGTTACTGGATCTTGGCTGGACGGTGACAGTGATGTTGGGCAGTGAGACTGGCATCAGGAGACCGCTCTCTTTACTACCCTGACAAAAATGTCCGGAAGAAGAGAGGCACCGAAAACTGCACCCTGCGGGCACAGAAGCTTAAAGGGGGAAGTTCTGTATTTTACAACTTGATGTAACTTGATGTTCCTCGCCCTGAAAGTAGTCTATGGGTCAGGAGAAACTGTAATCCATTTTGTTTTCTTTAAACAGTCACTACAAACTACAGCTAGCCTAACTTTAGCAACTGTGCATTTTCTCATTTCACGATCAAATCAACACAATTATTTGGTTTGAAGTTAACTTGAGGTGATATATAAAAAAACAAACATTACATTACATAAAAACATTTACATGACACATTTGCCACTATCCAGTGCTCGACTTGGACTGTAATAAGTGTCCGTACTGTTTATATTCAGGTGCAGGAGCTCCACAACACTTTTGAGCTAATCCTACATAAGAGGAACTGGAGCTCAAGCAGTGGAACATTTGAGGTGCCAGTACTCGGCTCAGCAGAGCTCCTGTCCAAGTCAAGCACTGCCCGTCACTTCCAATGGCTTGTAGAAACTAGTAAGAACGGTGAGAGGCACCGGCAACCTTGGACTCGAGATGCTAGAGAGCACAGATAATAATACTGAAGACTATGAGAATTCAATATGCTTTTATGCTCAGTGGAATTGTATACTCATGAGGTCTGTAAAAAATGTAAATCATACACACGTGTTGTTAAGTGGTTTCCGTTTGTGGCGTCAATCCCTGATACGTGTCAGTTGGGAGGACAAGTGAGGAAGAGGGATGACCGGCGTCCCATATTGTGATGTCCAATCCCATTTCAGTGAGTACCCCAGACCGGCCCACTCCTGATGATAATACATTACCTCCACGACAATGGCAGGCCGGGAGGTCATTATTGAACTATATTAATCTCCTGTGTCCCATAGGCCTTAGTGTGTGTACCGCGCATCTCTCCACGCAGCAGTGATGCAATCCTAATCTATAACGGTTCCCTCTTTCCCCCACCCCGGGGCGCAGGTAATAACAGCACTAAACAAATATCAATACACCACTCAAACGAGCACTCACACGTCCTATTTATGGGGGGAAAAAGGGATCTTAAGGTAGGGTTAATTGAAAGTCAAATTCAAATTAATTTCCCCTGCCTTAATTGCCTGAGCCATTAGCTGTAGTGATCGGGGAGGGGGAGCAGAGCGCGTTTCTATCAGCTGACTAGCCATTTCTCACCGCGGGATGGAAAATGTGGAGACACCAGTCCCAAATGGCACCCTAATTCCCTCTGTGGCGCACTGCTTTTAACAAGCAGTGCACGATATATATGGAATAAGGTGCCATTTGGGACAACTCCCAGGAGGAGTTATGGCGCTCTGATGAGTGGACTGGACCATCATGCAAAGAGAGAGAGCGCAAGAGCACAGCGAGAGAGAGAGAGAGAGAGGACTTTAGACGCTCCGGACTGTAAAACAGATCAAAATGCTATTACCACATTCTTTGACCGCTTATTTATGTCCCTGTCGGCGGGGGGCTAGCACTGATTTAGCGCCCGGCCAAATGCAATCGCTACACAAACAACGAGGCAGGAATCATAGGCTAATGGAAGGCCTAATTGAGAGGCGGTCGGTTGTCATGAGGTAATTCTTCTCCCGTTGAGAATGAGATGACCCCTCCCAGACACACACACACACACACACACACACACACACACACACACACACACACACACACACACACACACACACACACACACACACACACTCCCACACTCCCACAGCATCTCGATAAACAATCTGCTGGCACATGCATTAAATAAGATTTAAAAACATTCGGCTATAATAAATAGTGCGGTCAAAGGGGGAGGAGGGGGCAGGGAAAACAATACCTTCAACAGATTACGCATAGGACTAATGAACCAAACTATGCTTTGTACAAGAATCGGGTCCAAGTTCTATGTCTTATTTCATTCAAAATTGTCACTTTCTTGGACATCAAACACAAAATCAAGGACAACGAACACAGTTGTTTGATATGCAGTCAAGTTAAAATACTAGCAGCCATTAGATCTTATAATGAATCAGCCTCATCTCTGTACTGTACCTCTATTATTCAATAACATAGGGTTGGTTGACTCCCAGATGACCTGCTGGTGTCTGGGGCACAGTGTGACCCTCAGAGGGAACACCAGGGGGCATGGCAAAACCCCCTGCAAGAGGTAGCGGAGCACAGTGCTGCTGACTACATTTCACATCTCATTAACTGATTAGACGGTCATCACACATTGGTTGGTTTTCCATCTAATTACCACATTAGGAGGTGCTTGTTGTTTCAGTTAATGCTTGAAGACACCTGGTGATCATTTGGAGCCAACATACAGATATGCACACAAACACCTTGTATTGCTTAATAACTACACCCTTGGGTGCTTCTTAATTATTAAAAGGTGCACTATGCAAAAATCACTCCACCATTTCCTGGATGCTAAATTTCAAATGGTTCGCTTAAATTTCAGTTTATGTGACAAAACATGCAAGTATAGTGTAGAGAATCATTGTACCATCCAAACAGCTGTGGTATATATTTACCATAACCAAAAATATTGTATTTTCAGCTGTTTGAAGCTGGTGTACAAAACCGAAAGTAAGACGCAAAAAACGGAACCTAAGAACGGGAAGCTTAGAAATAGCGCACAAAGAACAGATCTACCGCTTCTTAGTAATTGCTTTCAATGAGAATGACAGATCCATAACACACATTTCTATGTGAATTTGGTCGGGTCGCCCCAAAAAGTTACATACTGCAGCTTTCAATTGGTCAGTTCCTGCCGCAAGCATTTTAGCATAACATCCCATTCTTCCATTGTCTATGATGACAGCATTGACATTGTCCCCACTCTACACTGTATTGGCTACACGAGACCACTGATCACACACATTGGTTTCTGTTGACTTTTAGAGAGACCTGGAATCAGAGCGGTCTGTCTGTCAGCTAAGACAGCTCGCCTGTGGGCCTGGGTGGTCCAGTGGTCAGTGGCGCCCGCCTACAGCACGTTTTCCCGTGTCGGCGTGGGTTTGAATCCAACCCACTGCCTTTGTGACACACTATATATATATCTATCTTTCCTCTGTCGTCTCTCCTCTATTATATAAAATTGCACAATAAAATGTTTCTATTTATAACTTTACCTTCCCCAGTATCCGTCCCAGGAAGTAGTAGTGTCTGGCGAAGGAGTCCCCCACTAGCATCTGGGCGGTGGGGCTAGGGTAAAGCAGGCCCTCGTTGGTGGTCTTGAAAAAGCCCTGGTTGGGGTTGAAGCCCGACTTGAGCAGCTCGTTGAGGAACTCGCGGAAGATGCCCCCGCCGTCGATGCCCGCCTCGTCCAGACCGTGGGCGTTGAGTAGGTGCACCCGGACACGTTTCTTCAGGTCCGGCTCTGGATATACGGGACACGAAGGGAAATCAAGTTAGTAGAGAAAATATACACTGAGTGTATAAAACAAGACAAAGACAGCCCAGGTGAAAGTTATGATCCCTTATTGATGTCCTCTATTAAATCCACTACAATTAGTGTCGATGAAGGGGAGGAGACAGGTTAAAGGATTTTTAAGCCTTGAGCCAATTGAGAGATGGATTATGTATGTGTGCCATTCAGAGGGTGAATGGGCATGACAAACGATTTAAGTGCCTTTGAACGGGTATGGTAGTAGGTGCCAGGCGCACCGGTTTGAGTGTGTCAAGAACTGCAAAGCTGCTGGGTTTTTCACTATCAAAAGTTTCCTGTGTGTATCCAGAATGGTCCACCACCCAAAGGACATCCAGACAACTTGACAACAAAGGGGTGCAACTCAATATTAGGAAGGTGTTCTTAATGTTTTGTATACTCAGTGTACATACATGTAATAATTAAATATGTGTAGGGATAATAGGGAAAATACACGACATTACCAAAAATATGTGAACACCTGCTAGTTGAACATCTCATTCCAAAATCATGGGCATTAATATGGAGTTGGTCCCCCCTTTGCTGCCAAAACAGCCTCCACTCTTCTGGGAAGGCTTTCCACTAGATGTTGGAACATTGCTGCAGGGACTTGTTTCTTTCAGCCACAAGAACATTAGTGAAGTCGGGCACTGATGTTGGGCGATTTGGCATGGCTTGCAGTCGGCGTTCAAATTCATCCCAAAGGTGTTGGATGGGGTTGAGGTCAGGGCTCTGTGCAGGTCAGTAAAGTTCTTCCACGCCTAGGGCACAGAGGGCCTCCCGAGTGGCGCAGCTTTCTAAGGCACTGCATCGCAGGGGAGGGTTTGGCCCGGCCGGGATTTCCTTGTCCCATCGCGCTCTAGCACCTGTAAGTTGACTTCGGTTGCCAGCTGGACAGTGTTTCCTCCGACACAATGGTGCGGCTGGCTTCCGGTTTAAGTGAGCAGTGTCAAGAAGCAGTGCGGCTTGGCAGGGTCGTGTTTCAGAGGACACATGGCTCTCAAGCTTCGCCTCTCCTGAGTCCATAGGGGAGTTGCAGCGATGGGACAAGACTGTAACTACCAATTGGGTAGAAAAAGCGGTCTTGACAAACCATTTCTGTATGGACCTCGCTTTGTGCACGGGGGCATTGTCATGCTGAAACAGAAAGGGCCTTCCCTAAACTGTTGCCACAAAGTTGGAAGCACAGAATTGTCTAGAATGTCATTGTATGCTGTAGCGGTAAGATTTCCCTTCAATGGAACTAAGGGGCCTAGCCCGAACCATGAAAAACAGCCCCAGACCCTTATTCCTCCTCCACCAAACTTTACAGTTGGCACTATGCATTGAGACAGGTACAGTTCTTTCGGCATTCGCCAAACCCAGATTTGTCCATTGGACTGCACGCTGAAAGCCAATGAGCTCTTCAGTAAGGCCACTGTATTGCCAATGTTGTCAATGGAGATTGCATGGCTGTGTGCTCGATTTTATACACCTGTCAGCAACAGGTGTGGCTGAAATAGCCAAATCCACTCATTCGAAGGGGTGTCCACATTCTTTTGTATATATAGTGTATCTATTTTAGAGTTTATATTTCTCCCCATTTCCACATGTCAAGAGGCATGATTTCTTTGACCTGAGGAATAATCAAATCAAACCGTATAAAAGAGGTCACGTTTCAGAATAATGAATGTACGGTGATAAATCAGAGCAGCTATAACTTCTAAAGACACATGAATGATATAGATCACCTTTCCAGCCCCTCGAAGGCAGGGCCACCTACTACTACAGTTTTTAATCATGTGACCCAACAAAAGTGCTCTTCTAAATTCAAACACAAAAAGAGGTGACTAAAAATAATTGATTTCCCCGCTTTTATGCGAGCCATTAGAATAACCACGATCACAATTATGCTTTAGTGAAATCCAATACCACAGAGACCGATGGGAAAGCTAACCTTCATTTCTAATGGGATCTGCAACCTCGGCTAGAATATCTGGATTTTATGGACCGCAAACAGAAGACAAATACCGTCTTGTGCTGCGTCTCAATAATATCTCCTTTCTAATGTGCACTCGTTCACTACTTCCCACAAATCTAAAAGCATTGGATTGGTGGAGGTATGGGCTTGTGAGACTATACACCATATTTATTAAACCAGTCATTTCCATCCAAACCCGTGAAGAGAAGTGAACAAGTGCACACTTTGGGAGAAAGGAGAGATTATTAGGACGCAGACCGAGACATACAGTGCCTTCGGAAAGTATTCAGACCCCTTGACTTTTTCCACATTTTGTTACATTACACCCTTATTCTAAAATGTATTAAATAAATACAAATCCTCAGCAATCTACACACAATAACCCATAATGACAAAGCAAAAATAGGTTTTTGGACATTTTTAAAAATGTATTACAAATAAAAAACAGAAATACCTTATTTACGTAAGTATTTAAACCCTTTGCTATGAGACTTGAAATTGAGCTCAGGTGCATCCTGTTTCCATTGATTAACCTTGAGATGTTTCTACAACTTGGAGTCCACTTGTGGTAAATTCAATTGATTGGTCATGATTTGGAAGGACACACACTTATCTATATATGGTCCCACAGTTGACAGTGCCTGTCAGAGCAAAAACCAAGCCATGAGGTCAAAGGAATTGTCCGTAGAGTTCCCGAGATAGGATTGTGTCGAGGTACAGATCAGGGGAAGGGTAACAAAACATTTCTGCAGCAAATAAGGTCCTCAAGAACATAGTGGCCTCCATCATTCTTAAATGGAAGAAGTTATGAACCACCAAGACTCTTCCTAGAGCTGGCCGTCCGGCCAAACTGAGTAATCGGGGGAGAAGGGCCTTGGTCAGGGAGGTGACCAAGAACCTGATGGTCACTCTGACAGAGCTGTAGAGTTCCTCTGTGGAGATGGGAGAACATTCTAGAAGGACAACCATCTCTGCAGCACTCCACCAATCAGACCTTTATGGTAGAGTAGCAAGTCAGAAGCCACTTCTCTGTAAAAGGCACATGACAGCTCGCTTGGAGTTTGCCAAAAGGCTCCTAAAGACTCTGACCATGAGACACAAGATTTTCTTGTCTGATGAAATGAAGATTCAACTCTTTGGCCTGAATGCCAAGAGTCACATCTGGAGGAAACCTTGCACCATCCCTTCAGTGAAGCATGGTGGTGGTAGCATCATGCTGTGGGGGTATTTTTCAGCGGCAGGGACTGCGAGACTAGTCAGGATCGAGGCAAAGATGAACGAAGCAAAGTACAGAGACAGTACTTTGTTGAAGCACCTTTGGCAGCAATTACAGCCTCAAGTCTTCTTGGTTATGACGCTACAAGCTTGGCACACCTGTATTTGGGTAGTTTCTCCCATTCTTCTCTGCAGATCCTCTCAAGCTCTGTCAGGTTGGATGGGGAGCGTTGCTGCATAGCTATTTTCAGGTCTCTCCAGAGATGTTAGATCGGGTTCAAGTCCGGGCTCTGGCTGAGCCACTCAAGGACATTCAGAGACTTGTCCCGAAGCCACTCCTGCGTTGTCTTGGCTGTGTGCTTAGGGTCGTTGTCCTGTTGGAAGGTGAACCTTCGACCCAGTCTGAGGTCCTGAGCTCTCTGGAGCAGGTTTTCATCAAGGATCTCAAAGGGTCTGAATAGTTATGCAAATGTGATATTTACATATTGTATTTTTAATAAATTAGCAAACATTTCTAAAAACCTGTTTTTGCTTTGTCATTATGGGGTATTGTGTGTATACTGAGGAAAAAAAACTAATGTAATCAACTTTTGAATAAGGCTGTAACCTAACAAAATGTGGAAAAAGTCAAGGGGTCTGAATACTTTCCGAAGGCACTGTATCCCTCCTCATCAAGTCGTATCCCTCCTCAGCCTAACCACGTACCGTTTTCTGGGGAGAGCTTGTCGTAGGCGTCCTCGTAGATGTAGTTCCGTCTGATGGTGACGATGATCCCGTCCAGAAGCGGCCCGTCTCCCTGTACGTCCCGCTTGTCCGCGTAGATCAATCTCTGGAAGATCTTCGCCACAGGGACACACAGAGATAATATGGCAAGCCGTTTTAATGACAGACTACCTATAGCCAGACTACCTATAGGTTTTAAAGGACCTCTATTGACTATATGGACTATTTCTAATTTATGTAGTCAACAATAAAAGGCGATTTTATTTGAAACTAATTTAACTGAGGTGAAAATAAATATTCAGTCATACATATTACACAAGGGTTTTGGTTTTCTAACAAGTATACATACGCTTTCAAATATATTGGCACCCTTGCACTTTATAATGGAGTGCAATGGAGCAGAATGTTCTGTTTTTCCTTCTAAAAAAATGATTGAATGCTATTTTTACCCTGTAGGCACCTGCAACATACCACAGGTGAGAAATTACACAGTAAATGAGAATCTTTGCCTCCGACCAAATTCATTCGAATTTTGAATAAATTAGTCCAGGCCAATTTTTTTTACATCCATTTAATTATTTATTTGATATTCTTCTTGGTCCTTTGCAGTTGTAAATCAAACAAATACATGTGCAAACACCAAAAGCTTTTTCCATTTCAACTTATTTTAGAAGAATGTGTGAATTAGAGGTCGACCGATTAATCGGAAAGGCCGATTAATTGTGGCCGATTTCAAGTTTTCATAACAATCGGAAATCGGTATTTTTGGACGCCGATTTGGCTGATTTAAAAAAACTAGTCCAACGCTCTAACCACCTGCTTTACATTGCACTCCACGAGGAGCCTGCCTGTTACGCGAATGCAGTAAGAAGCCAAGGTAAGTTGCTAGCTAGCATTAAACTTATCTTATAAAAAACAATCAATCAATCATAATCACTAGTTAACTACACATGGTTGATGATATTACTAGTTTATCTAGCCTGTCCTGCGTTGCATATAATCGCTTAGGTACACGTTGCTCCAGCCATAAACATCAATGCCTTTCTTAAAATCAATACACAAGTATATATTTTTAAACCTGCATATTTAGTTAATATTGTCTGCTAACATGAATTTCTTTTAACTAGGGAAAATGTGTCACTTCTCTTGCAAACAGAGTCAGGTTATATGCAGCAGTTTGGGCCGCCTGGCTCGTTGCGAACTGTGTGATACTATTTCTTCCTAACAAAGACAGCCAACTTCGCCAAACGGGGGGATGATTTAACAAAAGCGCATTTGCGAATAAAGCACAATCGTTGCACGACTGTACCTAACCATAAACATCAATGCCTTTCTTAAAATCAATACATAGAAGTATACATTTTTAAACCTGCATATTTAGCTAAAAGAAATCCAGGTTAGCAGGCAATATTAACCTGGTGAAATTGTGTCATTTTGCGTTCATTGCACGCAGAGTCAGGGTATATGCAACAGTTTGGGCCGCCTGGCTCATTGTGAACTAATTTGCCAGAATTTTACGTAATTATGACATAACATTGAAGGTTGTGCAATGTAACAGGAATATTTAGACTTAGGGATGCCACTTGTTAGATAAAATACGGAATGGTTCCGTATTTCACTGACAGGAAAAACGTTTTGTTTTCGAGATGATAGTTTCCGGAATCGACCATATTAATGACCTAAGGCTCGTATTTCTGTGTGTTATTATGTTATAATTAAGTCTATGATTTGATAGAGCAGTCTGACTGAGCGATTGTAGGCAGCACCAGGCTCGTAAGCGTTCATTCAAACAGCACTTTCGTGCGTTTGCCAGTAGCCCTTCGCAATGCATTGCGCTGTTTATGACTTCAAGCCTGTCAACTCCCAAGATTAGGCTGGTGTAACCGATGTGAAATGGCTAGCTAGTTAGCCGGGTGCGTGCTAATAGCGTTTCAAACGTCACTCGCTCTGAGACTTGGAGTAGTTGTTCCCCTTGCTCTGCATGGGTAACGCTGCTTCGAGGGTGGCTGTTGTCGATGTGTTCCTGGTTCGAGCCCAGGTAGGAGCGAGGGGAGGGACGGAAGCTATACTGTTACACTGGCAATACTAAAGTGCCTATAAGAACATCCAATAGTCAAAGGTATATGAAATACAAATCGTATAGAGAGAAATAGTCCTATAATCCTATAATAACTACAACCTAAAACTTCTTACCTGGGAATATTGAAGACTTATGTTAAAAGGAACCACCAGATTTCATATGTTCTCATGTTCTGAGCAAGGAACTTAAACGTTAGCTTTTTTACATGGCACATATTGCACTTTTACTTTGTTCTCCAACACAGTTTTTGCATTATTTAAACCAAATTGAACATGTTTCGTTATTTATTTGAGGCTAAATAGATTTTTTTGATGTATTATATTAAAGTTAAAATAAGTGTTCATTCAGTATTGTTGTAATTGTCATTATTACAAATAAATAAATAAATAACCCACCCACCCCCCCCCCCAAAAAAAATTGGCCGATTAATCGGAATTGGCCTTTTTTTGGTCCTCCAATAATCGGTATCGGCGTTGAAAAATCATAATCGGTCGACCTCTAGTGTGAATCATGCAAGGGTGCCAATATATTGGAACGCATCTGTATGGAGCAATATGCAGAGATGACATGCAGAGTACCTTGACTCGTTCCTCAAAGGGCACGACGAAGGGAAGCTCGGTCAGAATGGCCAAGTGTCTCTCCTCAGACACAGACAGCTGTGGAGGCTCCATCCCCACTAGAATAGAATAGAACATGTTTTTGTCCTGTAAGGGAACTTCTTCAACAGAAATACAGTACAACAACAAGGCTTAAACTGCTCTACAACAGTCAATCTGTCTGTCTTCTACCCATTCATCTATTTATCTATTCATTTATCCATCCCTCCATCAATTAACCCATCTAACCACACTATCCTACCATTCATCAATCTGATCCTCCATCTAGGTATCTATCCATCCGCCTCTAATTCATCCATCCATCCATCTATAAATGCCCAATGCAGCGCCATGAAGGGTTTCCATGACGACATAGTGTGTGGACAGATGCTGAGACAGCACTGTGTGGTAAATGTTTAACCAGCCTGCGCGGAGCCCATAGGTTCCTTTACCAGAACCTAAACCCACACTCCTTCCCTGCAGTCTCCCAGAAAACCCAGACACTTCTTCATGGAAGGGGTTAAACCCAGAAAACACCCAGACCCCATTTTTCCTGCCTGCTACCTTACTCCCTCCCCAACTGCTAACCTGCTAGGCCCTCTCCCCACCCAGCGCTCAATCCTGCCTCAACCCCTCTCTCACTAACACACACTTTTAATTAACTCAACGGTGAGCTGCCCGTCCACCTGACTGGCCGTTTCCATTAAGCAGACGTTCGTAACCGTTTAGAACCCAAAACTGCCACAACAGCAGAGTTAAAGCACCATTCTCTCTCTCCCCCCCCCCCCCTTCCCCTTCATTGTCCCCGTTCAAGCGCAATTATTCTGCTCAATTAGTCAATCCTATCTGCATTTCGGCCATCAGGTTTCCATCGGTGAGGAGAAATACGGCCCGGGGGTGGTCAATACGTTAGCCATTCATCACCCGAGGGCCTGTCCATTTAAGGAAATGAAAAAAGGGAAGACAAACATACAGCCAGACATGTCTGAGCTCATCAGGACTCTCAGGCTAATTTAATTGATCCTGTATCGGGGCTGGGTGGAGTGGCATTAGGCAGATCATACACGCATTGTTATCCGTTTGTTTTCACACCTGCTCTCTCTCTCTGCCCACTGCCGGAGGCCCTTTGATGCAGCTCTAAATTAAACAACATATGATGTTGGTTGTCTCGCTCTCGGCCCATTGCCATCCCTGGCTAACGCATCGGGAGTGACTCGAAGGAAAATAACATACCTGAGATTACACCTGAGCTGACCTAAGAGCTTAATTCACCAGAGATGGCACAGTGTTCCCTGTACCCAAATTATGGTGCGGCAACTAGGGTGTTCCACTGCACTTCTAAAATCTGTGACGACAATCAGTGGTCGGTTCACGCATAGCAGGAACTAGGGTTGTCACAATACTTCAAAGTATCATAGAGTTAAGTCTGCTTCCTGTTTCCTTTTTTTGCCATGGAAAATCGTGTTATCGTGATACTGGTATCGTGAACAAACCTAACTGGGACTACTTTTTTTTGTGGGATCTATATTGTATCGTACCATCCAGTGTGGACTGCAGGGGCCCGATGCGTCCCATCCTCCGCGTCCTCCACACGTGTCTGGCCGAGGGGACGTACAGCTGGGTCACCTGGAGAGGGAAGAGCAGGGCTCCAGTCAGAGTGACTGTGCTAACAACATCCTACATAGGAAATAACGTGGGTCTAATACAATGGCCTAACAGT
This sequence comes from Salmo salar, assembly GCF_965601325.2. NCBI lineage: Eukaryota > Metazoa > Chordata > Actinopteri > Salmoniformes > Salmonidae > Salmo > Salmo salar. The sequence continues at coordinate 10,803,128 of NC_138319.1, forward strand.
ATGCCAGAGGGACTATGTTTATGCTCACTTTCCAGTATTCCCAGTACGCATTGAATGTATTATGGTGTATTGTTGTAGTGTATTTTGTATGCTGACCTTACAAAATGAATTTCCGTGTACACGGACAATAAAGTGATCGTAATGTATCATGTACATTTACACAGATACTCCTCAAAGGCATGTCAGTAGCACAGTTCATGAGAACATTGCATGCATCTCCACCATAGATGTCACTAAGTTGTTTATCAACTATAATTACATGTAACGCCAAGAGCTTAAAGTTGTGTTCATGACCACTGTATGCAGTCATAACGGTGGATTGATAAAAGGAAGTGTGAGTGAAGCGTTATTGAGTAAACCAGATGAATGATTTTCCTGATAACCTCATTAAGGGTAACAATCTAACGGCTGAGAGCACGGTTACCTTATCTGCTCTGATGTTGACCTCTTCAGAGAGCCAATGACCTGCCGGACAGAAGGGACGTCTGATGTCACGAGCCTTCACCATCTTCACCAAGTTAGTGATCACCTGTGAAACGCAGAACAATAAGCAATCAAAATGAAAGTCACACACTGGACTCTCAAGAGAACATGCCACTCGCTCTCTTCGTAGTATATAAAAACTAATTTGTAAAAAATGGCTTAAATGGTTTCGGCTGTAATACGCAAGTCAAAGTGAAACGAATTGCATGAAACGAAACGTCACACAAGTGATAAAGATATATGTCATTTTAACCACGTCATTTTCAGGTCCTGTGCGGCTTGGTCAGTAGAGCATAGTACTTGCAACGCCAAGGTTGTGGATTCGATTCCCCATGGGGGAGCAGTACGAAAAATGTATGCACTCACTACTGTATGTCGTTCTGGATTAGAGCGTCTGCTTAAATGGCTTAAAAGTACAAAAAGTTCAAGATATGTGATATACGGATGTCATTTTAAAGCATACATCCTTTCATTTGTTAACAAACAAATCTATTTGCGTGGAGACTCGACAATAAGATGCTTCCTCTTAAAAAAAGCAATTTGCGAGCTGAGCCATTAGTGTGGTATTTAACGATAGTATAAAAGAGAAATGGGGGGGGGGGGGGGCTCATCCCTCCACATCCAGCATCAGGGTTAATTATGGGCTAGTCTGTCCAGTCTGCTGACATCAGCCACGGGACGGAGGGCAAAAGATAAACTGTGGAAATGACCAGTGTAACTCAGTGTTGTTCTGCAAGATAGGGTCAGGGTGAGAGTTGTTGTGATATCCATTGTCTTACTGTGCAGTAGAGGGTGAAACAAGAGTGAATATTCATTCCTGTCCTGTTAATAACTAAACATGTCTGTCTTGTACTGTCCCTAATCATTTTTTGTACTGTCCAGTCCGGTCCAGCGAAAAACATGCCTTTTGCATCCTATCCCCATGTCTTCCTCTGTGCAGTCTTTGGATAGGAAGGTTAGATAGAAGTCGATCATCACTTTTGTCAGCTGTATAGGCCATATTTGTGGAGTTCACAACTTCAGCTGATTAGCGGAGAGAAGACTCCGCTGTAGCGACTGAACTTGTCACATCTATATTGATCATTTCCATAATCTTACTCCACAGTCATTACCGGCACTAGCTGGGAGTATGCACACACATAATTACCCTGAAACAATTTTCAATACAATAACCAGGCAACATCGTTTGAATGGAAGTGTTATTTTTAAAAACGCACATCGTTTTTCAGACAGGACGCAATCAATCTCGGGCCGTCATCAGCGACGACCGGAGTCGGTATTCTCGGTAATAACGGGGAGTGCAAAACGCTGTTCGCGGCGCCGGCGATGGGTTCGGAGAGAGACTTACCCCCGACTCGGAGGAATGAATAAGCATTCCTTAATTAGCACATCGGGTTAAGTGCACGACTTAATGGGCTTTCCCAAACTCTGCGGTGACATCTCTCTCCAAACATGGCCAAGAAGAGAAGTTCCATTAGCAATATTAATAGAAGCTTAGTTGATCATTTTCATTCAATTAACTTCTTTCAATTAAATAGATAGCTCGACAATGGGGGCGATAAAAGATGGGCGAAGGACGGCTGATGACTCGAACCAAACATTAGCGTGTTACGGGGTCAGCGGGCGTTAAAGCGACTGTAAATCCAGCCCCCCCCCCCCCGGTTCAATTTGGAAAATGCATTTCCACTGCTCTCCCACTTCTTTAATGGGTCGTTTTAGCTGACGGGAGGTGTTTGCTCGCCTTGAACTGTTATGAAATTCTTGCCGCATTCGTACACCGCCACCACCTCTACTGAAAGAAAGTGTTGCTCACTTTCGAGTCCCTCTCTCAAAGACTCGCAGCCAGAGTCGCTTAATTACTGTTTCAGGGAAAGTAAGTGGGAGAGGAGAAGGATAGAGGGGGGGTAAGGACGAGAGTGAGTGAGTGAGCGAGCGAGAGAGAGAGAAATAATTAACCTAATGTTGTCATCTGCCTCATTTCCTTTCAGTAAACAGCCAATGAACGTCCTCACTCAGCCATGTCTAGCCATGCATACTCGGTTTCTCCTAACTAACCCAATTCGAGTTTCAACGGTCGCTGATCAACACATTTTTGTTATTTACAATTATGTTTGCTATGAGAGCAACAGAAGTCAAAGGACACCCTTTAAAGATACATACAGCATGCAACCATTTTCAAAATCTGCTACAGGTGCCTCAGAGTGAGGACAGAAGCCAGTTGGGACTCGGGAAGCATTCAAATTATGAAGTTTATTTTATTTATTTTTTGAATGGAATCCCATTTTCCTTATTTGGTATATATTTAGACAGTTGGATATAAAAAGGGGAGACTGAGACGGGAGGAGAGGCAGAACTCCGGACTTTGGCGGGGGACAACATGCAGACTAGAGTTGTGGCGGTGTTACACACTAAGCCACCGTCACTACATGCTTTGAATCAGATTTGAAGCCACTGTCACGCTAGGGCGATAGGTGCTGGGGGGGTAATCACCTTGAAGAGCTGAACCCAGCGTTTCTGCTCGGCCTGGATGCGCTGCTGCACCTCTGTGTTGGTTTTGACTCCCACGCTGCGGAAGGCGGCCATGTACTCCTCGCGGTGCTCCGTCTTGGTCTCGGGGTAGGCCAGCTTGATGATGCCCAGACACGCGTCCCTCAGCAACTGAGACAGGTTCACCAGCTCGGACAATGTGAACGGCATCATGGTGGTATTGCTGTGGCCTGAGGAAGGCGTGGGCAGAAGGAATGGACGGTTGTTCACTGTTACTCAGCCATTGAACACAGTACAGGCAACATTTCCCTATCGCAAAGACACCTGCACTGTAAACGAACGCACTGCAAGTGAAATGATCATTTTGCAGCGCGATTTAAACTTTTCTTTGACAATTTCCGTGAGGAAGATCTCTAGTTAAACCAGGGATGTAGTCAACAATGTGATACACACGCAACACACACGATGCAATCGTGAGGTACAGTATCAGAGCTCCCGTTATTTAGAAGGTTGCCAGCATAGCTGTCTTTGCGAGGAGAAAATATCGCCCTACATCTCTTACCCACTGAATAACAAGCAAGGTGGAGGATGTTGTGCAGCAGCAATGTGGTGTAGTGTATAAAATGTGTGAAACTATCCATCTGGATACATATAGATTTGTTTCTAGAAGCATTTCAATTCAAAGTAAAACAAAATGTCAGCTTCACACTGATTCAAAACAAGAGGCAGGTGATTTTGAGACTAGGGTTGCGTCCTTAATGGCACCCTACATACCCTGGTCAGAAGTAGTGCATAGGGAATCGGTTGCCATTTGGGATGCCACCGTGGAGACTAGAGTTTGGAGGAAGCAGTGTTTCCTCTATATTCATTTAGCAGCGGCGTGGCGCCACTAGCAAATTGTTGCCGCCACTTCCTAAAATATGATAATTGTGGGGGATTTTAAAATGTTTTCAGAGTAAACCCTAAACGATTAAAACCAGATATAAAGTATGTAGCAAAGATAATGGAGCTTTTTTAAATTATTTAACAAGATAATCTTTGAGAACTGGCCAAACAATCACCAGAACAATAACTAGACAATCAGGAGAATACATTTTAAATAATTCATAGCATAGGGCCCCCATTGATTTTGTTATAATGTTTGAGTCACTGAGATAGCATAAGAACATGGCATAAGCCATGGCAAAATGTGTAGAATTGCTGAAATGTTTACGCTCTGCCCCATGACTAAATGTGTAGAATAACAGAAAACTCTTTAAAACAGAAAAATGTTGTCTCTGTGGCCAAGATTAGAGCCTCTAAAATGTTAAGTCAGAGACAGTGCTGTTGGCCCCACATTCGCCCCCCACCCACAATAACTTTGCCACCACTGCCGAAAAAAATCCTAGGGGAAACACTGAGGGAGTGGCCTACCATGGCCCTCCATAGGGTAGCCAAAGAACTCGCTGTCGTGCACGGAGATGAGCGAGTGGCTGAAGAGGGAACTGAAGAGATAGAAGAGGGGAATGATGCGATTGGAGTCTTCCAGGGACATGGGAGACCCCCGCGAAATGACCTGCAACAGCGGAACCATGGACCTGGGAGGAGAGAAGAAGAGAGAGACTCACTACTCACTATACTGACATGTTTATTTATGTCAATAAAGCACGTTGAATTGACTTACATACGCCGAGACCCAATCAAGGACCATCACTTTGTTCAGGGTCGCATATTTATATCAAGTGTCTCAAAGCAGGAGTTCTGATTTAGGATCAGTTTGGCCTTTTAGATCACATTGATTAAGATTACATGGACAGGGAGAGGAGACCTGATCAAAGATCAACACTCCTACTCTGAGACGCTTGATACATACAGCCCCTGACCGACATTCAAATCAACTCACCCCGTGATCATTTTGGTGGTCATGGACTGTATCAGGTGCCAGAGATGTCTCAGGAAACGTGCATTAAACGCTAAACTGTACAGAAGCCTGGAGGGGACAAAATAGAAAGACCGAAGTAAACAAACATTTACAAAAATATCTATAAAGATGTATGTATCAAAGATAAGGGACAAAAGAGTTGACACAGTTTGTACGTCTGAACGTATACATTGCGCTCTGCCTCGATGCCTTCTAAGTCAGATATCGTTAACTTTGCCCAAGTAACCAGAGGACACGCATAAAGACAGAAAAATATCTAATAAAAGCTGTTGAACAGCAGCATAGCGTATCCCGCAGGAATTTTCTTTCTTGGCCCTTCCTCTCCCTCTTTAGTCCCCTCTCTCCCTTTTCCGCAACGAAAAAAAGATTAAACGACCCATTAAGCTTTATTTAGGCGAGGCACCTTCCATTAGTAAACTAGTTGCTGGCAAGGAGGAGATCGGCCCAGGGTCATAAACAGGCCCTCTGGCTTCCTGGAGGAGCCCCATTTAACTTAATGGCCACGGGGGGACACAATAGAGAGGGAGGGGGGGGGGGGGGGGGGCATGGCCCTCACATTGACCCCAGAGCGCAAGCATGCTTCCACACTCTCCCTGAATTACATGATAACACTGAGGAGGGAAGGAGGGAGGGAATGAGCCACTGGCTGTGTCCCAATGGCAACCGATTCCCTCGTGTCGGCCTCCTATGGACCATGGTCAAAAGTAGTGCACTATGTAGGGAACAGGGTGCCATTTGAGACGCAGCCACTGGGCCCTCATCCCGGACACCCCGGCCGGTCTAACTAACGGCCTATGGCACCCGGGTGTGAAGCTGCTCTTTGTTCAAGGTGTGTGTACCCTCCTTTAAATCGCTACGGCTAGATTGTGTGTGTCCTTCACACCGAGGGTTAATGTCAGGTAACACTAATGCGGTAATTAAGGTGAAAACTAAATAAATGCCCCTTGCATATAACGGGCCTCTGTCTAAGGGGCTACGGTATTGTCACCTATAAGGATGCCTGCCACTTAACAGGCTATCGCCTTCTATTCACATTATGAGGTAAAAGATTGACAGAACAGAGAGGGGGACCGGGAAGTGGATGGAATCTCACGTGAACACACGTTGGTGTCGGCCTCCAATCTCTCAATGTGCGTCTCAAATGTTACCCTATTCCCTTTGGGCTCTGGTCAAAAGTAATGCACTACAAAGGGAATAGGGTGCCATTTGGGACAAACCATACCTCGGCCACCATTGTGCAGCGGAGAATATCTGAAAGGCGGAAAATTAAAATGAGCCTTCAGAGTGGGGGGGGGGGGGGGGCGAGTGACACCTCTTAATATGTTTGAGAAATAGTTTCTGCCGTGCCCCTCCCATCTGTCAGTACAAGAGAGGAGGGGAGCTGGGTATAGCATAGTGCTCTGGGCCTTTACAGTGCGCGGCCGGGTGTTTGATTGAAATGGGAAACAAAGCACTAAAATGCTGACTGACAGCCTGATATACGGCCTGCTAGAAACCAAAGCTCCATTTCAATCACGGAATGAAGGCACTAATACACAAAGTCACAGGCATCAAAAGGGGTCATGTGCGTGTGTGTGTGTGTGTGTGTGTGTGTGTCCATAAAAATGACCTTGATGGACAAAACACAGATTATTTTATTTTGACATAATGCAAGAATGTACGTACGTTCGCAGAAAAAGAGAAAACTAGGAAAAGGGCTCGATTCAATCCGTAGCGCTGAAGAGCTGCGCTACAGCGCAATATACATTTTAAGGCAACGTTCCGACGTTGGTGGAGAATGCATTCATGGTAAACGCTACATATGTCAGCCCAATCTGAAATGAATCGAATCACGCTACAGTACGGATTGAATCGAGCTCAAATAGTAATTTGCTTCAAATTCTGCTTTATTTATGTAAAACTATCTTAGGCCTAATTCATAAAGGGCCTGCGAGTCAGTGCCAATGGCAGAAAGACTTTGTTCTCATTGCCCGAGCGTCAATATCCCCAGTAAACTCCACAATCACAGCAAGCGCACAAAAACAAATGAAGGACAGAGGCTAGCTAACACTTACAGTTGTCAGTGACCATCAGTTAGTGACAGAGTGCGAACCACAGGCTGAGGCCCCCCCCCCCCCCCCGTGCCACCACACCCCATACCCACACTCCCCCCCCAAAGTGAAATTACACCAAATACCTAACACTAAACAATTAAAGTGAAATTACACCAAATACCTAACACTAAACAATTAAAGTGAAATTACACCAAATACCTAACACTAAACAATTAAAGTGAAATTACACCAAATACCTAACACTAAACAATTAAAGTGAAATTACACCAAATACCTAACACTAAACAATTAAAGTGAAATTACACCCATTTAGCCTACCAACCATAAAGACAAAGATTACAGCAACAAAAACCATTTTTTTTATTTTTTATTTATCTTACAGAACATGCAGGCCTGAATTGAAAAGCCTTAAATTTAAAGATTATATCTCAAATCTTACAGAACATACAGGGCCTGAATCGAGCTCTTATGAACAGAAGAAAGCAAGAAAGAAGGTAAGAGCATTTTGACAAGATATACATTTATTCGAGGCATTGCGCTGGGCTGGCCGTCGGGCGGGAGGCAGGAGGGCCGGCTAGGCAGACTAGCTCTTTTTTAAACGCAGTAAATCAGGCCTGGGATGCAATTTGCTCCCCTAAGCCTCTTGTAAAGCTATCCCGTCTACTTGGCCACTAATTAATCTTCCTCAGTGAGCTAATTATTTTGCACAGATATCCGATAATGATGGAGGACGAGAGGCAGGATTTATGGTAAAAGCGTTTGGACCAAAGGAAGCTGTAAAAATGATAGAAAATACTTAGGGAGGAGGACTCTATGCCTATTCCACCAAATGATTTGGTAAGCAAATCAACGCATCTTCTCTGGAAGAGTTTTGGGGGGATTTTGTGTTTTGTGTGAGTTTGAAAGATGTCTGAATCAGGTTTCGCATGAGATTGGACAGGGTCGTATTCCTTTTTTGCAATTTAGAACGTTTTGCAACGAAAACTTGGGTTTTCTTACTGGACAAATTCAGGTAGTCCCTCCCCGTTCTGGCCTGTTTGCTTCCGTTTGGTTTCTAGTTGATACGACCCAGGTAACACTCTCCTGCCCTAAACAATATAGCCGTCTTTATTGTTGCCCACCCTGTAAAGGTAAAAGTAACGCGTCAGTAATGACAATACGCTGGGATACACATTCACTCTCTCATCCCCACACAGTACAGACAGGTAGTGTCTTCCATTGGCTCTACTAACCATTAACCAGAAGGGTTGAGAGACCACGCAGGGTGTGCCGTAAAGCCCAGGAAGGTGCCCCCTCGTTCAGCCGCGACAGCGGCCATCTCCCCCTCTCACATCCACATCCACATCCTGCCCTAATGCAATCAACCCAAAATCAGCCATCCCAGGACTAATTACCCTAATCGAGGAGTGACAGCTTCAGAGCCTCCCTGACATCCCAAGTGCTTCCTCCGCCGGTTGTATACGCCAATAACGGCTGAGCTTCTTCATCGTTATTCGCATTAGTTGCTTACAACACGTAAACGCTGATTCATCACCAGTTTCATGATGGAGTTAAAATTAAAATAAAAACAGGGGGGAAAATATATACAAAAAGACAAAATATTGGAAACATTCATTACAATCGCAGTGAGAGGAAGGTTCTCAAAACGACTTCAGGTGAGGATTCAAACAAAACAAAAGCGGATATTCTAGCACAGTAAAGACATGTAACACCTTTAGGTGTGTGAATCCCAAATGGCACCCTATTCCCCTTATGGTGCAATAATTTTGCACTAGTGGTGCACTACATAGGGAATAGGGTACCATTTAGGACGGAAACAACGTAACTGGATCCGATGTAGAACACTGACCTGACTTTGGGCACCATCATGCGGTGCTGCACCATGAGCGTGTGGCAGATGGAGGCCATCATGGTGAAGACCTCCTCGCTGGCCGAGTCCCTCCACACCAGGTTGAGCAGCGCGTTTGTCTGCTGCTTGGTGTCCAGCTTGCGGACGCACTCCTCCGTGATCAGCTGCACCGATATCCGATAGCTGTCGTCCTGCAACCATCGAGTTCACATGCAATAGGTGAGGGAGTTGTTGCAGTAAGTAGGCTATAGCTGGGCCTGAATTCATAGTGTCAGCAGGATCTGGGATCAGTTTTTCCATTTCAATCATAATTAATAAGATCGTATGGCCAGAGGCGGACCTGATCCCAGATCAGCACGCCTACTCTTAGACGCTTTATGAATACGGGCCAGGATGTTTATCGTGAGGTGCCATGGGGCAGTGTGGATAGGGCTATGGTCTGCTTGTAGTGTGTGCAATACCTGTAGTCAGATGTAAGCCGTTTTCATTAGAAAATGTTGCCTGTGAAGTAACTGGCCATTCTGAACTATACGCATTAACTGTGACCTGCAGTGTGCCATTCCTGAATTTTGGTGTTACCCGTATTGACACATTAGTGGTGTGTGTGTGTGTGTGTGTGTGTGTGTGTTAGCTAGCAACCTGTGTGGACGGAGCCTGGGTGTTGGTGTCCTCCTCGTCCTCAGAGTCACTGATGACCTCCGGCCTGCTGGTGCTCTCTGACACGGGGAGGAGAGGCAGGAGGGCCTGCAGAGCTCGCAGGTACAGCTGGAGGCCCTCCTCTGACAATGAACCTGCGCACACAGACAACATTACAATGCCTCTCCCTATCACTATAGATGTCTTTTTTTCAGGGCCATTCCCTCCAACTCTTCGTGTCAATGTGCCTGCTGGTACACGAGAGTACAATTCCCCACATGCTTGGACACTAAGCTTGTGTCCCAAATGGCACCCTATTATTGCTCCCGAGTGGCACAGCGGTCTAAGACCACTGCATCTCAGTGCAAGAGGCGTCACTACAGTCCCTGGTTCGAATCCGGGCTGTATCACATCCGGCCGTGATTGGGAGTCCCATAGGGCGGCGCACAAATGGCCCAGCATCGTCCGGGTTTGGCCGTCATTGTAAATAAGAATTTGTTCTTAACTTCTCTAGGTTAGGGGGCAGTATTTTGACGTCCGGATGAAAGGCGTGCCCAGATTAAACTGCCTGCTACTCAGGCTCAGAAGGTAGGATATGCATATTATTAGTAGATTTGGATAGAAAACACTCTGAAGTTTCTAAAACTGTTTGAATGATGTCTGTGAGTATAACAGAACTCATATGGCAGGCATAAACCTGAGAAAAATCCAACCAGGAAGTGGGAAATCTGAGGTTTGTAGTTTTTTCAAGTCATTTCCTATATAGTATACAGTGACTTAGGGTTCATTTTGCACTTCCTAAGGCTTCCACTAGATGCCAACAGTCTTTAGAACGTTGTTTTATGCTTCTACTGTGAATGTGAAGCGAACAAGAGGGCCCGGAGTAAGATGAGTGAGGAAATGACATGAGCTCAGAGGCGCGCACTCACGTGAGTGTGAGCTGTGTTCCTTTTCTTTTCTGAAGACATTGGAATTGTCCGGTTGGAATATTACTGAAGATTTATGTTAAAAACATCCTAAAGATTGTGTTCCTTTTCTTTTCTGAAGAAATTGGAATTGTACGGTTGGAATATTACTGAATATTTATGTTAAAAACATCTTAAAGATTGATGCTATACATCGTTTGACATATTTCTACGAACGTAAATAGAACTTTTTTTGACTTTTCGTCGTGACATTTGCGTGCGCTTCCTGCATTTGGAGTAGTGGACTGAACGCGCGAACAAAAGGAGGTATTTGGACATAAATGATGGACTTTATCGAACAAAACAAACATTTATTGTGGACCTGGGATTCCTGGGAGTGCATTCTGATGAAGATCATCAAAGGTAAGCGAATATTTATAATATTATTTCTGAGTTTTGTTGACTCCACAAAATGGTGGGTTTTGTTTCGTGTCTGAACGCTGTACTCAGATTATTGCAAAGTGTGCTTTCGCTGTAAAGTTTTTTTGAAATCTGACACAGCGGTTGCATTAAGGAGAAGTGTATCTATAATTCTTTGAATAACAGTTTAATATTTTATCAACGTTTATGATGAGTATTTCTGTAAATTGATGTGCACATTCACCGGACGTTTTGGGAGGCAAAACATTTCTGAACATTACACGCCAATGTAAAATGGGGTTTTTGGATATAAATATGAACTTTATCGAGCAAAACATACATGTATTGTGTAACATGAAGTCCTATGAGTGCAATCTGATGAAGATCATCAAAGGTTAGTGATTAATTTTAGCTGTATTTCTGGTTTTTGTGACGCTTCTCCTTGCTTGGAAAATGGCTGTGTGGTTTTTCTTGTTAGGTGCTATCCCAACATAATCTAATGTTATGCTTTCGCCGTAAAGCCTTTTTGAAATCGGACAACGTGGTTGGATTAATGAGAAGTGTATCTTTAAAATGGGATATAATTGTTGTATGTCTGAGAAATTTGAATTATGAGATTTTTGTTGTTTTGAATTTGGTGCCCTGCTATTTCACTGGCTGTTGGCAGTGTCCCCCATAGGTGGGACGCTAGCATCCCACATACCCTAGTGAGGTTAACTGACTTGCCTAGTTAAATAAAGGTTAAATAAAAAAAATATATAAAAAATATAAATCTACATAGGGCTCTGGTGAAATGTACTGCACTATGGGAATAGAAGTACCGTTTTGGATGCAGACACTTACCCAGGCAGGTCTCCCCGACTGAGAGGACAAAGTAGAAGAGCCACGGAGCACGTTTCAGCGCCGCTGCGGAGGAGACTACGGTGGCCTGCAGGGAGCCCAGGAAGGCCTCAAAGGGGAAGTGGAGGCGCGGATCAGACAGCGCCGGAATAAAGAAATGAAAGATCTGCTCCGTGAAAGGCGCCGAGGTGAACTCCTCAGTGAAGGCCGCAAACACAAACTGCCTGTGGAACCAAAGAGAGAGAGAAATGTCATTACACAAATGCCTGGAGAGCCGTGGATATTCCCCACATTGTAGAATGGGTAAGTTGGTTTTAACTGTTCACTACATGGTAATGACATTAGATTAAGCCAATTGATCACAAATCAATATTTACAAATATGTTAATAAATAAATAAACATATGAACTGTCTAGATTATTTATTTTCTCCTAATTTTTACATTCTGTCGTAAAGAGCACATGGAACATTCTGTCGTAAAGAGCACATGGAACATTCTGTCGTAAAGAGCACATGGAACATTCTGCTGTAAAGAGCAGATTGAATGTTCTGTCGTAAAGAGCAGATTGAATGTTCTGTCGTAAAGAGCAGATTGAACATTCTGGTGTAAAGAGCAGATTGAACCTTCTGGTGTAAAGAGCAGATTGAACATTCTGTCGTAAAGAGCAGATTGAACATTCTGCTGTAAAGAGCAGATTGAACATTCTGCTGTAAAGAGCAGATTGAACATTCTGCTGTAAAGAGCAGATTGAACATTCTGCTGTAAAGAGCAGATTGAACATTCTGCTGTAAAGAGCAGATTGAACATTCTGCTGTAAAGAGCAGATTGAACATTCTGCTGTAAAGAGCAGATTGAACATTCTGCTGTAAAGAGCAGATTGAACATTCTGCTGTAAAGAGCAGATTGAACATTCTGCTGTAAAGAGCAAATGGAACATGCTCTTTAAGACAACGTTGAAATTAGCAAGATTTTTATTTTTTTTATCTCAATAGGTTAAACAAAATGTCTCTAGTTAGTGCCTATTAAGTGTCAAATAAAGTAACAGGGTTGACCATAACAGGGTTGACGATATCATCTTAAATTAGCCATGAATCCCCTTGTGACGGGGGGAATGAAAGCTTATTGTGTGCAACAGGAAGGGGCAATTGAATGCAAGCTTCACAAAAAAAGTTTAAATTGTTCAAACATTTCTAGCCTGTCTATCTATGGGTAACAGAGTTGACGTGTTACGCTCAACCCACTCAGTTTTCCACCACAAAACACCAGTAGAACTTGATCATCTGCTAGGTTCCTAGAAGTCTTTTTTTATTTAAAAAAAAAAAAAAATTATTGAATTTTCCATTTCTACTTAAAATATCAAATGGCCACAAAAGGGACTCATTTCATGGAAGGAGCCGTATACAGGACACAACAGCGAAATGCTTATCTACAAGCTCTTCCTCAACAACACAGTGTTCAAATACTAGGTCAGATATCAAAAATATGAAAATGTATTTACAACAAAAAAATTATGTTCACACTGTTTATACAATCCCAAAAAATGTCAGCAGTCAACTTAAAGATTGAGCACTTTCAGTACAGAGCCAAACGTCTGTTTCTAAAGAAAGGTGATCCTTTAAGCTCATTAGGCTACCCAAACAAGGACAATAGAGTTTGACAGATAGAGTAGGTGTCTCCTTTCAGCTCTGAGTGCCCCAATATTGTCTTGTCAAACAGAGCTGTTTTGACCGAGTAACTCTCACATCTGGTGGTCCCGGTCAGATAATTAGCTGTTGGAGTGAGTGTGTGTACCCAAGTTTCTCACACCCTTTCCCCTGCTATTCTTCAAAAAGAAAAGAACGCCCCCCCCCCCTTCGTTTGTCATTAAGAATGTTTATAATTGAGAGCAAATAGTCGATATTCTGTACTCAGACTCTGGGTCAGTTTTATTGCTTGTTGTAAACAGGTTGGTGAATCAATTACGGTGTCCCCACCGACTCGAAGGACAAACAAATGCCCAAAGTTTACTGGACAATTTTAACAGCATACGACAAAGGCATTCCGCTCCTAGCCCCTCGCTGTGCTCTTTCCCACGTGCTCAGCAGTCGCTGATGCAGGGATGCTTTGTGTGTGAGGGGGATTTCATGTGTTGAAGGTTAAACTTTGAGGGGGTCAGACTTCAGGACACTCTGTGTGTGTGTGTGTGTGTGTGTGTGTGTGTGTGTTCTAGTTAACTTCAGCTTCAGTTCATTTGTGTGTGTGTTTGATTGTTCTGGTGTGACTGTTGTGGTTTTACAGATGCTACTCCTGCTGTTATACTTGGAGTAGGGTAAAGTTGCCCATAGACGCTGATCTTGGGTCAGTTTAGAATTTTTCGCAATAAAAGACAAAACTCACCAGACCGATTGTCATTCTATTCGGTCAGGGGCCGCACATTCACCGTTTTTCCGCTTGCCTTCGGCGCAGTGTGTTACAGGGACCACCCGCCGGTGGACAACTGACAGCTGTCAATTTCGCCCATTTCTACATGTAGAATCGGTTTGAAAATGTATACGGCCGGTACTCTGTTCAGAGGTAAGTACTCTCGGTCGGGCAGACACTCGGCAATCCTACTGGTCTGTCCGTCCCTTAATGATTACGGTTAGGATTGATAGGAAGAGGGGAAGCTGATCCTAGATCTGTACCTAGGGGAGACCTCAACATACCTTGCGCCTGTAGTGCAGGAGGAGTAGGTAAAGTGCAGGGGCTTCAGCGTGTGCTCCAGCAGTGTGCTTGCCAAGGGGATAACGTGTGCACCATAGGGAGCATCACTGTACTCCAGACTGGAAGGGAGCTTGTGATTCACTAGAATATAAAGTGACCTGTAGTATCCTGTGTGAGTGAGTGAGTGAGTGAGTGAGTGAGTGAGTGAGTGAGTGAGTGAGTGAGTGAGTGAGTGAGTGAGTGAGTGAGTGAGTGAGTGAGTGAGTGAGTGAGAGAGTGAGTGAGAGAGTGAGTGAGAGAGAGAGATGCAAGAGGTTAAATTCAATGGGGCTTGAAAATGAGCATTAACAACAAACAAAAAACCTATTTTGCACTGTAACAGCAGTGAAACCATCAGGACACTTACCTTTCTGTACCATATAGTGCAAAATCTGCTCGATTAACGACGCTACACAATTCATGTCTTCAAGGACAGGAAGATAAGTTCTCTCTGAAGAAAAGATCTCCAGCATCCTCATGGGGACGGCAACATTCAAACTGTCATCCTTGCAGGTCTGCAGAAGTCTAGGAAAGATGGAGAAACGCTGTTATAGGGGTGTAATAAGCCCATATTTCATCAATGCATTCATGGCGGTAGAGTGAAGTTGCCCATAGAAGCTGATCTTGATTAGATTAATTAGGATCCCCATTAGCCGACGCCAATGGCAACAGCTAGTCTTACTGGGGTCTGACACATAATGAAAAAGACATTACAGACATTTACAAGACTTTACAATTTGCATACATAAAAATACATGTAGTGTGTGTGTGTGCGCATCTATCAATTACACATACATGTCAGTACATACACACAACAAATAGGTCACATGGAGGAGAGGCGTTGTGCCATGAGAGGTTGCTTTATTTGTTTTTTGAAAGCAGGTTTGCCGTTCCCTTGCGATATATAAGATGGAAGGGAGTTCCATGCACTCAAGGCTCTGTATAATACTTCACATTTCCTTGAATAGGTTCTGGGCCTGGGGACTCAAAGACCCCAGGCAGCATGTCTGGTGGGGTAAGAGTGTGGGTCAGTGCTGTCTGTAATATGCAAACAATTTGGTATTTCCTATAACATTCATGTTTCTTATAAAAACAAGAAGTGACGCAGTGAGTCTTTCCTCAGCTCTTAGCCAAGAAAGACTGGCATTTATAGTATTAATATGAGCCCTCCGATTACAATGAAGAGCAAGACGTGCCACTCTGTTCTGGGACAGCAAAACTAGGTCTTTCTTTGCAGCGCTTGATGATATGACTGGACAATAATCGAGATAAGACAGAACTAGAGACTGCAGAACTTGCTTTGTGGAGTGTAGTGTCAAAAAAGCGGAGCATCTCCTTATTACGGACAGATCTCTCCTCATCCTTACAACCATTGAATCTATGTGTTTTGACCATGACAGTTTACAATCGATGGTAACACCATGTAATTTAGTCCCCATCAACTTGTTCAACAGCCATACCATTCTTGGATATTGGGTCAGTTTAACATTTTTCCCCCACTAATGGTTAAGGTTAGCATTGGAGGAGAGGAAGTTGATCCAAGATCTATACCTAGGGGAAACTTCACCCCAGAACGCATTCCTGTAGAATAGGTGTAGGCCCCATTACCTGCAGCAGGAGCCCAGAACCCTCTTGATCTGAAACACACACGTCTGTCTCTCGGGCCCCGCCAGCAGCTTCAAAAACTGCCCATTGTGTTTCACTAGGTTCTGACAAATCCATATCTAGAGACACAGACAGAAATGTTGCGTCAGGTTCCCACACGCAAGACATCACATTTTACACAAGTTTTGAATTAGTTGTAACAACACTTTCAAAAAACGTTGGTTCTCACCAATCTCCGCGAGTCCTCACTCTGTCTGTAGAAAAACAGGAGTTGCCTCGTTAGGAGACTGAGACTGGCAGCGTCGGACATTGGCAGTCCACCTTCTGACTGTGCCTTGCAGACGCAGCGGTCAAAGTTGCCCCTCTGGATGGCATACTGGAAAAAAGCAGGGTCAAAGTTCATTGACAGTTATAGGGATGATCACTTGATAGTGTACAGAATGAAGTATCTATCCACATTGCCATCAGCAATACGAGGCTGTGGAAATGGGATTGCTGGCATGATAAGTGAGAGTGGAAGGGTATGGCATAGACACCCAAGAATGAGCTTGTTCATGTTAGTAGACATACTTGCTGTTTTCGGTCATGGTATCCTCGTATATAGGACTGAATGACAATAGCGTTCTTCAATCTTCGTCTTTCATCCTTATTGAAGTTGAAAAACAGAGTAAATAAATACACAGTGAAATTAAATAATGTTCGGTTTACAATCCAACGTTGTATTTGAAGTTCACGTAGGACAATTTTACATCACAAGTGTGTTTCACACAAAGGACTACCTCTCTTTTTCGCCTTTCCTCTTGTGTCCGGTGTAGGAGAGATGCTTTTTCCTCCTGAAAGCCAAAGTACATTAACATAGCTTGACACCAGTGGAGGCTGCTAATAATGGCCGGAACGGAGCTAATGGAATGGCATCAAATACCTGGACACTAAAGCGTTTGTGTTTGATACGATTCCACTCCAGTCTTTACCACAAACCCATTCTCCCCAATTAAGGTGCCACCAACCTCCTGTGCTTGACAGGACTAGTAGAAAAATTAAGTGAAGAAGCTAGCTAGCTATAGAAATAGCACAGTAGCCATTTCTATACAGAAGGTATGGTAAATCTCATAGTGGTCTTACCTTTTTACTCGCTCCCCCAAGAGACACCTTGGGTCTTGTTTTGAAATCTCCCTCAAAGCTGAAGCTCATGGTTAGATTTTTAGAACCATCAATGAAGGATCCTTGACTTGGTTCAATTCAGGACTTTACAAAGTGGGTATTACAGCAATCTGAAAAAGAAAGTAAAACATGCCATTAATTTGCTGGCTGGCGGTCTGACAATTTGACGCCATTCAGAAAAAATGATCATAACTAACTAGCTAGCTAAATAATCAACGTGTAGTTAGACACGTGAAATTGTTAGCTACACTTCCCACATCGACAATATTAGTGGAAGAGACATGAAAAAAAATTACTTTTCACTGGTTGTGGAACTGGCTAGCTGCTGTAGCTACAATTCCCCAACATAGCTCGCTAGATAGGTTAGCTAACGTTAATGACTCAGCAGCTTGTGTCTACATCGCTGGTGGTCTGTCTGCCACTGCTTCAGAAATTTAATCACAACAGATATACAGACAATCCCCAAGTTACTTTATTTGTGCGTACATGTACATGACTCTTTTGACATTATAGCTAGCCAGTTAGCAAACGTTAGCTGGCTAACTTTACGGGGGCAGGTCGCCTTTCTAGCTACTAACGTTAGCTATCTAGCTAATCATGTCTATCCTCTTTAGACATCTTTGTTATAACACAATACATAGTTTGGACAAAAAAAATGCAGAAACTGTATGTTGATTACCTTTGATTTATGAAATGACCAACATAAATTAAAAAGTACATAAGACTTTTGTGCGATACTAAATTAAACAAACGTATTGTTTTCTCCTTCTCCCCCTTCTTTCCAGAAACACAACATAAACGAATACATCCGCCTCTTCAGAATAATGAAATCCGATTGGACGCTCGTTTCAATGGTCAAATGCTATTTGCTGAATGCAATGTCAACAAAACTCAGTTTGGCATTCTTGGTCCACTCATTGGATCCTCTTCAGCTGGTGCAATTGTGCCTTGGTCCCGGGAGCAACAGGAAGCAGAGTGGATTTTCAATGGATTTGCTACGAATTCAAATCAACATACAGCAGTGGTTCCCAACCAGTGGTACTAGGACCCCTGTTGGTAATTCGACAGTCCACAGGGGGTACTTGAGAAGACTCATGAGATGCATGAGGCAAAATGCACATGAGGGGGTACTTCAGGGGTACTCCGAGCCGAGCAAAATTCAGTTGGTGGTACAGTAATTGAAAAAGGTTGGGAACCACTGACATACAGTATGCTGATATTATTTATACTGCGATAGACATTAGAGTATACAATAGGCCTAGTTCAACTTCAGCTATCTCTAAAGAAGAGAGAAAAATATATATAGGTCTGTGATATGCAATATGAATACAATGTCAGATGCATTGATAGTGTACATTTATGAATGGAAAGAAGACAAGATGTCAAGATATCCAAACCTTAAACATATTGTTTTATTATACAATTTTATCTAAATTACTTGTGCATATGACCCTGGCTGTCTTTCTTTCAACGTGCATGCCCCGCCCACCTGAGGATCCGTATTTTTCACCCATCTTCACTATTTCCTGTGTTGGAGGGGTTCAAAATCTACTTGGCACTTAAAACTCGCTGGATTGATTGCTTACATTTTACTCCTGCGACTCATTCTTCCTCTTGCTTGTGCCTGTCGTTTTTTCGTTAACGTTTTGACCAGGGAAACGTTTTAATGACCTGTCCAAAATCTCTGGTAATGGCTGAAATGGAGTCATCTATAAGAATGCTTAGTCGGGGCACGTACATCACAAGAAAGATAAGAAAGAAATAACTTTATTTTAATGAGTTTTAATTTTTTTTTTTGTGGAATTGAAAAAAGTTATAATTTAATACAGTTGAAATGTTTACAAATTAGATGCACTGAAATGTAAGCAACTAACGAAAATGACACATGGATTATCTTGCTATTGACACGCTTGTTGAATTATGCAACAGAATTTGACAACAACATTAATAGAGGCAGTCTCGACAGCGCAGGTGTAGGTAGGCGTCATATTAGCTCTCAAACTCTAGGCGGCATTCTGCCATTTTCAGCCATTAGCTTTGCCCGCTACTACCTCACGTGAACTACAATCTCAAAGCTGTTTTTAAAGTTCAACCGTGTTAATAATCATGTCATCAAATCAAATGTTATTGGTCACATACACATGGTTAGCAGATGTTAATGCGAGTGTAGCGAAATGCTTATGCTTCTAGTTTCTGACAATGCAGTAATATCGAACAAGTAATCTAACAATTTCCCAACAACTACCTAATACACACAAATCTGAAGGGGTGAATGAGAATATGTACATATAAATATATGGATGAGCGATGGCCGAGCGGCATAGGCAAGGTGCAACAGATGGTATAAAATACAGTATATACATATGATATGAGTAATGTAAGATATGTAAACATTAAAGTGGCATTATTTAAAGTGACTAGTGATCCATTTATTAAAGTGGCCAGTGATTGGGTCTCAATGTAGGCAGCAGCCTCTCTGAGTTGGTGATTGCTATTGAGTAGCCCGGTATGCCTTGAGTCTCTCGGTCCCAGCTTTGATGCACCTGTACAGACCTCGCCTTCTGGATGGTAGCGGTGTGAACAGGCAGTGGCTCGGGTGGTTGTTGTCCTTGATGATCTTTTTGGCCTTCCTGTGACATCGGGTACTGTAGGTGTCATGGAGGGCAGGTAGTTTGCCCCCGGTGATGCGTTGTGCAGACCACAACACCCTCTGGAGAGCCTTGCGTTTGACGGCGGTGCAGTTGTCGTACCAGGCTGTGATACAGTCCGACAGGATGCTCTTGATTGTGCATCTGTAAAAGTTTGTCAGGGTTTTGGGTGACGAGACAAATTTCTTCAGCCTCCTGAGGTTGAAGAGGCACTGTTGCACCTTCTTCACCACACTGTCTGTGTGGGTGGACCATTTCAGTTTGTCTGTGATGTGTACGCCGAGGAACTTAACTTTCTACCTTCACCACTGCTGTCCATCGATGTGGATGGGGGAGTGCGGGGGGTGCTCCTTCTGCTGTTTCCTGAAGTCCACGATCATCTCCTTTGTTTTGTTGACGTTGAGTGAGAGGTTGTTTTCCTGACACCACAGTCCGAGTGCCCTCACCTCCTCCCTGTAGGCTGTCTCGTCGGTAATGGCCACACAGTCGTGGGTGAACAGGGAGTACAGGAGGGGGCTGAACACGCACCCTTGTGGGGCCCCAGTGTTGAGGATCAGCGAAGTGGAGATGTTGTTTCCTACCTTCACCACCTGGGGGCGGCCCATCAGAAAGTCCAGGACCCAATTGCACAGGGCAGTGTGATGGCGATTGCATCGTCTGTGGACCTGTTGGGGCAGTATGCAAACTGAAGTGGGTCTAGGGTGGCTGGTAAAGTGGAGGTGATATGATCCTTGACTAGTCTCTCAAAGCACTTCATGATGACAGAAGTGAGTACTACGGGGCGGTAGTCATTTAGTTCAGTTATCTTTGCCTTCTTGGGTACAGGAATAATGGTGTCCATCTTGAAGTATGTGGGGACAGCAGACTGGGATAGGGAGCGATTGAATATGTCCGTAAACATACCATTTGATTGATCTTGTGTGATATGTCTTTGGAAACTTATGGCCCTTATCATTCATCAGCGAGAAAGAATCCTTCTAATAAAAAAGATTCACTTAGTGTAGTAGTTTTGCATAGATCCATACAGCTATGGGTGCCTCCATCCAACTAGACTACACTTCTGCTACACTTCCCAAGGTACTCTTACCCACATGTGTTTGGAGCATGCTAGAAAGCTAATTAGCTCTTGTCTTCTTTCTGTTTTCTGTAAACAATCGCTGTAACATGGATATATGGCAACACTAAGCCTAACAAGGTGTGTATCAATTGAACCTTTTGTTTTTTGACAATTATTTCTTGCTGATATGAAAGATACGGTCCTTATGCTTCCAAAACCATACCTCAAGCAACGTATGTTAATGTTCAGATTGAGGGTTGGGGCTCTTAACAAAACTCCCCCATACAGGTTAGGCTTTCATCCAATGACTCTTATGTGTAATGGAACTGAGAGTCATGATCAAGGGCTAGCCTCATATATACAGTCATTGGCCTAAATAGAGCATGTATTTTGT
Source organism: Salmo salar (assembly GCF_965601325.2). NCBI lineage: Eukaryota > Metazoa > Chordata > Actinopteri > Salmoniformes > Salmonidae > Salmo > Salmo salar. The sequence continues at coordinate 10,824,310 of NC_138319.1, forward strand.
GTTTACAGCCCTGTTCCACCTGTTTAAGTTACTTTATTCATAGATGCAAATACCCCATTGTATTTATGCAAATAATTGTCTTTCTTTTAACACAAAATATAAACACAATATATATGAGTGCATTCTAAGAAAAAAGGTGACATTTTACAATAAATTGAATCCCTGACCTCCATTCATTATTTGTCTGTGCTATAATTCAGTCAATATCAGATGGATTTTTAAAATTCTAAAAGTTTAGACCCATTGTCCAACTGTTGCAGTTATTAGAATTGTTTTTAAAACCTTTTAACAATTTTAATTACCAATGCTACTGTTCCCTCAATCTCCCATTTCTGTTCAGAAGGATTTGATTGATTTAATCCTTTTTCTGTGTGAAAAGAGATATGAAGAGCTAATCCAGTAATTCTCCTGAGATACTTAAGCCACTTTCCACCCTCCATTAAGTCAAAGATGCCTCCCTGCGGACCTGGCATCCTTTCACTCCCTCCTCTCTACATTCTCCTCTTCTGTCTCTGCTGCTAAAGCCACTTTCTACCACTCTAAATTCCAAGCATCTGCCTCTAACCCTAGGAAGCTCTTTGCTACCTTCTCCTCCCTCCTGAATCCTCCTCCCCCTCCCCCCCTCCTCCCTCTCTGCGGATGACTTCGTCAACCATTTTGAAAAGAAGGTTGACGATATCCGATCCTCGTTTGCTAAGTCAAACGACACCGCTGGTCCTGCTCACACTGCCCTACACTGTGCTTTGACCTCTTTCTCCCCTCTCTCTCCAGATGAAATCTCGCGTCTTGTGACGGCCGGCCGCCCAACAACCTGCCCACTTGACCCTATCCCCTCCTCTCTTCTCCAGACCATTTCTGTAGACCTTCTCCCCTACCTCACCTCGCTCATCAATTCATCCTTGAGCGCTGGCTACGTCCCTTCCGTCTTCAAGAGAGCGAGAGTTGCACCCCTTCTGAAAAAACCTACACTCGATCCCTCCGATGTCAACAACTACAGACCAGTATTCCTTCTTTCTTTTCTCTCCAAAACTCTTGAACGTGCCGTCCTTGGCCAGCTCTCCTGCTATCTCTCTCAGAATGACCTTCTTGATCCTAATCAGTCAGGTTTCAAGACTGGGCATTCAACTGAGACTGCTCTTCTCTGTGTCATGGAGGCTCTCCGCACTGCTAAAGCTAACTCTCTCTCCTCTGCTCTCATCCTTCTAGACCTATCTGCTGCCTTTGATACTGTGAACCATCAGATCCTCCTCTCCACCCTCTCCGGGTTGTGCATCTCCGGCGCGGCCCACGCTTGGATTGCGTCCTACCTGACAGGTCGCTCCTACCAGGTGGCGTGGCGAGAATCTGTCTCCGCACCATGCGCTCTCATCACTGGTGTCCCCCAGGGCTCTGTTCTAGGCCCTCTCCTATTCTCGCTATACACCAAGTCACTTGGCTCTGTCATATCCTCACATGGTCTCTCCTATCATTGCTATGCAGACGACACACAATTAATCTTCTCCTTTCCCCCTTCTGATAACCAGGCGGCGAATCGCATCTCTGCATGTCTGTCAGACATATCAGTGTGGATGACGGATCACCACCTCAAGCTGAACCTCGGCAAGACGGAGCTGCTCTTCCTCCCGGGGAAGGACTGCCCGTTCCATGATCTCGCCATCACGGTTGACAACTCCCTTGTGTCCTCCTCCCAGAGTGCTAAGAACCTTGGCGTGATCCTGGACAACACCCTGTCGTTCTCCACTAACATCAAGGCGGTGACCCGATCCTGTAGGTTCATGCTCTACAACATTCGCAGAGTACGACCCTGCCTCACACAGGAAGCGGCGCAGGTCCTAATCCAGGCACTTGTCATCTCCCGTCTGGATTACTGCAACTCGCTGTTGGCTGGGCTCCCTGCCTGTGCCATTAAACCCCTACAACTCATCCAGAACGCCGCAGCCCGTCTGGTGTTCAACCTTCCCAAGTTCTCTCACGTCACCCCGCTCCTCCGCTCTCTCCACTGGCTTCCAGTTGAAGCTCGCATCCGCTACAAGACCATGGTGATTGCCTACGGAGCTGTGAAGGGAACGGCACCTCCATACCTTCAGGCTCTGATCAGGCCCTACACCCAAACAAGGGCACTGCGTTCATCCACCTCTGGCCTGCTGGCCCCCCTACCTCTGAGGAAGCACAGTTCCCGCTCAGCCCAGTCAAAACTGTTCGCTGCTCTGGCACCCCAATGGTGGAACAAGCTCCCTCACGACGCCAGGACAGCGGAGTCAATCACCACCTTCCGGAGACACCTGAAACCCCACCTCTTTAAGGAATACCTAGGATAGGATAAAGTAATCCTTCTAACCCCCCCCCCCCCCCCCCCCCCCCTTAAAAGATTTAGATGCACTATTGTAAAGTGGTTGTTCCACTGGATATCATAAGGTGAATGCACCAATTTGTAAGTCGCTCTGGATAAGAGCGTCTGCTAAATGACTTAAATGTAAATGTAAATGTAAAGAAGGTCAATCATTTGTGCCATTTTATGTGCAGTTAGAAGTCATACAGTATATCATTGTCAAGACGTTTTCATTATTTTATTGTTACAGTAATCTGCAGAAATTTCAGACATTAAGTTTTCAGTTTACCTGCTCACCCCCACAATAATTTCTGTCTTAAACACCTCCATGAACATTCATCAACACGTTCACACTGCACAGCTGAACAATGTCTTAACGTGGACAAATCACAAGTGGTAAGTTAACTGTTTAGAGTTGCCACAGTAATGGACAAAGGCACCCATTATCGCCTCACGTTTTGTGCTTATACATATTTCCTTGTTTTTGTCTCAGGACCAAGTCAAGACAACAAGATGGGGACTACAGGTACACATTTCAAGATACCATAAACCTCTGGCCTGTCAAAGATTCATTCAGCGTTGAAAAATGGATGGACTGCATGGTGTTGTAGCTACATCTAATCTAATCAATTTAAGCACACAGGTTTGAAGTGTATTTTTATAAAATAAATCATCATAATGTACTGTCTGTGGGATGTCACGTCACTACATTTCCCCCGAATACGAAATAGAAAGGCTTGACAGAAAATAAGGAGAAACGGGTTTTTGGGTGATGGATGCTCCTCAAGGAAATTCATTGCAGTTTGCTAATGGATAAAAAGACGCATTAGGGGGTGCAAATGTTAGTATATTTTTCTCTTAAAACACTTGATGTAAAAGTCTGAACAGTGATAGTGTTAATCATGCTCAACTGCGTCATCATCAATGTATTGCTTTTGAGCAGAAGGCATTGAACATTCATTTTGCTGAACACAAGTGCCCTTTATTCTTTATTATATTTAAATAGCGCCCTGTTTTGTCACATCCATTAGTTGTGATTTTCTTTGCTTGTGTTTAAAAATCCATAAAGGCAATATATTAAATAACAAATCACAGCGAGATTTCTTATTAGCATGCAGGGCGACCTGCTGCTGCTCTGCAAAACGAAATAAACAAATAGCTCTCCTTCAGAAAAAAAGAACGTGGGCCTAATAACTTAAAATAGCCAGGTTCGAAGATCTATAAAGTAATTGTATTAAATAATAAACATGGTTGCTTAACACTTTGACAGGTGCACAATGAATCAATTCCATTGTCAATTGGAAACAAACTTTCGAAGATTCCCTCGACAACATTTCAGATCGTCAATCACGGTGTCTCGAGTCATGGGGGAATGGCCTATCTCGCGTCATCTCGTTTAGTTGAGATTTTACACCAAGAAAGCAGACTGATTTGACCGTCACTCCATGGAATTGAAAATGTTCGTTGGGTTCATGAAATAAAATAGTTTCACCGTCAACACGTTGGATTACAGAAAGGTAAACCTATAACTTTTTAAGGGTATAATTCCAGCAGACTATAGGTTGATGATGAAAGTGGATGGTGGTGCTGATGATAGGCCTAGGCTACTTGTTGTTTATGACGATGTGATTGGCCTAAACAACAATAACACCAATATGGATAATAATATTAATAATAATTTATTTTTAACAATGTTGCACTATTAACAATAATGGATATTTATCTTATAAAGAAAATTATCAGCAATTTTGAATAAAACTTTTTTAAAGTTTTGAATCATTTTCATTCATTGGATGTTTACACAAAATAAATTATTAGGCCATTGCAATAGGTCACTTTTTTTTAATGCGAACCTTAAAAACGACTGCTATTTTCTTCCAAAATAAAACAAAATCTGCATTATAATAGGCCTATAGCACAAGTTACATCCTATTGAGTGGTTCATGTCACCATGCTGAAGGACATTGAGATAAATGATCAATACTTCTCTGCAGCCAAACAAAATTGATGGCACGTCTCCAATAAATTAGCCAGCAATACTGAATTTCTAGAAGGACGTTTAGACATATTGCGTGTGTCGCAGAGAAATTAGTTCTCTACTCAGTTCCAGCAGTCTATAAATATCATATGCATAGGTCTTGCAGAATGTAATCTTCCCGCTAATGATATCCAGTAATGGAGTCTATCATCCAAGGTCTTATATGGAAAGAAATAGGCATGCTCTGCTTCCTCAACAAATTACATTGATAAAATGATTATATGCCACAAATGTGCTTAAAAACAGTCCTATACATTTCAAGCCAGTGGTCATTTGTGCCAATTTAATTGAATGTGTTTATTGCAATAAAAGAGACAGTGCAGGTCCCCTTTAAATTGCATTTTCACAATGAACACATTTACCGAGGGTAATTAATATATAAACTATCTCGATTTGTCAATTTGATTTGTATTCTAGTTAATTGTGAAAGTAATTACGGCGCAAATGAACACCTTTCAGGAAAGACTGGGGTTTTAGGGTCCGCTTCCATCTCAGGGTGCCATATTAATTTTACCTCCTGTTGATGTGATGAAAAAAGACAATAAATCTCCGTGATTGGTGCAGGCCAATAGTAAATGGCTTCATATTTCACTGGTGCTTTAATAGAAATATTCATGTGGCCCCTTAATGAAATTAAAACGGGGGTGGGGACAAAGCACAGATCTAACGGTGTGGCACTGTTAAGATATTAAGAAAATAATGAAAGCGAGATGTTTTAGTGATTCAGAATGCACAGATGCTGTTCATAAATTCAAAAACTGCCGAAATTGGACTGTCAAAACGTTTTCTTAATGGAGCTCAAAGCTCATCATAAAAAAGACAAATGAATCCATGTTCGAAATGTCGAAAGGAGAAAATTATCTGAGGCCTGAGCGAGATAAAAGTCATATCAAGATAACCCCAATGCCATTATTTGATTAGCTTTTAGGTTCAGGTTTAAGCCTTCTAATTTTGTGGTGCATACGTGGATTCACTTTACATGATGCCACACATCAATCTAAGACTCAGCTATTATTCCGTAATCGGTCATGATATTATCAAGGTTTCCAATTAAATGGTGATCCTTTACTTGGAACTACCCAGTGACTTGTTGATTTCCCCGGAGCAAATAAACGTCTGCGCTGGTCCCAAGAGAGTGGTTAGCTGATGAATTGACAAAAACTAATCAGCTTTATTGGGAGACAAGTTAAGGGCAACAGGGTGTCAATAATTCTCATCTTGACCTCTTCTTCCATTAACTTTAAGTGGCTTATTAGACCAAAAGACAACCACCCCAGAGCTTTTGGCCTACATGGAGCCTATAGCTCAAATAACTAACTAATCTATGCTTCATATTTTGCGCGCTCAATTTTATCCGTCTACTACGGATGCACTTATTTATTTTTCACACATTTTTGTCTCAATTGATGACAAATAGTGCACTTTCATAATTTCGTTGTCATAATTGCCATGAATTAGAGCCTGAAATGTCAAAAAGTTGGACCAAATTTGTGGTGGTTTTGCATGTTTTCTTGGGAAACGAAGTCTACAGCATGAGGCGGGTGTGTATTTAGCAGCTGCAAGCGGAGGCATAAAGGACTAGATCCAGGGGGCAGCTAGGTGAGTTCAGAATCTTCAAATAGATATGGTCTTACCCTAATTATAAATATTTTCTAACTTAATACACTTTGAAAAGTCAAATATAATTAAAGTTAAAAAATAAAAATGTGTTGCATTGAGTTCACCCCGAACACACACAAAAAAAAACATCCAGTCATCATATAACCTTTATTTTTTCAGGGTTCCGGGAGGATATGCACTCCATGATATCAAGACAGTTAGGCCTACATTTCACATTTATATTGTGGGACAGAGCAAAAAAAATGTAGGACTTTTCGATCTCTCGGGGTTGGGTAGTGGCATAAGGCAGGCTCTTAGCTAGATTTCCCAGTTGGGCTCGTAAGATCTCCGGGTCATGCATAGACACAGTTTTTCATTTGTGACGTTAAACTTTTGGGGGGAGGAATATGTCTTGCATGGTGCGATGAAGGCATACGTTGTCAGACATATTCCCAAAAATATTTTGGATGCGGCCTATACAGTAGCATAAAAGTAGCATTTTGTTATGTCTGTCATTACCAAACTGCCTAAAACGTAGGCTAGATAAGCCATGAATCCAAAACATTGATTCATGATTTTCTACGTGGTTGTGGGGCAAAATGTAGGCCTAATAAAATGCATGCGACAATGTCGAAAATTGGATATGCGCGCTGATCTGAAGTTAGGATTCCCCTGGCCCCTCGATGCCCACCTATTGTCTTACATTGCAGAAATAAATAAATATATATTGTAGTCTACAATAACGAGCCCTGTCACTCCGGTGAATGGCAAACGATTCTCTTCACAATGACTTACACACAAAAAATAAAACATTTTAATAGTTTCCCATGGTTGCAATTCACAGCGGAATTAAATTAAAGTTACATACTGTAACTCTAAATAATGTCAATAGAAGCTCTCAAAAATGTTTTCTTAAATGTATCCGTTTTATGCAACATTTCGATCATTTTCCTTGTAGAATGAAAATGATTTTTTTTTTTTTAACTTATTTAAAAACAACAACCAAGGTGGGGCGGTTCATTGGTTGGAGAGGTATGCAATGTGCCGAAAAAGCGCACCGTGAACATGTCTTGAATTGACCAATGGGACAACCCCATGCCAAACGGGTGGAACCAATCCCCTATCGAATAGGAATTAAGTGTCATGTAGAGTTTCACCGTTCACACTTTAACCGAGATCAAAACTTTGAGAGGTGGAACAACAACGACACTTCAACATCGTTTTGATAGGCAACTAACTGTTCAACGTCTGCAAACAACGGGGACACTGGTTCAAATGGAGAAATCTACAAATTTCCGCATCGATGCGCTTCTCGCTGTTGACCCGCCGAAGGTGCAGACATCTCCGCTTGCGCTTGTGACTTCTTTATCCTCCTCTTCCATTTCATCGTCCGGAAGTGTACAAGCCTCAGAATTGAATGCCGACTCTTTAAGGACTGAGACTCCGTCTCCACCGAGGATTTCCTCCTGTGGTTTGATTCCTAAACCAGGCTTCTTGAATAGTCCTCACAGTATTGTTGGATTACATCCACAGAGTAGCGCAGGGATCCCTCCCCAGGCTCTCTACGGCCACCCCATGTATACCTACTCCCTCGGGCAGCACCCTGCCCTGTCCTATTCATATCCGCATGGGTCCCATCACCACCATCCCAGCGACTCCCTCAAACTCTCTGCCGGGACTTTTCAGCTCGACCACTGGCTGAGAGTCTCCACAGCGGGAATGATGCTACCAAAAATGCCCGATTTTAACTGTGAGTATTGTGAGTATACGTATTTATTTTTCATAGTTTGTCGTCTATGCTTTTACATTATTTTTGGACTGCTAATAAATAATTGTTTTTGCTTTACACGTGGCGAGTAAATTCATGATTTTTACATTATTGATCCATTGGTGCCTTTACGTTATGGCCCCATGACTCGATGAAGAAATGTTCCCAGCCAAAAAGGCTGTTTGAGTGAGAGGAGAGAGGGTGATAGGTTTTCAGAGAGCAACTAAAATGGACAGATAATGGACAGTGGGAAAGTGACAGAAGAGTGTGAAACCCACAGCCGACACACTGTTTGCTCACCAGATACTGCCTTTTTGTTCCTGTTCGTTTTAACAGATTTGTTCAAAATGAGGTGGCAAATAGCTTAGGTCTCATTGAATACTTATTCCATGGCAATGTTAGATGTTGGCTCTAACAATATTTTGGCCATTTTGAACCGGAACTCGTACTGTTTCTTGAGGAGGCAGTGTGCATAAACGAAGACATTTTTATCCCATAGACTATGTGGTCTATATATGTTCAGTTTAAATCGGTTTCAATTAAAGCTTTTCGCCATTTAATATTCAGCAACAAATTCCCCATTTTAACCTGAAATTATTACCGTTTCTTTTTCAATCTGCTTATTACAAAATTGTATCTTGCAAGCCTATATCATAGCAATTTCATTTAAACCTATCTCAATTAGGACCAATATGCCCGTTATTCCTCCATTTTGCAGGCATATAATGATTATTAATATAGCCTAGGTCTGCTATATACTGCCTATCGAATAATCCTAATGTAAAAACACGCACGAAGGTTGTCATGCTTTTTCCTTGACCTTATTACTAGAAATTGACTTATATTTTGTTTTCCAGCTCAGGCCCAGTCAAACTTGCTTGGAAAGTGCAGAAGACCAAGGACTGCATTCACAAGTCAGCAGCTCCTGGAGCTCGAGCATCAATTCAAACTAAATAAGTATCTGTCGCGACCAAAGCGCTTTGAAGTGGCTACATCCTTGATGCTGACGGAAACGCAGGTATATAAAAGCTAAATTTCTAACCAATACATGTTTGTTTGAGACATTGTGAAACATACCACTATTAGGCTATTCAGTCAGTTTTACATGAAAACACTCTTATTTAGTTGTATGTTATGTAGTCAAGTCAGGTGGTGCTGTAGGTGCCCATTACGCACGGCGCTTACGCGTATTCAAAAACGGCCAATAAATAATTTAATAACATTTTTTTTTCCAAAACATTGTCTCATAAATATATGTTATTTTCATTTTCAGGTGAAAATTTGGTTCCAGAACAGGCGGATGAAGTGGAAACGGAGCAAGAAGGCCAAAGAGCAAGCCGCGCAGGAGACGGAGAATAAGAAAAACAACAAAAACGGCCAGGAGAAATCTGACGGACAAGAACAAACGGATTATCAAAAGACTGGTTCTGCAAAAAGTAACAGAATAAGAGACTTCAGGGACAGTGACGATGATGAAGGTGGCAACTTCCTGTACAACTCCTCGGATTGCTCTTCGGACGACGAGAGAAACCACACCAGTGATATAAGTCCACAACCTTGAGACCGGGACAAGGAAACGTGCATTTTTGAAAAACTATACACTCCTTAAACTACAGCTGCATTTAGGCCTACAGTAATAAAAACACGAAATCCTACCCGGAAATTCAGAAATTAATGAGAATAATTTGGAAAATACAAATGGATCAATCCCTGACTGAGATTCAGGGTGTGCAGAATGGCCCTAACAAGCAAGGTCAGATTGACGTTTTAGAAGGTAGTATTGAGGTACACTCTGCTATTTGTAACATTGCATGGTTTTATGTGACAATGTCATGTTTTCGCCCAGTTGTTTTAGGACCCTAATGTCCACTACAATCATATGGGTTCTCCACTATAGGGGTTATTATCATAATATTTTGATATGGCGACCAATTGTAAATTCAAACATGCCACATTTAGCATTTTCTTTTGTTTCATGTTTTTGAACATTGTGAACGTATGTCATTGCGTCATATAGGCCTACCATTTACGTGCAGAAAAATGTTATGCGTTTATTTTTGTACACTGTTTATAAAATGTCTACACCAATGCATGCTAAATTATTGTTGACCGTCTCCCATGGTACAGAGGACATTAAATAAATGTGTTTTGTAAAACGTGGTGTTTTTCAATGCTGACGACATAACATCTATTAAACACACTTTTCCAATTATGGTCCCATTTTGCAGCCAATTTGGTCTTAGTTTAGAGGTGATTATTTTTCTTTACCTTTATTTAACTAGGCAAGTCAGTCAAGAACAAATTCTTATTTTCAATGACGGCCTAGTGGGTTAACTACCTGGTTGAGGGGCAGAACGACAGATTTTTACCTTGTCAGCTCGGGGATTCGATCTTGCAACCTTTCGGTTACTAGTCCAACACTAACCACTAGCCCCATTTTTTCCCTTCTGGTCTCAGTATAACTTTGATTAATAAAGACTTTTGATTTTGTTTGATCAACACAGTCAGGAAGTCTGTAATTTTGCACAGGATGCTATGTTGATGACTAAATGCATATTGTGGTGCGTAACGTACATTGTGCGAACTAGCAGGTTATTTTAATTAGTCACGACGTCATGTCTATATTTAGCAGATCGAATGGCAATCGGATGAGTTCAAGCCTTTGAAAATAATGCTTGTGCATCTGCCTCTACTGATTAACGAGCGGTTTCAAAGGTTTATGAATACGATCCCCTTGTTGGTTTGTTTGCTCTCCCAGCACGTTCGCAAAGATCCAATAGTGCTATTGCGATTCCCATGACCCGACCTGTCAGACCAAGGAGCAAGGCAGAATCTTCAAAAGTGTATAATAGCCTACTAACATGTGTAGATTACATGAACCACATACTACAATGAAGGTCTTTCTGGATTAGACTATGTTATATGCAACACAACAATATGTATGCCTTTATGCATCAAATGTATAAAAGGCAACAACATTAAAGGCTACTGAGCTCACTATGGGAAGAAAGCAGAGCTCTTAGTAATTGCAATGGCATTTGTGGCTATGTAATTCAGTCCAGGTTAGTAGTAATGCTATATATACACTAATTAGGCCTACATAGCAACTAAGAAGTTCTATGTCAGATCAATTACATGCATGTAAATATCACCACAGTGCTCCAGGCACGAAGAACATTTCCTTTGCAATATATTCAATTTCTATTAGCCATAATGCCTTTTCTAATATCTCTATATCCAACAGCTCTCCTAAGATCCACATGTTTCGGTTACCTGTACACATTCACACGCAGTGTCTTTTTGTTCAGGAAACACAGACGTGTTGCGTTGCAGCTATACATTTATAAAGTGTGACGTGTTTAACAGTGTACCATGCTTCTCATTCATGTACGACCAAATGCATGATGCATTTTTTTTTTTTTTTACTGAGAAAATAAGCGTTCCAAAATTTGTTCCAGAGGTTTGGAGTTTCTGTATAGCTGTGTTAGTATTGGTTATTGATTGAGGAGTAATTCCTCACAGCTGAGTTTGCCCAGCTGCGAGGATATAGAGAGAGCGGGCTGCTTTATCAGCTCATCAACACCTCCCAGCCAGGTATTGGACGGGAAAACTCTTTGGGAGGGCAGGGCGGGGAGCAAAGCTTGAGGAAACATAGCTTTGAACAGTAGACAAGAGTCTGCATATGTCCCAAATGGCACCCTATTCCGTTTGAAGTGCACTACTCTTGACCAGGGCCCACAGGGCTCTCGTCAAAAGCAGCGCACTATATAGGGAATAGGTTGCCATTTGTGATTTACCAGAGTCAGTCTGAATGGAACACACACAGCCAACCATTGATAGGCGCAGTCAACACACAGAATTCGGCAATTACAGCCACTGTACTACAGTGTAAGCGTTATAAAATATTGAGCTCTTAGGCTAAGAACAGGCCTAGCTTCTCCATATTTTGTTTATTCCTGTGTGCTTATGTTAGTACTGTATAGTGTTGATTCAGTTGTACGTACTACTGATTATGGGATTACAGACACCTAACTCGCTGGTTGTGTTTGCTATCTGGACAGGTATCAGTAGAACATCTTAGCAGACCCATTACAGCAGGGTCACCCAGGGGTCAATACCAACCTGATGACTCCCACCTGCATACAATAGCCTGTGTGATCTTCACTGACTCGTCTGTCTATTTATCTTTCAGTCACAATCTACCTCTAGTTGACTCACTGGTTTTACTCTTTGTAAACCACAGGAGGCTGACTCATTCAGATCAGCATGTCATCATGGAAGTCTCTTCATGTAACGGTTCAGAAAATGCATGTTTCAACTTTCATCTTCATCAAACAACAGTACATCGGCCTATATAACATCAGACATAACCAATATAATATGCCATCATGGAAGTCAGTCTTTGTAACGGTCCAAGCCATGCATAGGCTATATTTGCACTTTCGCCTTCATCAAAATACATAAATATTAGACATCACAAATATTTTGAGGACGAAGGCACTGCCACTCTCCCAAAGAAGCCATTGTAAGGTCTGGGAGAGAGATGTTTCCTCTGAGTGACCTCTGTGGCCCTGTCTCACCCTCTGGCCACTCAGGCCCACACACAGATTAATGCAAACGTTATTAATGGAGGTAATTATTAGTAGCAGGCATCAAATGTAACGCAATGACTCTGCTATGCGATGCATGCAGCCAATGTTGTCAGAGACTGAATAAAAACCCAGTGTCCTTTCATTCTGATGGGTAGTCCACACAGAATATGAATGAACATGAGATTAGACATCACAAATACTCATTTACAAACTGTTGATACATTCGAGGGGGAAAAAAACACCAAAAGATTGAACAGTGATTCAGTTGGCACATCTGGAAGAAGGTCGTAAACATGGACGCTTGCGCATTGGAAGAAGTCAATAATTTCACAGAGGAATGCTAATGGCGTTGACAACAGATTAGAAAGTGACCTATAAAGTTGGCTATGGACAAGCAGATGCCACTGGCATACACAAAGCCATTCATTTTCTCTTCAACCACCTCCTCCTCCTCAGCCGCAAGTCATGGTTAAGGTTGTTCACAAAGGAAATGTAACTGTGGAGAATGTATAATTGAATATAGGGAGTAGAGTACACAACCCCTTGTTATTCAGGAAGATGATTTATCAACTAGAGATTCAAACTTAAAACAGGCTTCAATAGACTGCTTTGGTACAATGTAATATTAATATACTGTACCTATAAATACACACAAGTAGTGATGGTCCCGTAAATTCTATATGAATGCTCAGACATTGTTTCACACTGTCCCCGAGAGGATTATTTCTTATAACTATGGTGTCTGCTCAAAACAGACTCCTGGATTGTACGCACTAGACCATGGGTCTCCAACCTTTTCTAGCATGAGAGCTACTTCAAAAAAAAATTAAACATGTTGCAAGCTACTCATTTTTTTTCATAGCTTTTAAATAGGCACATTCTTCTCTTATCCTCTAACCCGGGCCTTTGGTGTACAAGAGGTGTGTTTTCTGTCAATATACAGTACCAGTCAAAAGTTTGGACACACGTACTCATTCAAGGTTTTTACTTTTTTGTACTATTTTCTACATTGTAGAATAATAGTGAAGACATGAAAACTAGGAAATAACATATTTGGAATCATGTAGTAACTAAAAACGTGTTAAACAAATCAAAATGTATTTTATATTTGAGATTCTTCAAAGTAGCCACTGTTTGCTTTGATGACAGCTTTGCACACTCTTGACATTCTCTCAACCAGCTTCATGAGGAATGCTTTTCCAACAGTCTTGAGGGAGTTCCCACATATGCTGAGCACTTGCTGGCTGCATTCCTTCACTCTGCGGTCTAACTCATCCCAAACCATCTCAATTGGGTTGAGGTCGGGTGATTGTGGAGGCCAGGTTATCTGATGCAGCACTCGACCACTCTCCCTCTTGGTCACATTGCCCTTACACAGCCTGGAGGTGTGCTTTGGGTCATTGTCCTGTTAAAAAACAAATGACAGGTCCACTAAGTGCAAACCAGATGGGATGGTGTATCGCTGCAGAATGCTGTGGTAGCCATGCTGGTTAAGTATGCCTTAAATTGTAAATGACTGACATTGTCACCAGCAAAGCACCCCCACATCTCTTCCTCCATGGTTCACGGTGGGAACCACACATGCGGAGGTCATCTGTTCACCTATTCTGCATCTCACAAAGACGGCAGTTGGAACCAAAAATGTCAACTGAACAGTTGATGTTGAAATGAGTCTGTTACTTAAACTCTGTGAGGCATTTATTTGGGCTGCAATTTGAAGCTGGTAACTCTAATGAACTTATCCTCTGCAGCAGAGGTAACTCTGTTTCTTCCTTTCCTGTGGCGGCTCTCATGAGAGCCAGTTTCATCATAGCGCTTGATCGTTTTTGCGACTGCACTTGAAGAAATTTTTCAAACTTTCATGTCTTAAAGTCGTTTCTCTTCCCTGTGGCTCAGTTGGTAGAGCATGGTGTGTGCAACGCCAGGGTTGTGGGTTCGATTCCCACGGGGGTCGGGGGGCCAGTACAAAAAAAAAAAATGCATGAAATGTATGCATTCACTACTGTTAGTCGCTCTGGATAAGAGCGTCTGCTAAATGACTAAAATGTAAATGTTTGCTTATTTGAGCTGTTCTTGCCATAATATGGACTTGGTCTTTTACCAAATAGGGCTATCTTCTGTATACCACCCCTACCTTGTCACAACACAACTGATTGGCTCAAATGCGTTAAGGAAAGAAATTCCACAAATTAACTTTTAACAAGGCACACCTGTTAATTAAAATGCATTCCAGGTGACTACCTCATGAAGCTGCCTGAGAGAATGCCAAGAGTGTGCAAAGCTGTCATCAAGGCAAAAGGTGGCTACTTTGAAAAATCTCAAATATACTCTGATTTGTTTAACACTTTTCTGTTTACTACATGATTCCATATGTGTTATTTCATAGTGTTGATGTCTTCACTATTATTCAACAATGTAGAAAATAGAAAAAATATTACATACGGAGTAATAGACAAATGTGTGAAACAGACAGACGGGTAATTTTGCTGGAAATTAATTGGCATATAAACTCAGCAAAAAAAGAAATGTCCTTTTTTCAGGACCCTGTCTTACATTTACATTTACATTTAAGTCATTTAGCAGACGCTCTTATCCAGAGCGACTTACAAATTGGTGCATTCACCTTATAATAAAGATAATTCCTAAAAATCCAAATAACTTCATAGATCTTCATTGTAAAGGGTTTAAACACTGTATCCCATGCTTGTTCAATGAACCATAAACAATTAATGAACATGCGCCTGTGGAACGGTCGTTAAGACACTAACAGCTTACAGATGGTAGGCAATTAAGGTCACAGTTATGAAAACATAGGACACTAAAGAGACCTTTCTACTGACACTGAAAAACACCAAAAGAAAGATGCCCAGGGTCCCTGCTCATCTGCGTGAACGTGCCTTAGGCGTGCTGCAAGGAGGCATGAGGACTGCAGATGTGGCCAGGGCAATAAATTGCAATGTCCGTACTGTGAGACGCCTAAGACAGCGCTACAGGGAGACAGAACGGACAGCTGATCGTCCTCGCAGTGGCAGACCACGTGTAACAACACCTGCACAGGATCGGTACATCCGAACATCACACCTGCGGGACAGGTACAGGATGGCAACAACAACTGCCCGAGTTACAACAGGAACGCACAATCCCTCCATCAGTGCTCTGACTGTCCGCAATAGGCTGAAAGAGGCTCGACTGAGGGCTTGTAGGCCTGTTGTAAGGCAGGTCCTCACCAGACATCACCGGCAACAATGTCGCCTATGGGCACAAACCCACCGTCGCTGGACCAGACAGGACTGGCAAAAAGTGCTCTTCAATGACGAGTCGCGGTTTTGTCTCACCAGGGATGATGGTCGGATTCGCATTTATCGTCGAAGCAATGAGCGTTACACCGAGGCCTGTACTCTGGAGCGGGATCGATTTGGAGGTGGAGGGTCCATCATGGTCTTGGGCGGTGTGTCACAGCATCATCGGACTGAGCTTGTTGTCATTGCAGGCAATCTCAACGCTGTGCGTTACAGGGAAGACATCCTCCTCCCTCATGTGGTAACCTTCCTGCAGGCTCATCCTGATATGACCCTCCAGCATGACAATGCTACCAGCCACACTGCTCGTTCTGTGTGTGATTTCCTGCAAGACAGGAATGTCAGTGTTCTGTCATGGCCAGTGAAGAGCCTGGATCTGAATCCCATTGAGCACCTCTGGAACCTGTTGGATCGGAGGGTGAGGGCTAGGGCCATTCCCCCCCAGAAATGTCCGGGAACTTGCAGGTGCCTTGGTGGAAGAGTGGGGTAACATCTCACAGCAAGAATTGGCAAATCTGGTGCAGTCAATGAGGAGATGCACTACAGTACTTAATGCAGCTGGTAGCCACACTAGATACTGACTGTTACTTTTGATTTTGACCCCCTTTGTTCAGGGACACATTATTTCATTTCTGTTAGTCACATGTCTGTGGAACTTGTTCAGTTTATGTCTCAGTTGTTGAATCGTGTTATGTTCATACAAATATTTACACATGCTAAGTTTGCTGAAAATAAACACAGTTGACAGTGAGAGGAGGTTTCTTTTTTTGCTGAGTTTATAATGTTACGTTGGGCTTTTTAACCCAATAGTTGCTAACTAGGAGTGGGATAATGTCAGGCTTTGATTGGATAGTAGACGGGAACTTTATGTTTCTGAAAGTTTGAGATTGGACACGTGGGGAAAAAATGCATTTACTTTCAGAATTGCTTGGTAGCTCGCTTTCCACCGGTTGGAGAGCTGTTCACTAGACACCAAATTCAAGAATGCACACCGTAACTGGGAAGAACTGCCTGAAGTTGTCAAATAAGAAACGCTCGCTTTCATTTTCCATAGCAAAATATTTTACTACGTTTTGCTACTGTGTACATTAATGAATATGGCCCCAGTTTGACTGCTATTGACATTATGCAAATAAAGTTAATTAATGCACTGCCATGAAAAACACAAATGCATTGAGACTCAGTTAACCAGATTAATCAACGTGAAAAAAAGGTTTATTATTGCCTCATGCACCGACATCAAATGTTTATAAACAGTTTGGAAACATTTGACTGGGTTAATCCTGTATTCATCTGTAAAATACATTTTAGTACACTACATACCATTGATGTATCTTAAAAACTGAATAACATGAAATTTGTACAACGGGGGCAGCAAGTAACCTAGTGGTTAGACAGGCGAGCCAGCAATCGTTGGGTTGCCAGTTAGAATCCTGGGTCAGACGGGAAAAATCGGTTGGGAACTGCTCACAACTGGAGGGTTGCTGGTATCAAATCCTCAATGCCGTTACCTGCCTTTGTGCCATTGAGCAAGGCACTTATCCCCCCCCCCCACAACAGCTCCCCGGGTGCCCAGTGTGGCAGCCCCCCCACCCCCCCCAAAAACTGTATCTGTATGTGTAGGGATTGGGTTAAAAGCGGAAGTCAACTTTCGATTGGGCCTTGAGTGCAACTGACCAATAAAGTGATCTTAATCTTAAAATATACAAACAAAGGAAATATCCACTGTGACAGTGACTTCAATACATTAGAGTAACTACACTGTGGAAATATTTTTCCACTGTCATGTTCATTAGCATTGCCACTTGATGAAGCCCCTACTTCATTTGGATATTTACAATGTCATCACAAGTCATCTCTGTTGTTTACGAAACGGAGATCATTCAAATTACAGACCACCTTATTTGGGGCAATCCTCAAACTCACACAAAATGGTGAAATCTTTAAAGGAATAGTGCTACTTACCCAGAGTCAGATAAACTCGTAGTTTACTATTTTTGTGTCTCTGTGCGCAGTATGAAGGATGTCAGAGCTAGTTTCGCGAACCAATGCTAACGAGCGTTAGCGTAATGACTGGAAGTCTACAGGTACGCTACCATACCACATTGGCTCGCAAAACTACCTCTTAACCTCCTTCATACTGCACACAGAGACAAACATCTCTTGGGTTTGTTGTCTGTAAAAAAACGAGCATGTTTCCCCAACAGGGCTCTTTTGTTCTCCTGGTGTTCTCTCAGGGTCCCAGTGTGTGTTTGTGTTTTACAGTTTGAGTTTAGTCTCTTTGGCCTCCATGGCCTTGGTGGCAACCTCGGCTCGCTCTGACAGAAGGTCTGCTTGCTCAGCTGGTCCCTGCGACTGGGCATTCTTCAGTAGGAAGTGACTGATGAACAGCTTCAAACCCTCCCGCAGCATTCCTAGCTTGGGAATTCCCGAAATCCTGACGAGACCGAACACAATGAAAGACATTGATACCAGACTTTTCACATAGTCAAACGTCAGCGGTGCGGTTTTACAGGATAGCCAAAGTACAAGGAGGAGAGGTTTTCATGACTGGGCGAGAAGAAGAATCTGGCCCTGATAGAATTTCTTCTCAACAAATTATAGAATGACTCAGAAAATGTATACGTGATGAAAACACGTGTTTATCATTGATATACCCTGGCCCGTATGCAAAACGTCATTAACCGGAAACGGAGAAACTGGAATGCGATGCCTTACGTCACTCACCTCCCAAATATGTTTGTAAGATCCTCAGTCTCTGTGTCTTTTAACAGCTTAGTCAATACCTGACGCAGGAACTTGACTTTAGGCTTGTCCAACTCACCAAACTCTATCACCTACAAAGAGACAGAGTGAAAGTGGCAGCAAAAGTTAATTCGAAGGTAAGTTAGCTAGCTGACGTCTGTAGTGGCAGTTTAAAGAAATCCGAACCATGGATTTGTTTCTCCTGGCCCATAGACTACTTTCAGGGTAAGAAAAGATCTAACATTAGGTTGTAAAATACTGAACTTCCCCTTTAACATTCATCAAATCACTTCCCTATGACCGGATTTCATCTCTATAACATGGTGTGTCAGACCTTGAGTATGGAGAGGGAGAGGCACTTTCTCTGGAGGAAGCGTGTGACCAGCTGGACCAGGTTGCTGAAGGTGCTGCTGGATAGGCTGGACAGGTCCTTGAATTTGTCCCACAGACTGAACTGAAATGTCATCTGGGGAAACATACAACAGAGGATCTGTGGGACTACTGGGGGATTGGAGGATATGGAAGAACTCCAGTAGTCTATCCGTCTCAGAGTACCAGTGAATGTGCAATCACGTTCATTACGATCCAAAAGAAAAAAACTGATCCAACTTCAGCATACCTACCGGGGCAAAAAAAACGCTTTATGAGACGCTTTATGAATACGGGCCCAGTATTACAATCCATGACCCATTCCAACCACAGGTGGTTTCTGAAGGGAGAACTACGGAACATAGTGATTGGAATGGCATCAAACACCTGGAAACCATGTGTTTGATACCATTCCATGAATTCAGCTCCGGTCCTTACCACGTTCTCCCCAATTAAAAAGGTGCCACCAACCTCCTGTGATTCCAACCCATTAAATGCAGCAAGCAAACGCATAATCCTGATCTAGTCCGCTTGTGAACACCAAACATTTGCACCGGTTCAGATGAAAGCTCTTTAATGGGACAATGGTTATCACTATCAGAGATATGGGCAGTAACCTAAAGGGAAGCTTAAGGGGAAGTGAGGGATTATGACCATTGTCTACTTTCACAGCATGAAACGAAACATCAGAAAGGTGCGAGAGGGAGAAGCGACCCTCCCTTGTTTCCCCACACTGTTGAGGTGAACTGAGGGTCATAGTTGGGTGGCTATAGAGTGAATGTCCCAATCACAACGCTATGGAGCAATTAAGAACCATTAGAATGCCAGGGCAATCATAAAGATCAGAGTAGGAGACTGTCCATGTTATCTTACTCATTGTGATCTAAAAGGCAAAACTGATTCTAGATCAGCACTCTGAGAGGCTTTATAATTACGGGCACTGTTCTCTTACCTGGAACCGCCTGTCGTGCTCACAGAACTTCTCTCCCAGTACAGCATAGAAGGCATTGAAGCTCTTCTCCTGGAGGCAGCAGTCCATCAGCACGTGGACGATCTCCCTCTCCTGCTGGTCCTTCAGCCCCATCCTGCACACAGAAAAGAATGCAGTGCCACGTATTAAAACGTGTGGCAATGGCTAGCTTGGTATGCAAGCATTTCAATGCTGCAAAAGGGTGGGGAAACAAAACACACCGTATCAGCTTCTCAAAGGCATCTAGGTAATCCTCGCTGGTCATAATCACGCAGAATATATTTCTCCTGATGTCTGTGTTCATTCTCTGTTTCCGGGCCAGGTCTAAGACCTTGGAGCTGAACTGAGGAGACGGATGAAGGGAAATTGTCATTATGATCAGTAAAATACATTGAAAATGCTGTCCAGTTGAGAATGGCCAATCAAATGTTAATACGAAAGAGCTACAGTAATGATTTAGTGGAGCAACAAGGGCCATATGTATCAAACATCTCAGAGTGGTCGTGCTGATGTAGGATCAGGTCCGCCCCTGTCAATATAATCTTATTCGTTTTGATCTAAAACACTAAACTGTTCCTAAACCAGCACGCCTACTCTGAGACACTTGATGCATACGGCCCCAGATCTTTTAGGGTTTTTAGTACCTTTCCTTCTGCAGTAGTCTGTTTTGAGGTCTTGTTGCCCTGGTCACCTATCATGGGGACTCCGGACCACGATGAGCCCACGATCCACCAGCGGCCCACCTGCTCTGCAGCCAGGAGGTTCTCCAGAGAGACCCTCAGCTTCACATCACTGCCCCCCGAACTCTGGTGGATCTGAACTCAACAGTTACAACTCATTCACGTAACGCTCTGGGGTGAAGTTTCCCCTAAATAGAGCTCTAGGATCAATTTCTCCTTACCCAATCCCAACCTTCAATGTTAGTGGGGGAAATGCAAAACTGACCCAAGATCAGTGTCTAGTGGCAACCTCACCATACTTCTTCATGCTCCCCCTTATCTGGGTGCTCAAACCTATCACATAAACTGCTAAGTGAGATTATAGTGCCCCCTGGCGGTTTTAGAAAAGAACTACCAGGGGAAACGTCAACAACGGAAGAATATTTCATGGCTGAGCAAAGAATGGCTTTGACGATATGGTATGACAGTTGTAAAGGCGTAAGTCAATCAGATCTGTAACCCACCAGAGTTCTCTGTAGCTTTCTGAGTCTCTCAACAGGCTCTGGGTCATAGCCAGGGATCTTCCTCATATCGTTGTTCTTCAGAGCCAACATGGTCTCCAGCATGAAGCGCACCTAAAGATAGAGAAGATATTCAGAAGAGAGTTGGCTTGCTAATACATTTGACTTGCAAGTTGCTCTGGACAGGAGTCTCTGTCAAATGACCAAAATCGAAATGTAAAATGACCCTGGTTGAATAATGTTACCAACAATGAGGTGCGTCTAGACAGAAGGTGATGTTGAGAGTGGTGTTGCTGTGACAAACCGTACCCTATTTTCGTCCTGGAACTTGGTGCCCACACCACTGGCCTTGCTCTGGGCCTCAGAGATGAGTTCTTTCAGCGCAAGGGCATCATCCTTCCGCAGGGCGAAGCCTACGTTCTTCAGCACGAACAGGACCAGCTCAATGTCCTTCTCTGTGAAGGCCCCCACCAGCATCTTCAGGATGTCAAAGATGAGGAGGGCGTGCACCACCTGGAAGTTGTAGAGATGTGCCACCATGGCCACCAGGTTGTCACACTCCTTGCCTTCGCCGGGGCTCTTGTACAACTCGGCGAACTGCCGCACCACCGTCTCCAAGAAATTAGCCCCTACCTGCAAAATGGTTCATCATGTCAAAGGTCAGAAAATAGAGCAAAGAAGTCAATGGAACCTAGAATGCTGGTGGGCATGTGAATGTGTGTGTGTGGCTACTTACTGATGGGTGGGGAGTAAACAAGACTGAAAGAGATAATGCTAATAGGAAGGTGTGAATTGCTACTTTCCCATTCATCAGAAGGGGAGGAATTAGGTTATAAAGGAACTGGAGACAAGTCACACGGAGGATGCAAATCAAACAAACCACGAGCTAATGACCTTTCACAGGTTAAATGGTTACTCCTTTTCTCACACCGACTGTTACAAAATACTATTTTCTTCTTCCCGTGCTCTTATCAGAAGAGCATACAGGGGTGAAGTAAAGTTTAACTAAAAGGTCACCAAGAGAGAATAGAGGTCAAGACATTTATACCTGCTACCAATCCATTAGGACTGTCATTTATAGCTGATTGTGAATAGCCCCCTCACTTATAAACTATGTCTATGTTCCAAATAGCAGCCTATTCCCCATAGAGTGCAACTTTTGACCAGGGGCCTGCACTATATAGGGAATAGGGTGCCATTTGGGACACAGCTGTGTGTGTTGAATGACAGGTAATTGTGTTGATGCGGTTCGAACCTACCTCAAGCCCCACTGTGTGATGCAGGATGCTGACAAGCAGGACGTGTTCCATGAGCAGTCTGTCAGGCATCAGGGCTGGGGTGACACAGGCTGCCAGGAGGATCTCCGTCAGGGTGTCGTTCATGTCCTTCCGGCTGGAGCTCATGTACAGCTCTTCCAGCTGGCCACTGATGGACGCCATGTTGGCCTCACTGAGCCTACGGAGGAGAATGCAGAACAGGACAACGTTTGAACCAAGATAGACACCAAAACACAAAACTCGGGGTTGTATGTTTACATTTGACATTTTAGTCATTTAGCGGACGCTCTTATTCAGTGCATACATTTTCGTACTGGTCCCCTGTGGGATCCGAACCCACAACCCTGGCGTTGCAAGCTCCATGCTCTACCAACTGAGCTACACGGGCATCTCAGAGTTGGAGTGCTGATTTAGGATGAGTTTTGCCTTTTCGGTCGATTACACGGCAGAGGGGACCTGGACCCGTATCCACAAAGCGTCCCAGAGTAAGAGTGCTGATCTAGGATCTGTCCATATAATCGTATTCATGATGATCTAAAAGCTAAATCTGATCTTAGATCAGCATTCCTACTCTGAGATGCTTTGTGGATACAGGCCCAGATCCGAGATCAGCACTCCTACTCTGAGACGCCTGATACATACGGACCTTGAGCACCCCTTGCACCAAAATATGAATTGTGACAAATCCAGTGTGACAGCAGATAAAACAGGGCCAAGGTACATTGATTAGGATGAAAGAGCATATAGTAGTCAAGATCAACACCGTTACCTGTTCACAAGTCCTTTGACTTGTCTCTTCAGTCTCTCCAACTCAGCTCTGCGCTTATCATCCCCGGTGTCCCGTAGGTGAGGGGGCACGTATTTTCCTGCTGACGGGACAGCCTATACATACAGAGTAGTGTTTCAGTCTCAGTCTATACATTTAGGGCCGGTTTCCCGGACACAGATTAAATCTAATGCTGGACTAAAAAGTGTTTTCAGCGGAGATTCTCCACCGAGCTTGATTTATTTTGTCCAGGACTAGGCTTAATCTATGTCTTGGGAAACTGGTCCTTAAATTTAGCTGAATTTCACAAATTAGATTCTAATTGGGCAACTTACAGTGTCAGCTTTCGGCCCTGCAAGCGTTGAGTCTCCACTCTCAACTCCCTCATCCTTTCCATTTTCTTCTTCCGAAGCTATTCCACCACTCTCATCCATCTCACTTTCGTCATCCTCATCCATTCCATCTTCTTCCTCCTCATCCATCTCATCTTCCTCTTCCTCGATGGCATCCAAGTCTCCATCTCTGTCTAGTTCACTGCCCTCCTCATCCGAGTCATCTCCTTGTTCTTCCTCCTCATCGCCGGACATTTCAGATTCACTGTCTACCAATGTCCTTAATTTCTCTTTGGCAATGTCCATGTCATCATCGCTGTCATGCATTATCCCTGAAGCTGCCGATCCAGCATCCAGCACCCCCAAAATGTAATCCAGTCCATCATCAGCGAATGACTGGGGAAGTTTTTTTTTGTTTTTCCTTTTGTTATACCCAAGAGATCGCTCCAACCTCTTAATTTCTCTGTCCTCAGCAATATTTGCTTCCAAAAGAGCTTTTTTTCTTGATTCTTCCAGTTTGTTTCTTTTCTTTTCTTTCTTAGAAGGTTTCTTAGGTCCTTTTTTCTCAGCCTTCTCTCCTGAGGCAGTCTCAACAGGAGTTGACTTGGGTTGTTGAGATACTGGCTCGTCTTTCTTTACTTTTCCAATAACCTTCTTTGTTTGTTGTTTATCAGATAGGGTTGCAACTTCTTCACTGTCACCAGTGGATGCTTTGAGAGCCTTGTAGCCTTCATAGTGATTCTTAATTTTAGCCTTCTTCATCTTTCTTTTCTCCTTACGAATTTCTTTTCTATTTTTCTTCTTAACAAACCTCAAGCCACTGCCATCTACCGTTTCTTCAGTTTCATCACAGCCTACCTTACTTTTTACAAAGTCGTTAACTGTCATCATATACTTTTGCAATTTACCAGTGTCTTTCTTTCCTTTCCTCTTTGCTTTCCCCTTGCCTTTCATCTCTGCAACAGATATAACTAACTATCGTTAACTACCTAGCTATGCTATTATTATTATTACTTGGCGAAAGACACTGACTTTTATAATTAAATTCCTTTCTGTGTCTCACCGTAGTTTAAAGCGTGTCAAGAAGCAAACAGGCTTGTTTATGATTATGAAGCAAGAAAAGCTTGTTTATGAAGCAAAGAGGTACCAAAAAGGTTCAAATAAATACAAATATAAAACCTACCAGTCGTTACCTTGGAACACAAGAAATAGATAAACAAAACTATCTTAAAACGTCAAATTATAGACACGTGTATATTCATGACGGCAGCCATTGTTGTTGACAATCGACCCAGGAAACACACGTACCGGGGGGAAAAACGGCTTCCGGGTCATTATTTTTAGTCGAGGAATGATGATGTAATTTATTTTGGGGCGTTTTTTGGGCGGTGGAAAATGAGCGGACTTCGTTGGAACGGCAACAGTGAGCTTTGGCTGTTATCTGAGCTGTTTTTCTTTTGACCATAGACAGGTTTTATGGACGTCAGTTGTACGACTGGTGTGTAGTGAGGCAATTTACTTGCATTTGCAATATGAAGAATGGAAGAAGACGATGTTACTATCAGAGAACAGAATTTCCACAGCCAAGTTCGAGAATACATTGTAAGTTCGTCTCGCTAGCTTGCTAACGTTTGATATGTGGCGATGCTGCTTACAGCTGACAGGTCAAAACTAGCTAAGCTAACGTTGGCTTGTTAGATAGCAAGTTGCACATAACTACCTACCAGTGCTAATAGTCTAAGGTTACCCACAATGTAAACGGTTGACTATGCGTTCAAAATGTATAATAGTAGTTAACTAGCTAGCTAGTTAGCCTGCTTTTATTTTAGCTCCACAACGATGGTTAGCCACGTTAAATCTCCAAGTTTTTTTAATTTATTTTTGTTTTATTTCACTTTTATTTAACCAGGTAGGCTAGTTGAGAAAAAGTTCTCATTTACAACTGCGACCTGGCCAAGATAAAGCAAAGCAGTGCGACACAAACAACAACACAGAGTTACACATGGAATAGACAAAACATACAGTCAATAACACAATAGAAAAAAAGTCTATAGACAGTGTGTGCAAATGAGGTAAGATAATAGAGGTAAGGAAATAAAATGGGTCACAGTGGCAAAATAATGACAATTTAGCAATTAAACACTGGCGTGATAGATGTGCAGAAGATGAATGTGCAAGTAGAGATATTGGGGTGCAAAGGAGCAAATAAAATAAATAACAGTATGGGGCTGCGGTAGTTGGATGGGCTATTTACAGATGGGCTATGTACAGGTGCAGTGATCTGTGAGCTACTCAGACAGCTGGTGCTTAAAGTTAGTGAGGGAGATATGAGTCTCCAGCTTAAGTGATTTTTGCAATTTGTTCCAGTCATTGGCAGCAGAGAACTGGAAGGAAAGGGTGCCAAAGCAGGAATTGGCTTTGGGGGAGACCAGTGAAATATACCTGCTGGAGCGTGTGCTACGGGTGGGTGCTGCTATGGTGACCAGTGAACTGAGATAAGGCGGGGCTTTACCTAGCAAAGACTTGTAGATGACCTGGAGCCAGTGGGTTTGGCGACGAATATGAAGCGAGGGCCAGACAACGAGAGCGTACAGGTCGCAGTGGTGGGTAGTATATGGGGCTTTGGTGACAAAACGGATGGCTCTGTGATAGACTGCATCCAATTTGCTGAGTAGAGTGTTGGAGGCTATTTTGTAAATGACATCTCCGAAGTCAAGGATCGGTAGGATGGTTAGTTTTACGAGGGTATGTTTGACAGCATGAGTGAAGGATGCTTTGTTGCAAAATAGGAAGCCGATTCTAGATTTAATTTTGGATTGGAGAGACTTAATGTAAGTCTGGAAGGAGAGTTTACAGTCTAACCAGACACTTAGAATATGTGGACATCTACAAATACCTAAGTCAGGACAGGTGCTGGTAGCGATCGGTTGAAGAGTATCCATTTAGATTTACTTGCATTTAAGAGTGGTTGGAGGCCATGCAAGGAGAGTTGTATGGCATTGAAGCTCATCTGGAGGTTAGTTAACACAGTGTCCAAAGAAGGGCCAGAGTATACAGAGTGGTATCGTCTGCATAGATGTGGATCAGAGAATCACCAGCAGCAAGAGCGACATCATTGATGTATACAGAGAAAAGAGTCGGCCTGAGGATTGAACCCTGTGGCACCCCCATAGAGACTGCCAGAGGTCCAGACAACAGGCCCTCCAATTTGACACACTGAACTCTATCTGAGAAGTAGTTGGTGAACCAGGTGAGGAAGTCATTTGAGAAACCAAGGCTGTTGAGTCCTCCAATAAGAATGTGGTGATTGACAGAGTCGAAAGCCTTGGCCAGGTCGATGAATACAGCTGCACAGTATTGTCTCTTATCGATGGAGGGTAAGTAAGTTAACTAGTTAAATAACTAGTCATTGTTCAATATGATGGTAGCGGCTACCCAATTAGCTTTCCACATTGCTTGCCTTAATCCATTAGGATTATTATCTTGCTTGCTAAGAGCTAGGACATTAACAGTTAAACACACTAAACTGCTTCTGATAGAGCTGCCTCTTACATGTTGCTCTCTTGGGCGTAAGGTTGTTGTTCAACTCAAGCTCTCATCTGTCTCATATTCTAACTATGTAAAACTGAAACTGCTTGTCTATGCTGTCTTATGGATGTGTTAATACTTGGTTTCCCAAACTCGGTCCTGCGGACCCCAGGAGATGCAAAATATTTGTTGTTGCCCTAGCACTACACTGCTGATGCAAGTAATCAACTAATCATCAAGCGTTGGTTATGTGAATCAGCTGTGTAGTGTTAGGGGCAACAACAACAAAAAACGGGAACCCATTGGGGTCCCCAGGACCGAGTTTCGGAAACGCTGTCCTAATTATAACTTGTTTAGCCTACTTTTGTCACTGGCGTCACACGTTTGACTTTCAAGTGTATATGATTTTAAAGTGTATTTGCAGCTAAACCAGGGTGTATAGGGTTTCTTGCACCAGACAGGCCAGAGCTTGTTATTGATATGTGTGAAGTAATAATGACATGAACTGCAGGATGGCACTCCAATGCCCCCCTACCTTCAGAGTCATTCCATGTCATTTCAGCAAGCCATGACACCCACCATCTCAGATGGTTCTGAAATCGATTCTGTAGTTAGAAACAGATTAGTATTCCTGCAACATTGTTAACATTTCATTTCTGTAGAAATTAAGCTAATTGATTGTACCCAAATAGGCCCTTTACATTTTTAGGATAAACATAATATTCAATAAATATAGTACCCAACATCTGATTTGAACCCAACTTCTTTTTACTGTTGAGTAAAACGTGAAGAATCCAATAAAATTGTCAAAGCCACTCACGGAACCCATATACCCCACGCCAATCCCACCCCAACTATCAGTATACAGTAAACTGTAAGTTCTCTGTCTGACAAGTACTATCAAATCACATTTAATTGGTCACATACACATGGTTAGCAGATGTTAACATGACTGTAGTGAAATGCTTGTGCTTCTAGTTCCGACAGTGCAGTAATATCTAACAAGTAATCTAACAATTTCACAACAACAACCTTATACACACAAGTGTAAAGGGATGAATAAGATCATGTACAAATGAATATATGGATGAGCGATGGCCGTGCGGCATAGGCAAGATGCAGTAGATGGAATAGAGTACACTATATACATATGAGATGAGGAATGTAGGGTATGTAATAATTATATAAAGCGGCATTGTTTAAAGTGACTAGTGATACATTTATTACATCCAATTATTAATTATTAAAGTGGCTAGAGATTTGAGTCAGTATGTTGGCAGCAGCCACTCAATGTTAGTGATGGCTGTTTAACAGTCTGATGGCCTTGAGATAGAAGCTGTTTTTCAGTCTCTCGGTCCCAGCTTTGATGCACCTGTACTGACTAGAGGTCGACCGATTATGATTTTTCAAAGCCGATACCGATCATTGGAGGACGAAAAAAGCCGATACCGATTAATCTGCCGATTTTATTTATTTTTTGTAATAATGACAATTACAACAATACTGAATGAACACTTATTTTAACTTAATATAATACATAAATACTATCAATTTAGCCTCAAATAAATAATGAAACATGTTCAATTTGGTTTAAATAATGCAAAAACAAATTGTTGGAGAAGAAAGTAAAAGTGCAATATGTGCCATGTAAAAAAGCTAACGTTTAAGTTCCTTGCTCAGAACATGAGAACATATGAAAGCTGGTGGTTCCTTTTAACATGAGTCTTCAATATTCCCAGGTAAGAAGTTTTAGGTTGTAGTTATTATAGGAATTATAGGACTATTTCTCTCTATACGATTTGTATTTCATATACCTTTGACTATTGGATGTTCTTATAGGAACTTTAGTATCGCCAGTGTAACAGTATAGCTTCCGTCCCTCTCCTCAAACCAGGACAACAGCCACCCTCGAAACAGCATTACCCATGCAGAGCAAGGGGAACAACTACTCCAAGTCTCAGAGCGAGTGACGTTTGAAACGCTATTAGTGCGCACCCGGCTAACTAGCTAGCGATTTCACATCGGTTACACCAGCCTAATCTTGGGAGTTGACAGGCTTGAAGTCATAAACAGCGCAATGCTTGAAGAATTGCGAAGGGCTGCTGGCAAAACGCACAAAAGTGCTGTTTGAATGAATGCTTACGAGCCTGCTGGTGCCTACCACCGCTCAGTCAGACTGCTCTATCAAATATCAAATCATAGACTTAATTATAATATAATAAACACACAGAAATACGAGCCTTAGGTCATTAATATGATCGAATCCGGAAACTATCATCTCGAAAACAAAACGTTTATTTTTTCAGTGAAATACGGAACCGTTCCGTATTTTATCTAACGGGTGGCATCCCTAAGTCCAAATATTCCTGTTACATGGCACAATGTTATGTCATAATTACGTAAAATTCTGGAAAATTAGTTCGCAACGAGTCAGGCGGCCCAAACTGCTGCATATAACCTGACTCTGCGTGCAATGAACGTAAGAGAACTGACACAATTTCACCTGGTTAATATTCCCTGCTAACCTGGATTCCTTTTAGCTAAATATGCAGGTTTAAAAATATATACTTCTATGTATTGATTTTAAGAAAGGCATTGATGTTTATGGTTAGGTACAGTCGTGTAATGATTGTGCTTTTTTCGCAAATGCGCTTTTGTTAAATCATCCCCCGTTTGGCGAAGTTGGCTGTCTTTGTTAGGAAGAAATAGTATTCACACAGTTCGCAACGAGCCAGGCGGCCCAAACTGCTGCATATAACCTGACTCTGTTTGCAAGAGAAGTGACACATTTTCCCTAGTTAAAAGAAATTCATGTTAGCAGGCAATATTAACTAAATATGTATGTTTAAAAATATATACTTGTGTATTGATTTTAAGAAAGACATTGATGTTTATGGTTAGGTACATGTTGGAGCAACGACACTTGTTTTTCGCGAATGCGCACTGCATCGACTATATGCAACGCAGGACAGGCTAGATAAACTAGTAATATCATCAACCATGTGTAGTTAACTAGTGATTATGATTGATTGATTGATTGATTGTTTTTTATAAGATAAGTTTAATGCTAGCTAGCAACTTACCTTGGCTTCTTACTGCATTCGCGTAACAGGCAGGCTCCTCGTGGAGTGCAATGTAAAGCAGGTGGTTAGAGCATTGGACTAGTTAACCGTAAGGTTGCAAGATTGAATCCCCAAGCTGACAAGGTAAAAATCTGTCGTTCTGCCGCTGAACAAGGCAGTTAACCCACCGTTCCTAGGCCGTCATTGAAAATAAGAATTTGTTCTTAACTGACTTGCCTAGTAAAAAAATATTATATAAAAAAAAGTTTTAAAAAAAATAAAATGTATAAAATAATAAAATCGGTGGCCAAAAATACCGATTACCGATTGTTATGAAATCTTAAAATCGGCCCTAATTAATCGGCCATTCCAATTAATCGGTCGACCTCTAGTACTGACCTCGCCTTCTGGATAGTAGTGGGGTGAACAGGCAGTGGCTCGGGTGGTTGTTGTCCTTGATGATCTTTTTGGCCTTCCTGTGATATCGGGTGATGTAGGTGTCCTGGAGGGCAGGTAGTTAGCCCCCGGTGATGCGTTGTGCAGACCTCACTACCCTCTGGAGAGCTTTACGGTTGCGGGCCATTTCAGTTTGTCCGTGATGTGTACGCCGAGGAACTTAAAACTTTCCACCTTCACTACTGTCCCGTCAATGTGGATAGGGGGGTGCTCCCTCTGCTCTTTCCTGAAGTCCACGATCATCTCCTTTGTTTTGTTGACGTTGAGTGTGAGGTTATTTAACTGACATCACACTCTGAGGGCACTCACCTCATCCCTGTAGGCCGTCTCGTCGTTGTTGGTAATCAAGCCTACCACTGTAGTGTCGTCTGCAAACTTGATGATTAAGTTGGAGGCGTGCATGGCCACCTAGTCATGGGTGAAGAGGGAGTACAGGAGAGGGCTGAGAACGCACCCTTGTGGGGCCCCAGTGTTGAGGATCAGCGGGGTGGTGTTAAATGCTGAGCTGTAGTCAATGAACAGCATTCTTACATAGGTATTCCACTTGTCCAGATGGGATTGGGCAGTGTCATTGCGATTGCGTCGTCTGTGGGCCTATTGGGGTGGTAGGCAAATTGGAGTGGGTCTAGGGTATCAGGGAGGGTGGAGGTGAGATGATCCTTTAATAGTCTCTCAAAGCACATCATTGTGACAGAAGTGAGTGCTGCGGGGCGATAGTTGTTTAGCTCAGGTACCTTCGCTTTCTTGGGACAGGAACAATGGTGGCCCTCTTGAAGCATGTGGGCACAGCAGACTGGGATAGGGATTGATTTTATATGTCCGTAAACACACCAGCCAGCTGGTCTGCACATGCTCTGAGGATGTGGCTAGGGATGCCATCTTGGCCTTGCGAGGGTTAACACGTTTAAATGTTTTACTCACGTTGGCCACAGTGAAGGAGAGCCCACAGGTAGCGGACCGTGTCAGTGGCACTGTTTTGTCCTCAAAGCGAGCAAAGCAGTTGTTTAATTTGTCTGGGAGCAAGATGACGGTGTCTGCGACGGGGCTGGGTTTCTTTTTGTAATCCGTGATTGACTGTAGATCCTGCCACATGTCTCCCGTTTTGAGCCGTTGAATTGCGACTCTACTTTGTCTCTATAGTGATGCTTAGCTTGATTGATTGTCTTGCGAAGGGAATAGCTACACTGTTTGTATTCGGTCATGTTTCCGGTCACCTTGCCATAATTAAAAGCGGTGGTTCGCGCTTTCAGTTTTGCACGCATGCTGCCATCTATGGAGCTGCGGCTTGGAGTATACCATCTTCATCCTATGTAATGCTATGAATCTGATTTGTTTTTTTCCCCCCACGTTCAGAGAACTTACCCGTTGAAGTTTCTTGCATTATTTATAAATTATAGGGCTGTGAATTGTCAGGGACTAGGATTGTTAACCGTTAATCTGTAA
This sequence comes from Salmo salar, assembly GCF_965601325.2. Taxonomy (NCBI): domain Eukaryota; kingdom Metazoa; phylum Chordata; class Actinopteri; order Salmoniformes; family Salmonidae; genus Salmo; species Salmo salar. The sequence continues at coordinate 10,856,063 of NC_138319.1, forward strand.
ACCGCCAGTTTTTTGTGTGCAAATTTACAGTTGAAGTCGGAAGATTACATACACTTAGGTTGGAGTCATTAAAACTTGTTTTTCAACCGCTCCACAAATATCTTGTTAACCAACTATAGTTTTGGCAAGTCGTTTAGGACATCTACACATTTTTCCAACAATTGTTTACAGACCGATAATTCACTGTATCACAATTCCAGTGGGTCAGAAGTTTACATACACTAAGTTGACTGTGCCTTTAAACAGCTTTGAAAATTCCAGAAAATGATGTCATGGCTTTAGAATCTTCTGATAGGCTAATTGACATCATTTGAGTCAATTGGAGGTGTACCTGTGGATGTATTTCAAGGCCTACCTTCAAACTCAGTGCCTCTTTGCTTGACATCATGGGAAAATCAAAAGAAATCAGCCAAGACCTCAGAAAAAAATTGTAGACCTCCAAAAGTCTGATTCATCCTTGGGAACAATTTCCAAATGCCTGAAGGTACCACGTTCGTCTGTACAAACAATAGTACGCAAGTATAAACACCATGGGACCACGCAGCCGTCATACCGCTCAGGAAGAAGACGCGTTCTGTCTCCTAGAGATGAATGTGCTTTGTTGCGAAAAGTGCAAATCAATCCCAGAACAACCGCAAAGGACCTTGTGAAGATGCTGGAGGAAACAGGTACAAAAGTATCTATATCCACAGTAAAACGAGTCCTATATCGACAAAACCTGAAAGGCCGCTCAGCAAGGAAGAAGCCAGTGCTCCAAAACTGCCATAAAAAAGCCAGACTACGGTTTGCAACTGCACATGGGGACAAAGATTGTACTTTTTGGAGAAATGTCCTCTGGTCTGATAAAACAAAATTAGAACTGTTTGGCCATAATGACCATCGTTATGTTTGGAGGAAAAGGGGGAGGCTTGCAAGTCTAAGAACACCATCCCAACCGTGAAGCACAGGGATGGCAGCATCATGTTGTCGGGGTGCTTTGCTTTCAGGAGGGACTGGTGCACTTCACAAAGTAGATGGCATCATGAGGCAGGAAACGTTAGGATGTGTTGAAGCAACATCTCAAGACATCAGTCAGGAAGTTAAGCTTGGTCGCAAATGGGTCTTCCAAATGGACAATGACCCAAGCATACTTCCAAAGTTGTGGCAAAATGGCTTAAGGACAACAAAGTCAAGGTATTGGAGTGGCCATCACAAAGTCCTGACCTCAATCCTATAGAAAAGTTGTGGGCAGAACTGAAAAAGCATGTGCGAGCAAGGAGGCCTACAAACCTGACTCAGTTCCACCAGCTCTGTCAGGAGGAATGGGCCATAATTCACCCAATTTATTGTGGGAAACTTGTGGAAGGCTACCCAAAACATTTGACCCAAGTTAAACAATTTAAAGGCAATGCTACCAAATACTAATTGAGTGTATGTAAACTTCTGACCCACTGGGAATGTGATGAAAGAAATAAAAGCTGAAATAAATCATTCTCTCTACAATTATTCTGACATTTCACATTCTTTAAATAAAGTGGTGATCTTAGTTGACTTAAGACAGGGAATTTTTACTAGGATTAAATGTCAGGAACTGTGAAAAAGTGAGTTTAAATATATTTGGCTAAGGTGTATGTAAACTTCTGACTTCAACTGTATATATATATATATGTGTGTGTGTGTGTGTGTGTGTGTGTGTGTGTGTGTGTGTGTGTGTGTGTGTGTGTGTGTGTGTGTGTGTATATGTGTGTGTGTGTCTGTGTATATATGTGTGTATATGTATTATTTTTTGGCGCCATCCTTGCGTACTTTAGACAGGTTGAATGTGTCTTGTCTGCCTGCACTCTTGCTGACTCTTGTCGTCTCGTGTTGTGTAATGTAATGACGGGAGATAGTGCTGATAGTGCCGCTGCTGCTGCGGAGGATGATTCTAACGTTAGGCCTAGTTGCTGTCTGTCCCACTGTCCGAAGGGGAATGTGGGATATTTCTGTCAATGCTGGGTCTCTGAGGACCAGGGTTTGGGAATGGCACTCTGAAAAATTAATTCAGTCGTTGTTAGAACGCCTAATTCCAGATCATGCTGCATGTAGACTAATTAATGAATTAGCCTAGTTTGTGGCGTTAGTTCAAATTGGAATTGTTGGCTTATCTCGTGTCAAACTATGATGACTTATGGTTTAACCCACTCTTAGGGCCTTTTTACATGAACAGTATATGTGAAGTAAGATCTGCCTTCGACATCAGATGCAACTATTCTGTTTACACAATTTGCTTTGGATTTGGTGTGGCCTGTAACCTGATTCATAAAGTGTCTCAGACTAGGAGCACTGACCTAGAATCAGTTTCAACTTTTGGATCATCATGAATAAGATCACACGGACAGGGGGACCTGATCCGATATCAGCGCTCCTACTCTGAGACGTAGACTGGGCATGTATTCATTAAACAAGACAAGGTGCTGTTGAATAATGGGCAGCAACAGTGTCGGCACCCTCCCACCCAGGCTATTCGTTCCCTGTATGAGTGAATTACCTAGACTTGAGAGAGGCCTTTGGGGGGGGGGTCTGTCTGTAACCTGATCAAGGCTACATGCATGACTGGTATTCATCCAGGCAACCATCCCAACTTCCATCAATCATAGCTGTCCTAAGGAAATAACTCCATGTATACGGTACATGATGCCAATGATCCATATCCTAGCACACTTGCTGTCATAGACCACGTGTCGCCTGTTTATTATATTAGTATAGTAAATGTCATAGCACCATATCAGGTTCCCGAAATGGAGCTTTATGGGCCCCGGTCAAAAGTAGTGCACTAAGTAGGGAATAGGGAGCCATTTGGGATGGAGCCCGTGTCTGTCGGCGAGGCTAATAAGTGTGTCAAATTGTGCTACGCGTTCACGTCAGCATCATGCCAGATATTGTCAAATTGATCATGTATGTACACTGCAGCAGTTTTCTAAGTGTTCATAATCGTTTTTTGTTTGTCTCTTCAGATTTGTTTCCTACTGTTTGCGGTACTCTACATTGTGTCGTATTGCATCATCACCAGGTACAAGAGGAAAACAGGTTAGTGGTCATGTTCTGTTTTTATGGTGAATATTGTACTTAAAATAACAAAACATGCGGTGGTTCCAACTTCTATCAATAAAAAAATGGATGTAATACTTGCAAAGCTAATAGTTGCACACCTTGCACACACACAGTCCCATTTGTTTCCAAAAGCTAAATCTTTTGTCCATGCTGTGTTTGCACATAGACCCTCACATGTGTCAAGACTGTATATGGACTGTATACCACTATGTAACGTACATTAGACACACCTCATGGTAAATGAGTAATGAGGAGCTGACCTGCGTCTGACTGACAGAAAGACATATCCCCAACCCAGCATATTATACTATGAGACTCGGAACTGGTGAAAATGCATGTACATTTGATCAAACTTCCTGATGCATTTCCAGTAGTGGCCAGCAAATGCAATCACCCTTTTGAAATTCATTCGGAAGGGAAGCAATTCTCTCAAGATGAACGTATATGGCTTTCCATATTATGTTCCATACGATGAAAATAAAGACCCCACATTGAAGTGTGCTGATAGTATAGACTGATGGTCCATAATCATGCACAAAAATGGTCCTATAGCCAGCCTTAACTGCAAGTTGGACTATATGTAGAATCAAAGAAGAATCACTCCGACGAGGCATCATGAAGTCTGTTCTACACCCGTCGTTCTTGGACAAATGTGGGATGTCCAGGTCGCCCTGGTTTCTCAAAGCTCCTTTAATATTATACCACGTCAACGATCCTCTGGGGATTGTTGTGCCCACAAACTCTATGTTTGTTCTTTTCTCTGCACCCAGTACAGTGGCTAAACTATCCCAAATGGCACCCTATTCCCTACATAGGCCCCGTGGACACTGGTCAAAAGTAGTGCACTATATAGAGAATATTAAGCTGTTTGGTACTGGCCTGTAGACTAGGATCGTAGGAAAAAGGGACTCCCTAAGTTTCATTGATGCATTAATTGTCGTACCATCTGGGATTTGAACCAGGCAACATGGGGTTTGTAGTCCCAAGAGGCCCTTGGTTGTCTCTGTAGGGTTCACTTGCTGTACCTGCTGTGACTAAGTGGTTTCCCCTCCCTCAGATGACCAGGAGGATGAAGATGCTGTCGTCAACAGAATATCGTGAGTGGAACTACTTTCAATAAAGCGGTTGAGCAAAAGCTTTACTTTTAGTATCTCAGTGCTTCCTGAACCGATCCTCGTAACCCTCAGCCATTCCACATAATCAATTTTTTTCCCCCCAAGTAGCACCTGATTCAACTAGCCAACTAATCAGCAAGTCCTGATTTGATGAATCAGGTGTGCTAATGTTGGAATAGATCAGATACGTGGGACGGCTGAGGGTCAGGCAGTCAGGTTTTGGAGAAACAACAGAGTAGCCTGTCTCGGTTTGAATGGCTGATGTGACTTGTCACTCACGTTGCATCACCACTGCACGCAGTGCCTAACACAACTCTGATAATAAAGCAATAACAATGGCCTTTACGTGGCCATATGTTTGCGGCCCACTTTGTCATTTGTCGTCTTTGGTCCAGCTGACGGTGATACTGCAAGGGGAAACGGCTGAGCCAAGTAAATGGTTCCGGTCTCCAGCCATATATCAAAGTGGCGACCTTGCCCGCTTCCCGCGGCGAACCAGAGCAGATGGTGTGGTGTAGTCCTCTGGGCAGCAGAATCTGGCAACCTCCACGCGTAGGCTGCAGCCCAGGCCCCTGCTCTGCTGGGATGCCAGGTTGTTGGGGTGGAGAGGGTCATATTGACATTTAGCTCATAGATACTGAAGTGGCCATCTGCACCACTAGTATTTAAGTTAAGTTGTCGACTGTTGTGCGTTCCAAATTCATCCCTATTCCCTATGTAGTGCTGTGCCCTACTTTTGACCAGGGCTCATAGGGCTTTGGTCAAAGGTAGTGCACTATATAGGGAATAGGGTGCCATTTGGGATGCTGCCTGTGACACTAAACAACTTAATTCCCTTATTATTAATCCCTGTCACGCTGTATATACATGCAGATTCTCTATTAATGCGACGTGTAATCTAACACTAATCCTTAAATGACAGTTGGCCGGCCTACAGTTATACTTCAGTAATACAATTTTGTCAAATGATTCATAGCCTGCTGCATGAATGTCGCCATTGTATGTATTCGAATGGTGATGTGTAGAGCTGTGACACTGACATTTTTATATGAATAAATACTGCGATACGTGTCATTTAACAATTCCTTAAAGCTAGAATTCTTAATTACAAACCATTTTTTAAAATAGTTTTAACCATGTTTTGAGGCTGTACAGTGTTTGTTTACATATTTTTATGCCAATGTTTGTAAACAAACACAACTCATGAGTTGTATTCTTCAAGAATCAATGAGTGTATATATGAAAATATATACAGCAAACTGTAGACTGTAGACTTTCTTACTAATTCCTCTGTGTGTGTGTGTGGCTCCTCCCCACAGACTGTACCTGTGCACCTTCACCCTGGCCATGTCGGGTGGGGCTGTTCTCCTCCTGCCTTTCTCAATCATCAGCAATGAGATCCTGCTCTCCTTCCCCAGAAACTACTACATTCAGTGGCTCAATGGCTCCCTCATCCATGGTCAGTACTGTCATTCACATTGCATCCTATTATTTTGGTTTGCGTCCCAAATGGCACCCAATATAGTACACTACTTTTGACCAGGGCCCATAGGGTTCTGGTCAAAAGTATTGCACTGTGTAGGGAATAAGGTGCCATTTGGGGCAGAGGTTTAATGTGGATTGACTTCCTTGTTTTGAGTGCTTTTCGTTCACTTAACCACATGTAACGTAACAGAATCGCTCCTTATATACATTGTGTAAACAAAGATCTGTTTCCCACAGAAACTGGTGGGGTTGTGTCCTACATGACACCCTATTCCCTGTTAAGTGCACTACATTTGACCAGAGCCCTATGGTCCCTCATCAAAAGAAGTGCACTTCAAAGGGAATAGGGTGCCATTTTGGACAGAACCTGGTGGTCTATCAGAGAAAGTTACATTAGTCAAGACTTGATTTATATTTGTGCATGACTGCAACGTTTGCCTTAAACGTGACCCCAACGGCGATAGTCACCCACCAACCACAGTCCCGGTGGCCTGCAGGGTGCCACATTCTACACACCTGACTCAATTCATTAACATATCATTAGCTGAAACAGGTGTGATTTAGTTATTTCCTAGAACAAAGGTCTGCACACCCACAGCTCCACAAGACCAGGGTAGTAAAAACAATTTGATTTCCAGCCACAAGGGGTCATCAGAGTCCACGGTTTAGCAGATGACTGCAGGAATGGATTGTGGCCAGTGGACGCGACTGGGCTTTCTATCTATCCAAAGCAACTCTTTCTCATGACTCGATATGTGTCCTAAATGGCGCCCTATTCCCTATCTATTGCACTACATAGTGCACAACTTTTGACCAGAGCCTTATAGGTCCTGGTCAAAAGTAATGCACTGTGGAGAATAGGGCGGCATTTAGGATGCAGCCGAGGTCTGAGGAGGTGGTGTTTTATTGTAAGATGTGATTTCTGTCATGTTGTATTTGGCTTGGTGACAATCTTGAACGATTGATTGATTGTTAAGTAGATAAAATGTTGCCCATACAGGCCTGTGGAATCTGGTGTCGCTCTTCTCCAATCTCTGCCTCTTCGTCCTGATGCCCTTTGCCTATTTCTTTCTGGAGTCCGAGGGATTTGCTGGATCAAAAAAGGTACAAAATGCACGGTTGCTAACAACTTGCTAAAACCTGTGTATTTTGCTTTTAACATGCTCTTGTAGTATTAATGAACTCCTGATCTTTTGTGATTGATTTCTCCGTTGTTGTCACACAACTGTTTGAAATTGTCCACTGTGCCTTATCAAAACTGCACCATTTTCATCGGTCATTAATCCTATTGATTATGACCAATGGCTGTTGAGTTGACTGGCATAAGCAGAGCAGGTTGCAGAGTAGATTCTTTTGTTTGCCTGCCTTTCATTGTTTAAGAATCTCTATCAATTCCTGTTTACATTCTGTCTGTCTCTGTCTATCTGATTTGAGAGGATGTCTAGTGGCAGCAGCAGGTGCCTGGTCATTACTCTTTCTCTGACTCTCATCAGTTGACCGTAACTGCGGCCGCAAAAACCTCATTTAACCATGAAACGGCGACAATCTGGTCTTCGGCGGCCGCCACATCCTGACAAGCCGTTCCAATAAGCCAGACACTGCAAACAGTTCAACACCACGACATCGGCCCCTGTGATTTAGGGCCTGATTCGGCCTGCCTCCTCCGCCCTAAAATAAAACTTCAAAAGGACAGCCTAATAATCGAGTTGTAAGGCTCCGCGAACTTCCTCGTTTTAATTAATTACCCCGAAAAAAGGCAGAGGCCCGTGTTCTGCGAGTCCATAAAGACGGAACAACATGACAGCACAATAGAGCCCAAGAAGAGGGGGGGAAGATTTACTTTTAATGCACCTCTATTCTATGTCACAGTTTGAAACCCCTCTGGTTTATGTCCCTCCTGGCAAACTTACATAAAAATTTGTCTCTTACTGTAGTTTACGGCCCCGTTTGTTTGGGGCCCGGCTGCTAATTTGTTTCGGTTGGATTTCTTCTCATAAAGTCCACGATGGCTAGGAAGTGGAACACACCGGCCTCTGCCACTTTATAGTTTTGTACTCTTTCATTTTGAACTTCTATGACTGTTTCTTGCTACTGATCGTCCATACGTTTTCTGAGAGGAAGCACTGCTTAATGTTGGCTACACATCCAGGTATATTGTGTGTGTGTGTGTGAACAGAGGAAAGGGCTGGGACCCAACTGTTCTCATTTGACCAAATAAAGCACCCCGCTGAGTCACTCAACAAACCGACCACAGGATGACATGAAAGCCGGATTTCAGTTTTTATAATGTGATATTAGCCCTCTCCCGATAAGAGTATTAGAGACTGAGTATTACATCTCAGGGGTTTATGTGGCCATAATGTTACGCCACTGAAAAGTCCCTTTGACTGCGGAAATGAAGTAAACGATGAATTGAACTGGTAACGGGTTTTGGTCAGGCTTTTCACATGGCTTTGTTTTAGTTTTGATGAGGGCACTAAAGTTCTCCGAGTTGAATCGAGATCGAAATCTCAGCTTTATTTTTATTAGCTCACTCTTCAGAGGTTCTGCTCCCCGGGTGATTTAACAGTCTTTCAAATTGTCTAAATTGTGGATGAATCGGATTGACTTACCGTCAAAATGTGGGTATGAACTAACTTTATTCACCAACATGAAATACCCAACACTAACCATATTACCTCTCTTACTCTCTCGGACTGACTTTCTCAAATCTTACCTGCTATTATTAATTACTAATGGTTGCAAAATGCTTTTTAAATTCTTTGCAGAGAAGTGGCATATTTTTAAATGTCATCTTATAGTTGAGCGTTTTGGCTCAAGAAAGCCATTTACGCTGCAGACCGTGTGCCAACCCGTCATCACCTCACGCTTATAAAGAGATATTAGACCAGCTCTATTTTGTGATGAAGGGTCACCTTTTAGGGCCAGATCATTTAGGCTTTAAATCAAACCTCCCCCCTCTTCACATTTTGGCTATGATTCCCGTTTTGTACGGTTTTCTTGTGTGTTTTTTGGAGATATGACAACATTATCTTTTGGTCAATGATCCCTCTGGCGTGGAGGGAAAGGGGACTGTTGTGTATGCACTAGGGGTTGGAACCAAAATAATTTTCCAATCGTTTTTATTCTGAACAGAACTAGGGCTGTGGCGGTCACGAAATGTCGTCAGCCGGTGATTGTCAAGCAAATAACTGTCGGTCTCACGACTGTTAATTAACATGAACACATTTAGCATCTCCTTGCTCCTACACCTACAAGCAACTGATGCAGACCTTTGGAACATCCTACATTTAAAAAAAGTCTAATAAATCCATGTAATATAGCCTACACCTTCACAATAAATCTGTTTTATTTTAGACTGTGTTGAGCGTGCTCCTAAGCACCTCTCACTCACATGGTTCTCCATCACGTGAGCAGGTCTTTCTCACAGGCTGCAAGTGAAGATGGACACATCGGGGATGCAACTGGACGCGTCCTTATCCAATTTCGAGGTAGATATTGGAAGAACTGTCCACATTTACTTTTTGTCAGAACAGAACATTTCGCTTTAAATGATGATGATAAACTATTAGGCCATTACTTCACATTATAAGCGCAGCAATGCGCACATGGTAGTAGGCTATAAGCGCAAATGTTCCATTAGCGGAAAACACCATTATCAAAAGTGACCGCAAATGCGATTATGCATGTAGTGCTTTTATTATGAAGGTGCATTTTTATGGTGAACATTTTCTTCCCCAAACTTGAAACTCACGCTCTGCTTATGTATGCCAGTTAGGCTCTAAACCCCTTGTAAAGTTGCTTAATGTGCTTAATTTAAAAAGATATTTGGCCACTTTAGTTATCTTTATCAAAACATATAGGCCTATGGGCTAGGCTACATGAGGTGTGCGACTATGATTAGAAAAAATGCTGGGCCCATAGGCCTATATGTTTTTGATAAGGTTTGTATCACTACTAAATATATAATTCACAAGTGATAGGCTAATATTGTCACCCATCAGACTATTCTTGATTGAATCTTGTCTTTACATACACTAAATAATATGTGTGAAATTTGTTTTGATTTAGAGTGGACCATTTTCATGCACTTGTCTCGAAGCAGGAGCAGCGGGGAAAAATACATGTCATCTATGGGCTTAAATAGCGAATGGAGGATGATTTTCCCATGGTTCATTTTCATGCCAGCCAGGTTGGCTATACTCCTGTTGTAAAGATAAACAATGTGTTTTAAAATTAGGAAAGTTGAGAAATAAATATAGTAGGCCTAGCCTATAGAAAGCTGATGGGATCTTCCTCTTTTTAGTAGAGGCCATCACTCTGTTTTCTCGCGCGATTGCATAGCCTATAGAAATGTTGTGCAACATGAGCTCATGGGCTCTCATTAAGTCTTTGATTCGTTTGCATTGGTGTCAGAGTGCTTAGAAGGACAATGGAGTGCTGAGTACCAAGTTTAGTAGGCTACTAATGACCATCAGCAGCATCAAAGCTTGGAGAAGCCTAATTACCGTGACTAAACGGTCACGTGGAATTTGACTGCCTTCATGACTAGTGACCTCCGGTGTGGCGGTAATACGGTCACTGCAACAGCCCTAAACAGAACTTTTTTTTTATTGTTTTGTTCCACTATTCCGACCAGCAAAATAAAGTCCTGAACCAGTTCGAACCCAAAAAAGTACAGGTTTATCGTTGCTTTGTTCCTTTTTAAACCTCTGATATCGAAGGAGAAAAAAAGACATTAGCTCAACATTAAATTACTTCCCCAATCAGTGCGGATAGAGCATCTTAATATGGAGCAAGCAAGCTATAGTTGTTTACATGCAAGATGATCAGACAAGTGTAGGATGCGAGATTTGACTGAAATGTTTCAGGTGGGGAGACCTGGTGAAGGGAGGAGATTTAGCTTGTAGCGCTGGACATCATGTTACAGTATGACATGCGTTACCTGAATTGGGACCACAGAATATTTCCTACGGAGGAGCGGCTTATATGGTCATGTATAGAAGAGATCCAGCTTTTGTCAAGTTCATTTTTTGTTAACCCTAACGCTTTCCCTAACCTTAACAAAATTCTCCTTATCTGCCAAGTTAATTCTCCAAACCTGTTGCCTAAGTTCTCCTAAACCTGCTACAAAAAGTAAATTCATTCAAATCCTTGATCCCTTTTAGCTGTGAATGGCTTTGAATGTCTTTGAACTTCCGAGAGTCGGCTTAACGTTGGACCAGAGCTAGCTAGCTAACAAGCTTGAGTGTGCGCAGAGCAGCACCAGAATTAAAAACATGTATTTTTGTACTTAATAAACCCAATGTGAAACGTGAGAACTATAGCATCCGTAACTAGCGTTCAAAAAGTTAATCCATTCTTCTCTAATAAAAAATCTCTCCCTAAAAATTGCTGAGTAACGCTTGTAATGTCAGTCGGTTGCATGCTTTGGAGGGGCAGGTTGCCTACACACACGCTCACAAACACTGGCAAATGTTTTCAGCTAGCAGGCAGACACTGGAATACGTTTCTGAGTGACAGAGTGAGGGCTTTGCATAGGCGCATTGTAAAATAACGTTATTAACTGCTTCCCATGCTTTTAAAATAACGGTTCTGTTCTGAAACAATGTAGATCACTTTCGTTCCCGGTTCGGATTCTGTTCCTCAAAAAACGTGATTGTTCTGTTCCCTGAACCGATTACAAGCCCTAGTATGCACCACCAGTAGATAGCGTTATGATGGTCGGTTAATATTTGTATGATGGACCACGCCGACTTAGGTTACGTTCAAAATTAGTGCACTATATAGTAGGGCTGTGATAATGCTGGTATCGTCCCGGCCCAACTATATAGGGCATAGGGTTCCATTTGGGACACAGACTTAGTCTGACCCAGAGATTGACCCAGCTATGGGCCAGCAGTTTTCATCTGTTGCTTAAAGAAGCTCCTCATCAATCTAAAGGACTAGGTTAAAGCCTGTGATGAAAAAGAAGTGTGTTTTATTGAGGCAAACCGCCTTGTGCTAGTTACTAAGATACTCTTCTTTGTTTGTGCTCCACAATGGAGCCTGGATATTTATTTCAAATCTCCCTGCACATGTAGACATTTTTCCCAGGCCTTCGCTCTGGCAAGTGATGTTTACGTACCTTCCTTTAAGGTCAGAATGTCTTGCGAAAAGCCCCTCCTTTACAATGTCTGTCGCCATGGCAACATATTGGCTTGAGCAGAGCATTTTGAAAAGCGCACTGTTCAGGATTTTCTTCTTCTCCTCTGTCTTTCAGACAAAATTATCAGCTCTGAGAGAGGGCCTGCGTTTGAATTGTTGGATGAAATTGTCTGTTTATTTTATAGCTAGCTGGTGTAGTTTTGGGGGGGGATTACACTTATTTCTGTCTAAAATTATATGCAAGCCTGAGATTCACATCCAATGTTATTTATTTACTTGGATCACAAGAAAAAAGTCTTATTGATTGGTTTGATCCCGGGTTTTGTCAAGGAAAAAAAGTTTGATCACGATTTAAGGATGATTTTAACTTATGTTATTATTGAGGTTACTTGTTTGCAGGCCTTGTCTATTGAGCCACTCTGTGCTCGTCGATATAACCGTTCTCTTGTCTTGACAAAACCCAGGTGACAGTCATTTATTCTTTGGAGACTTATCAGCCTGACACCTCTTGGTAATGACAACAAGATGGAGTCACTGTCAGGGGAAAACGAACGATCGAGCTACAACGTGAAGCAAACAGTTTCCCATGCGTCTGCTGCCGTGTCTTTAGAAGTTTTAGTTTGCGACGGCTTTACAGGGGGAGGCTCTCCAGTCCAGCGGCTCCCTCTCTGTTTTCTGTCTCTGACACGGCCAGAGCTGAAGGCCGGGGCTGAAGGGTACACTAATAAGGGCCCTTGGCATCTGGCGCGGCAGAGGTTGAGAAGTGGACTGGCTGGGAGTGGTGGAATGGGTGTCGGCTCCCTCCCTCCATCCCACATGGTCCTGTCAGGAAGGGGAGTGATGGGCAGTGGGATGATCTCTGCCGCTGTGCTGACCCGCTGCAGATTAATGGGTGGGCTGGAAGGAAGCTCCTCTCTTATCAGTCTCTCTCTCTGTGGCTCTCCGCGTTTCCTATGCATCCTCTTCTTTATTCTATCCTTGTGAGATTTACTGTAGTCCCTCTCCTCTTTCCTTATTCTCCCGTCACCCTCTCGCTGTCTCTCTGCAGCGTGGCCCCGCCCTTTCTTTTCCTTTTTTCTCCCTCACTCACTGTTTTCTACCTCACTCCCTGTTTTCCCCCTCTCTCTGTACCATCTCCTATCCCTTCTCTCTTTCTCTCGTTCTCTCGTTCTTTCTCTCGTTCTCTCTTCTCTTTCTCTCGTTCTCTCGTTCTCTCTTCTCTCGTTCTCTCTTCTCTCGTTCTCTCTTCTCTTTCTCTCTCTCTGTTCTCTCAGCCTTTCTCTGCCCTGGGGAAGTGGAGGGAATAGCACACCATGGCACATTGACATTCAGCTCCCAGAGAACTGCCTCTCTATTTGATGAAACACGGTGTCTGTGTCCCGAATGGCACCCTGTTCCCTATATTGTGGATTGCTTTTGACCTGACCCCCAAAGTAGTGCACTCAATAGGGAATTAGGGTGCCATTTGGGACACAGACACTGCCAAGCTATGCTTCTCCAAGGACATGTTACAGGGATGCATGTAGCCATTGTGCTGTACATTGCAGTACCCAGATATGTCATTTCTGATCCTACAGAGTAAAAGGATGTTCAGTTTTGGTATTAAGGCATCCAGTGATTCTCTGTAGAGTTCTTCACGGGTCCAAAAAGTTGGATCCAAGCAGAACTGGACCCCTCGATTTCCTACACAAACACGAACTGACCCGATAACAGTGTGACTATTTGATATATTCGTTGTCAGCTAAGTTTTTCAGGTTAATGTATAGTAGGCTAGGCTTAATATATAAGTAAACAACTTCCCCTTATTAACCTAAAAGCAATAGGCTTTATGCAGAGCTGTGGTCTGGTCCACTCAGGTATATCAGCTGTAGTTGCAGAGATCCGAGGCCCCGTTTGGACTCGGACCTGTTCAGAGCTCGAGTTGGGTCTCGGGTTTTTGAGTTGCGGTGGACCCGTGAAGACCTCTGATTCAGTATCCCCTGGGTTGCTGGTGGTTTGGGATGCCTCTTGTGGACGGGTCTGGGTGAGCACACACAGCGCAGTGTCTCACACACATTTCTTCGAAGTCTATGATTCCCTGCTATTCCAGTGGAGCTGCACTAGGCAGAGCAGGCAGCTA